>NC_090445.1:101224656-101527686 GCF_031143425.1 Pleurodeles waltl
TACAAGGCTTTGATTTGGGGGTATTGCAGCAGCATGATGCCTCAAAAAGAAGAAAATCGATTTTGTAAAAGGTTGTTAGGAGTTGGGCCCAATACCCCTGGGTTTTACCTGCATGGGTTTGGGGTATGCAGAAGATTAGTATTAAGATTACTACGCTACTTTTGTGGAGTTTTGTCTGGACTAATGAGCTTGCGTACAAGAATAGTGAGGTGATTCTTGACTGTTTGGTGTGTGATTTCAGACAATAGCCTTAAATAAGCGACACTTCGAAACCATTGAGTTTGGCGCCATTTAGACTCCTGCCTTCAATATTCGGGCATGTGTTGGTAAAGATGGTTTCGAAGTGTCGCTTATTTAAGGCTATTCCCAAGAAGAGAGTTTCCCTATATACTTTTCTCATCAATCATTATGATAGGTTCTGGAACCTCTTTTTATTTTGAAATTGAAGTATACAGTACAAACGAGTGAACCGTGAGCACGTAATGTTATGTTATGTTAAAATTGCTTATATAGCGCCTAAACTGCCCAGGGGCCACGTAGCGCTTATACTGCAACGCAGAAACGTCACTGTTCATAACCGCATAGGAAATCACGCTCTAAATAACCAGGTTTTTAGGGCCTTCCTAAAGGGGATCTCTTGAGAACTTAATCTAATATTAAGAGGAAGACTATTCCAGAGTATAGCACCTTGATATGACAACGACCTTCCTCATCTTGCTTTTCTTCACTGTTGGAACTGTGACTAACATAGCTGAGGAGGATCTGAGAGGTCTGCCTGGTGTGTAAAAAGTGGCCAGTGTTTTGAGCATTTCAGGGCCTTGATTGTATAAAGCTCTATGAATATGGCATAATGCCTTGAATTGAATCCTTTTGGCTACTGGAAGCCAATGTAAGGAGGAGATTCCGGTCCGTATGGATTGTTGCTTGGGTGTTTTTAAAAGCACTCGTGCGGCTGCATTTTGCACCCTCTGTAGTCTTTGTATTACGTATCTTGGTGAGCCTACAAACAGAGCATTGCCATAATCAAGGCGCGATCCTATTAATGCCTGAATAACCAATCTTCTGGCTAGAAAAGGCAGGATTGCTAAAACCTTCCTCAAAGTCCTAAGCAGGGCAAAGGAAGTTCCAACTAATCTGTTGGCGTGTTGCGACATTGAGAGTTGGGAGTCCAACCATACCCCAAGGCTTTTTATAAGGTCTTTAGGGAGAGTGGCCACTCCTGTTGTTATAATTGGATTAGCTAATGAATTTTTTGTTTGCCCAAAGAACATAACCTCAGTTTTTCCATCACTGAACTTCAATTTACTTTCTGACATCCATACAGCAACTGCTTTTAGGCAAGGACCTAATGCTGTCCCCAAATCCGGTTGTGTGTTGGAGAGGGAGACAATAAGTTGAGTAACATCTGCATATGATACTAAGTTCAGATCAAATGACTGAACAATCTCCGCTAATGGCAGCATATAGATATTAAAAAGCAGAGGGCTCAGGGCAGAACCCTGTGGGACTCCACAGCTGCTTATGATACGTTTGGATGTACAAGATCTGTCCAACACCTGGAAGGATCTTCCATGAGTAAATGATAGGATCCAATCTAAGGCTACTCCAGAGATTCCAATCCCCCGCATTCTATCTTTAGGAATGTTTAGGTCAACCGTATCGAATGCCGCACTCAGATCTAGGAGGATGATGAATGTTTCAATTCCTTTATCCATCCTCTTTTTTGCTTCCTCCGTAATAGCGATCAGTGCGGTCTCTGTCCCATGCAATGGCCTAAAACCCATCTGTGTGGGATGTAAGATCTTTCTCTCTTCCAGAAGAGCAGAGAGCTGAGTATGTACATGCTTCTCTGCTAGTTTAGCCATTATAGGTAGCAGTGAGATCGGTCGGTAGTTATTCAATAGCTTTGAATCCAGATTAGGTTTTTTTAAGAGAGGCTTAACAATGGCCTGTTTCCATAGGTCTGGCACTACTCCAGAAGATAGTGAAACATTAATAAGACTTGGAATTACCGGACCTAACACTGGTACTCCCATGAAGAGAATCTGAGGAGTTGCAGGGTCCAAAGGAGAGCCTGAATTGATGGATCCCAATAATTTTGTTACTCTATCCGTACTAATAGGAGTAACGTTTGTTGGAATAATCTCTTCCCTACCCTCCTGATCCCTGACGGAGTAGTCTCCTTTTGGAGTATTAGAAAAGGATACATAAATATCCTGAATCTTTTCATGAAAAAAATTGCAAGATCATCAACATGTTGCTGCGGGGAGTCCATAATTTCAGACTCCTCAGTGAGGTGGGTAAGATTTTTTAAAGCCTTAAAGAGCTCCTTTGGAGAGTTGGCTGCTGCTTCAATTCTTGAAGAGTAATATTTAGCCTGTGCATTTTTAATTTCAGTGTGATAGACTCAAATCAAATTCTTATTTTCCTTTTTCATGGAGTCAACTTGCATTTGCCTCCATTTCCTCTCTTGGGGCCAGATGTAGGAAACGTTTAGCGAGTCGCAAACGGCAAAAATTGCCGTTTGCGACTCGCTAAACGCGTTTCCCAATGCAGAAATGCATATTGCATTTCAGACTCGCAAATAGGAAGGGGTGTTCCCTTCCTATTTGCGAGTCTGAGTGGTATGCAATACCATTTGCAACCGCGTACTGCATACCAATTTGCGAGGTGCAAATTGCGAGTCACATGGACTCGCACTTTGCACCTCGCAAATGTTTATGTTGCTACATCTGCCCCTTGCTTCCTACATTCTCTTTTCTTCTCAAGTAAGCTTGAGGTGAACCACGGGGAAGACTTCTTCCGTGGCCGCTTTCTAGAATCAGAGAAGGGTATGAGTTCATCCAGGCTATCACTAATCCATTTATTAAAAGAATGTGTCAAGTTTGTTATATTATTTTTATTTATATTTTCTGATCTATTTTTTTACAGTGAGTCAATAAACTCAGGGGCATTTAATTTGTGCCATTTTCTTTTGCATGGGGGGGGGGTCCTGGCACTTATGATCTTATGCTGAGGAATGGTTAATTCTATTTATAGCAAGTAGTGATCAGACCATGCTAGCAGACGGGATGATAGAAATTCTAATCCTGAAACGTTAGAGAATACAAGATCAAGAGTGTGACCTTTGTTATGAGTGGGACCTTGAATTAACTGTATTAGGTCACATGCCTTCATGTCTGCTATTAGCATCTTTGCAGAGACATTATCAGCATTTTCTGCATGTAAGTTAAAATCCCCAAGCAGTCTAAAATTTGATTTAGTACATGCTAGTTGCGAAATATTCTCTGCCAGTGAGGCCATAAAGTCTCTCATAGGGCCCGGTGGACGATAGACCAAAACACCAGACAGGGTATCATGAGGGTTCGCACTAATAGAGAAAAACATGCTCTCACAACCTTTAATCAGTGTAGGAGTTGTTGTGACCATGCATGTATATCTATAAACAACTGCACTACCGCCCCCTCTATTAGGCCTGTCAATTCTGCTAAGTTTATAGCCAGTAGGTATCACAATGTCTGGAGCAGAACTTTCATCCAACCATGTTTACGTTAAAAATAGAGGCATTGGTTTTATTTGTTCCAAAAGAAGGTGGATGTCCGTTATATTAGCCCCTAAAAAGCGGCAAGTTTGTAACACTCCTTAGTCTTTTGTAGATCAGTACAGAGTTGGAGGGACCAATCACATGCAGAGCACCTATATGCCCTACAACTAAGATCTATAATCTGAGCACACAGACTTTGAGACTTATTGTTCATAGAAAGCAATGCCTCTTTGGTGTATTTAATAATTACCTTCTCAGCAATGTTTAATTCAGAGTTTCTTGGCTCTTGGCACGGTCTGGCGCGGACGGGTGCAGACGGGCTTGCCTTAGGCGTGCCTTTGGCGCGTCCGCTGCGCGTCGCGTTCATTAGGGCTTAAAATATCCCAGCAGCAAAAAGGCTTGGAGCGTTAACCCCAAAGATGGCGCTCATAAGGAGAACTCAATCCTAAGGGAAAATGGCGGCGATTTCCGACCCGTCCCCTCCAGCAATAACTAGCTTTCAACACAGGCTAGAGTGCAGTAGGGGGAATGAGCAGGTAAAAAGATTCTAAGATCAATTATTATTAATTATAAAAGCATGGACATCTGAGTTAAAACATACTTCGATAAAAAACACATTAAATGTGCAAATGAGCAGTATACAAAAAGGAGACCAAATTCATACAGTTAGGAACAGTGAATTACCGCGTGCAGCGAGCGTAGGTAGCAGATCAAAAAACCTTTCTGACTACCTTCCGCTGCATGTCGCGGTCATTAAGGCTTAAAATAGCCCAGCAGCAAAAAGGCTTGGAGCGCTAACCCCAAAGATGGCGCTCATAAGGAGAACTCAATCCCAAGGGAAAATGGCGGCGATTTCCGACCCGTCTCCTCCGCCAATAACTAACTTTCAACACAGGCTAGAGTGCAGTAGGGGGAATGAGCAGGTAAAAAGATTCTAAGATCAATTATTATTAATTATAAAAGCAGTAGTCTCATAATATGAAAATATTAACTCCTATACGAGCATTGGCACTATTAAAAAAAAACATGGACATCTGAGTTAAAACATGCTTCGATAAAAAACATATAATAAATGTGCAAATGAGCAGTATACAAAAAGGAGAACAAATTCATGCAGTTAGGAACAGTGAATTACTGCATGCAGCAATCGTAAAGTAATGCATGATTGTCGAAATATTCGGAGTGTCTAGTAAGTGGTAGACGGGAGTCTGAAGAAAGAAAGAAAGAGATCTAATAAAACATAGAGATTATGTGCAATGGAATGAAATTAATAAAGTCTAGTAGTGGGGAGTTGTGATCTCCAGATAGCCGTAAGGGACCACTGTTAAATCCAATCAGAATTCAGGCTGCCTGCACACTAGGGGAAGAGCACAGCGGGGGGAAGGGATATATATAAGGCTGTACCCAGCACTATATTATATTCACCTCCTAAAAGCCAAAGCATTTGAGTTTTATCAGCGAGGACAGCAGAGCGAGTGTCCAAAAAGGGGCTTTGACCTACATCGGGGACGTAGGTACTCCCTTTCAAAGTACACTTACCATTGAGTCGCCCTTCCAGCAATATAAATCTACCTCCTTATCTACTATGACTCCTAATTCTTGGAAGGGAACTCTAGGCCTCGCCCAGAATAGGGCACCCCTCGCATAGGCTGGATAAGTGGTAGTGTGTAATGTTCCTCGCCATCTCCTGCGTAGTTGTTTAAGCTCATCAGCTGTTGTATGTGATTCTTGGAGGAGTATTATGTGAGCCCAATTGCATCTGGCATAGGAGTAGACAGCATAGCACTTCGTAGCTGTGTGCATCCCTCTAACATTGAGTGTGAAAAACCTGATATCCGTAGGAGGCATCATAGGTGTGGTATTAAGGAAGGGGCTAGGACGGTGGAGGAAAGGGAAGCTCTGCTAACCCCATTGAGAAACAGACCAGGAACGGCTCCTCCGCAATGGCAGAGGAGCATCGCTCCCCCTTGGCCAAGAGCCAGGAAATGAAAAATGAAATGATAGTTCCACTATCATTTTATTTTTCATCTGCTGGCTCAGCCAGCAGTACAGGGCGGGGTCGGAGTGGGGCTGGGCCACAGGAGGTGGAGGGAGGAGGAGGAGGAGAGAGTGCACCTAAGTGTGCATGTGTGTTCGGCTGGCCGTCTCAGGGGGCTGGGGGAGGGGGAGAGCATGAGGAATAAATGTGAGCGTGTCGGGATAACAACTGATAGAGCACACCGCAACAGGTGGCGCACCTAAACTGTTGGCATCGAACATTATCTATGGCTAGGAGAGGGTGTGGCTGAAATGAGGGGCAGACTACATGTCCAACACGCGCTATGTGAAAAAGTGTGAGTAAGCAACTGGCTCCATGTGGTCGGTGATGCCGGTGCACCTGTGGCAGCCCCTACCGCATAAGTCTTGCAAAGTTGAGTGGTGTGTTACTTCATCCAGGTGAATATTATGGGGGCATAGACAGGTAATTAAACCAAGCAACAAATGCAAAATTTTCTACAACATAAACATGTGCAAGTTTGAGAAAGGATACTGGAGTTAGACAAGATTGTCCACTGTTTGTGGGGTTAATTTTGGTAGTGACAGCGAGTCTTGGGGGGTTCACCCGAAACTACAGAGCCATTTTCAGATGTGAATATATGCGGTCCAGTGTCCCCATCCGTGGATGCTGCCGCAGAACCCAGGTTGTCCTCTGCAGGTAGCAAAAATCTGTTTAAGGTCCAGGGAGGTAAGTGATGGAGCGTGAGCAGTGTTAGTCATGTTCACCTTTCCCCTGCCTCATCATTTGGGATGCGCCAGACCCAGGGAGGCCCAGAGCACTGTGAAGAGTGAACTCCATTTTGCTGATCTGCCCAGGCTTCCTTAGGGTCGGCGAAGAAAACAGTCTATCCATTGGTGAAGATCTTCAAACGGGCCAGGAAATGCAGTGAGTTTTGAACTCCTAGTTGGCAGAGGTGGCGTTCGACTTCCAAAAACAAAGTTTGTTGCTGTTGGACTAGACACATATAGGGCCTGATTCTGACCCTGGCGGCCGGTGACCGCCAGGGTCACCGGCCACGGGAGCACCGCCGACAGACCGGCGGTGCTCCGAAGGGCATTCTGACCGCGGCGGTTCAGCCGCGGTCAGAAAGGGTAAACCGGCGGTCACCCGCCGGTTTACCGCTGCCCTTCTGAATCCTCCATGGCGGCGGAGCGCTCTCCGCCGCCATTGGGATTCAGACACCCCCTACCGCCATCCTGTTCATGGCGGGAAACCCGCCATGAACAGGATGGCGGTAGGGGGTGCCGCGGGGCCCCTGGGGGCCCCTGCAGTGCCCATGCCAATGGCATGGGCACTGCAGGGGCCCCCGTAAGAGGGCCCCGCAAAGTATTTCAGTGTCTGCTATGCAGACACTGAAATACGCGACGGGTGCCACTGCACCCGTCGCACCTTCCCACTACGCCGGCTCAATTCTGAACCGGCGTCCTCGTGGGAAGGTTGATTTGCCCTGGGCTGGCGGGCGGCCTTTTGGCGGCCGCCCGCCAGCCCAGGGCAAATCTCAGAATCACAGCAGCGGTCTTTCGACCGCGGTGCGGTGTTCTGACGGGGTTACTTTGGCGGGCGGCCTCCGCCGCCCGCCAAAGTAAGAATGACCCCCATAGTCTAGAAAGAGCATGATTGTGATCGCCTCAACTTGCCACGGAGCCGCTTGTCCGGCTGCCCGCAGTAAGGTGTCTCTGTCCTGGTAATGTAGTAGTTTTGCCAGCAGGGGCTGAAGGGCTGCAGTGAAAGAGGGCGGCATGCCAGGACCCCGTGGGCTCTCTCAAAGCTGTAAAATAGACCAGGGTCAACTGACGAAATGAATGATTTGAACAAGTTTTCACGACAGGACAGAGGGTCCTGACCTTCGACTCCCTCCGAAAGACACAGGATGTGAATGCTGCTCCTACTGGAGCGTCCCTCTGCGTCATCGAACCGGGTCTCGAGCTGCCATGCCCTAGTTCAGAGATCCTAGATTGCTGCCTGATTGTCCGTTCCCTGAGGTTGTATTAATGCCCGTGTCTTTTCTCCATCTGAGACTTTGTCCACAAGTTTGCGGAAGCGCTCCCAGCTAGGCCTCCATCGATACCCTGGAATGTTGAATGGCCACTAGGACTTGGTCCAATTTGGCAGGCATGGAATGCGACGAGGAGGTGCCTGGGATGTCCTGGACGAAGGAGGGTGTGGGGCCAGCTGACAAAAGTGGGGCTGGTGTGGCCGAATGCAGTCGACCCATGGTAAGTGGCGAGTCAACTACTGTTCTAAACTTGGAGAGCCTACCCCTGTGTGGACTGATGTTAATTAGGTCAAGGGGACAAGAAGGGAAGATGTTTGTCAGGGTACAAACAAGCAGAGTAGTGTTATCTACTACCGCTCGGTTTCTTGGCACTCTTACTGAAGAAGTTGTGTAGTGGATAACAGGTTTGTGATGCACTCACTCTGCATGCAATGCAGTAGGGGGGAAAGCCTATGTTCGCCTTTGTGCAGTTGTCAGAAACACAGACTGTTGGGGTTATGGTGAGAGATGTGATCTAACAAGCATCTAGTAGTTAACTCTGGTGTTTCTGCTGATGCCAAAGTACTCAAGTGCACAGGGAGCGCTGATGGGGCTCGTTAAGAGGATGAAAAGTGGCGGCCTCTGTTCTATGGCAGTCATTCCTAGGTTTGAGCAAAAACCAGGAGGGTAGTAAGGTGTATGGAGGAGTGGTGGGACCAGTTGTCTGGAAGTCCAGGTCCTCCTCATCCTCTCCTCATCCTCTCAGGCAGGTCGGCGGAGGTCTTCACAGAGGTTCTGGGTTCAGGCAAGTGTCCGTTCTTTTTTTTGCACTGAGAGCCCTCGTTAGAATAAATGATGCTCTGGGTGGGGCTGGAGGGGTTTACTGCAACAACATTAGTCACTGGATTCCCCAGCGCCATCAGGCCTCAATCAGTTTAGGGATTGCGGTCGGGACTGCCTTAGAGGCAGCAGGTCTCTGGCCGCCCGGTAGTATGTAGCCTGCTGGTTGGAGTCAGTTGTGGCAGCCGGGAAACTGTGACACGCAGTTCTGTGCAGAGTGCAGGATAGTTGCAATAGGAGCCTCGTGTGTCGCTAGAGGCCTTTCAGGTGTCATCAGCTGTGGAGGAGATCGGGCCAGGCCGCCCGCTTGAAGAATGGGGCTGCGACTCCTCCCTCAAATACTCCTGCAGTCAAGGGTACGCTCACGCTCTGAGGGGTAGCGCACTAGATACCGGGACGATCGTAGCCTAGGCCTCATGGGCTGCAGTAGGGTTCCCTGGCACATTCAGCTATGTATGGAAATCGGGCTGAGTCTGCACAGAAAAACAGAATTACAGCACCTCTCTTAGATATTCCGGCATCAGCGGACAGGATTTGGAGATTGTTGTCGGGCCAGTCGCTTAATGTAGGTAGATTCAGCGAGTCATGGGACGAAGCGATTTCACATTGCGTACCCATGTTGGTCAGCTTGGCCATGCCTCCCATGCAAGCTTAGATCCATGAAGCACCCCAAAAGAACAAGTTACTTACCTTCAGTAACGCTTTTTCTGGTGGATACAATAGCTACCTGTGGATTCCTCACCTTATGAATTCATCCTTGCGCCAGCATCCAACGGAAAGTTCTCTTCCTAGCTCTCCACGTCGATGAAGATGTCGCAATAGCACGGTTCCAAGCGACTCTGTCTGACGTTACCGTGCCCATAAGAGGTCCTCGTTGGCGTGCTGATGTCAGTTTCACCCATTTTTTACGTGCCTTTGAGGTGAACAGGTGCAAACCGACTTCCACAACAACTCCAATCAACACATATATACATAAAACCCTCATGATGCAACATATTCAAAAACTATTTTTTATATATATATACAGGGAAAAATATCAATATATACATATATCTATACAATCACATATCCTAGTGCAATCAGACAGGCAACGGGGAGGCGGGTGGGACTGTGAGGAATCCACAGGTAGCTATTGTATCCACCAGAAAAAGCGTTTACCGAAGGTAAGTAACTTGTTCTTCTGATGGATACAAACTACCTGTGGATTCCTCACCTAATGAATAGAGTCCCAAAGCAGTACGGCACTCGAAGGTGGGTGCCCGTCTGATTACACCAAGAAATCCTGTAAAACAGATTGCGCAAAGTGGCCGTCCCTCCGAACCTCACTATCCAAGCAGTAATGCTTAGCAAAAGTGTGGAGGGACGCCCAAGTTGCCGCCTTGCAAATATCCACCACCGGCACTCCCCATGGTAGTGCCAAAGTGGCCAACTTAGCCCTGGTGGAGTGAGCCCTGATTCCGTCAGGAGGAACTTTCTTTGCCAGTGAGTAGCAAACTTTTATACAAAGAATGACCCACCTGGAGATTGTTCTTTTATGGACTGCTCTGCCCTTCCACTGACCAACATACCCCATGAACAGCTGATCCTCCAGGTGAAAGTCTTTCGTCCTCTCAATATAAAAACTGAGAGCCCTTCCTGGGTCCAATCAGTGGAGTCTCCCTTCCTCTTTAGAGGGGTGGGGAGGAGGGTAGAAAGAGGGAAGGGTAATAGTCTGCCCCACATGAAAAGGAGTGATAACTTTTGGCAGAAAAGCCGTCCTGGTTTTCAGCACCACTTTATCAGGGAAAAACAAGGTAAAGGGGGGTTTTACGGAAAGGGCTTGAAGCTCCCCAACCCTCCTAGCAGAGGTTATAGCAATAAGGAATACAGTCTTAAGAACCAAATACCTCAAAGGACATGAATGCATGAGCTCGAACTGTGAACCCATCAGAAATGTTAACACAAGGTTTAAATCCCACTGAGGCATGTGAAAAGGCGTAGGGGGAAACTTATTAAGTAAGACCTTAATAAACCTATTTACAATCGGAGATTTGAATAAAGAAGGCTGATCCGGGAGACAAAGAAAAGCCGATAGAGCAGCCAAATAACCTTTCACTGTAGCTACTGAACAGCCTTTCTTTGCCAAATCAAGGGCAAATAACAAAACATCGGAAAGGTGGGCCTTCAAGGGATCTTTCTGTTTCTCTCCACACCAACTAACAAATTTAGTCCACCTATTGGCATAAATGGATTTAGTGGAGTGTCGCCTGGACGATAGAATAACATCCACTACGTCCCGTGGGAGAGAAAAATAACTCAGGTTGCCCCGTTCAATCTCCAGGCATGTAGGTGCAAGCTCTAGAGGTGGGGGTGTAGAACCTGCCCCTGCGACTGCGAGAGGAGGTCTGCCCTGAGCGGGAGACGGAGCATAGGGCACTTTGAGAGTTGTAGAAGGTCTGTGTACCACACCCTTCTCGGCCAATCTGGTGCCACCAAGATGACTTGGGCCCTGTCTTGGCGAATCTTCTTCAGAACCCGAGGAATCAAGGGTATGGGGGGAAACGCATAAAGCAGCTGGCCGTCCCAGGGTATTTGAAACGCGTCCCCCAACGCTCCTTGCAACGGATACTGGAGACTGCAGAACGACGGGCAGTGCACATGCTCCCGAGTGGCGAATAGATCTACTTGCGGAGACCCCCACATCTCGAAGATGTACCAGACTAGATCCGGATGGAGCCGCCACTCGTGGTCGGCCAAGAAGCGCCGACTGAGACTGTCCGCACGCACGTTCAGAACCCCGGCCAATTGATTTGCTATCAAGAAAATCTGATGGTCCTGAATCCAGGACCAGAGCCGCAGAGCCTCTCTGCAGAGAAGGTACGACCCTACTCCTTCCTGCTTGTTTACATACCACATCGCAGTAGTGTTGTCCGTGAGGCCTTGAACCGACTGACCGCGAAGGGAAGGGAGGAAGGCCTTGAGAGCCAGACGTATCGCCCGCAGTTCCAACAGATTGATATGAAACATCTGTTCCACCGGAGACCAATGACCCTTGATCTCCAGGTCCCCCAGATGAGCTCCCCACCCTAGAGTGGAGGCATCCGTTACAACTGTGGCCACTGGAGATGGTAGTGAGAAAGGCCTTCCTTGGGAAAGGTTGCCGTCCACTGCCCACCATTGGAGATCCGCTGCAGTGTCCCTGGAGATCCTTATTGAATCCTCGATATCCCCTTTGTGCTGAAATCACTGCCTGCGGAGGCACCACTGAAGAACCCTCTTATGCCAGCGCGCATGAGTGACCAACAGAATGCAAGAAGCGAACAGACCAAGCTTAAGACCTTGAGGACCGGAACAACCGCTCCATTCCGAAACATTGGAATCAGCGCCTGAATGTCCCGAATCCGCTGAGGCGGAGGGTAGGCCCGATACAATGTTGTATCCAGTACTGCCCCTATAAACAGGAGGCGTTGAGAGGGCTCCAGTTGAGACTTGGGCACGTTTACCGAAAACCCCAGGTCGAACAACAACTGGGTTGTGACCTGCAGGTGATGCAGCACCAACTCCGGAGACTTGGCTTTGATCAACCAATCGTCCAGGTAAGGAAATACCGCTATTCCTTCCCGCCTGAGATGTGCTGCAACCATGGACATCACCTTTGTGAAGACTTGAGGTGCTGAAGTAAGTCCAAACGGAAGGACCACAAACTGGTAGTGTTGCGACCCCACTACAAACCAGAGATACTACCTGTGGGACTTGAGTATAAGGATGTGAAAGGACGCATCCTGCAAGTCGACAGGCACCATCCAATACCCTTTGTTCAACACCAGACGAATCTGTGCCAGAGTCAGCATTTTGAATTTCTCCTGCTTGAGGAACCAATTCAAAATCCTCAGGTCTAGGATTGGCCTCAGACGACCGTCCTTCTTTGGGATCAGGAAATATCTTGACTAACAACCCTGACCCCTTTCCTGCTCCGGAACCAACTCTATCGCACCCTTCGATAACATGGTCAGAACCTCCTGTTGCAACAACAAAAGATGGTCCTCCGAACAAAATGAGGGACGAGGGGGGAAGGGAGGAGGGAACTCCTGAAAAGGGAGAGCATATCCTTTTTCCACAATAGACAACACCCAGGAGTCTGCTGTTATGAACTCCCACTTGCAGAGAAAAAGATGAAGCCTTCCCCCTACAGGAGAGGCATGCTCGATAAAGTAGGGAAAACTAGGGCTGCCTTCCCTGCTCTTGTCCCCCAGAGGAAGAGGATGATGAAGAAGGGTGTTGCTGGACTGCCCCTCTAACTCTAGCCCTCCCACACCCTCTAAAGGGTCGATACGACGGGTTGGCAGGCTGTTGGGCCGAGAACTGGGGCCTCCGGAACACCGCCCCACGACCAAACGCTCTGAACCTGCGAAAGGACCTATATGGAGCAGCAGGGGTAGCTTGTAAACCTAAGGACTTTGCAGTCGCTCGGCTCTCCTTAAAATCTCAAGGGCAGAGTCAGCTTTCTCTCCAAACAGCTGTTCACCGTCGAAGGGTCTGTGCGTCTGAGGAGAATCCAGAGGACCTCAGCCACGCATGCCTCCTTGTAACCACAGATGTCCTCATCGCTCTAGCAATCGAGTCAGTGGTATCAAGGCCAGATTGTACAATCTGTTGCGCTGCAGCCTGCGCATCCGAGAAGAGTGTTCCAAAAGTATTTTGCGCCTCCTCTGGCAGATCCCCAACCATAGCCTTGGCTGAATCCATAAGGGCATGGACATACCTGCCCAGCACACAGGTTGCGTTCACAGTCTTTAGCGCCATGCTGCAGGACGAAAAGATCTTCTTTGAAGACTGCTGCATTCGTTTGGACTCCCTATCAGACGGGGCCACAGAGAACGAACCAGGGGCAGACTTTGTGGAGCAAGACGATTGAACCACTAGACTCTCCGGTGTTGGATGACGTGAGAGGAACCCAAGATCCTCGGGCACTCCCCTATGTCTCCTT
Source organism: Pleurodeles waltl (assembly GCF_031143425.1). Lineage (NCBI taxonomy): Eukaryota > Metazoa > Chordata > Amphibia > Caudata > Salamandridae > Pleurodeles > Pleurodeles waltl. Next base: position 101,238,020 of record NC_090445.1, read on the forward strand.
GCCGCCGCTCTATTAACAGCTGGAGCCAAAACTGGCTTCCTCCACAAGTCCATAATAGGCTCCAACAATGCCTTGTTGAAGGGCAACAAAGGATCAGCTGATGATGTAGAAGGATGCAGCACCTCTGTCAGCAGATTTGTCTTTACCTCTGCTGCAGATAAAGGCAGGTCCAAATAGTCTGCTGCCTTTCTGATGACCAAGTGGAAGGATGCTGCTTCCTCCGTAAACTCCCCCGGAGATGAAATGTCCCACTCCGGGGAAGTATCCAATCCACTGGCCGATCCCAATCCTTGGAATTTCTCCGAAGGCTCCGTAAGCTCCCCCTCTTCTAATTGCTGGTATTCTTCTTCTTCAAGAAGACACAAGGCTTCTCTCCGAAACCTCAAGCGGGATTCTAACCTTGGCGTCGACATCAACTCCATCGGCACCACTGATGTAGATGGGGACGCCATACCTTGAGGAGACACCATCGATGTTGACCCGGCCCCCTCAAACGGACAGAACGGCATAAACGGCTTCGACTGATATGGAGCCGGGGAGCCCAAAGAAAAAACTAAAGGCCCCGTGGGACCCGCCGGTGCACCAGAAGGGGCCATAGCCTGGAAAACAGCATACATGGCATTTAAGAATGCCGCCGGATCCACTCCCAGAGCCGGGAAGGCACGATAACGCTGTTCTTGATCCTGCTGCTGCACATCAGGCTCTTGCGGTGCCGGAGAAACCTGAGAGCCACGAGGAGCCACATCATATACTTATGGTGTCGGAGACACTTCTGGGCTTTGGGGCTGCGGAGTCACAGTAGGGCTCACTTCCCAATTACTCCGACGTCGAGTTGATGGAGACCTCGACCTCGATCGACTCCGTGTCGATCGGCGCCGTGACCCATGACAGCGCCGAGAATCATGCAGACGCCTCTTCTTATGCCTCCTGGAAGAGGTATGAGAGGAAGCCCTCTTGTGGTCTTTCTTCTTAGCCTTCACTAAGAAAAGCTTGGCCTCTCTTTCCTTAAGTGCCTTGGGATTCATACTCTGGCACAAGCTACACCCCTCGGCATCGTGCTCAGAGCTAAGGCACCAAAGGCAGTTCTCATGTGGATCCGTGACCGACATCCTACCTCCACACTCACTACAAGGCTTGAAAGATGATTTTGTCGGAGGAGACATTGTATTGAACAAGGATACACACTATCCAACGAGCCAGGAAAAAACCGTTGGCGTCGACGGCACGGAAAAAAGGAAACTGACGTCAGCACGCCGACGAGGACCTCTTATTGGCACGGTGACGTCAGACGGAGTCGCGTGGAGCCGTGCTATTGTGACGTCCTCGTCGATGTGGAGAGCTAGGAAGAGAACTTTCCGTCGGATGCTGGCGCAAGGATGAATTTTATAAGGTGAGGAATCCACAGGTAGTTTGTAGCCATCAGAACCCCACAATTGTTGAGAGCTGAAGTAGTGAGGGGTTCATGCCTCGGAACTGAGCAAGGGCCCTTCACAAACAAGTCCCAGAATTTACCACCAGGCCTGTGCATTCTTTTACAAATATCTTTGCTTTCCACAATAAAGACATAAGACTTTCCTTCTGTGCCGCGTTTCTTATTTGGCGAGTGTCTTACGGATATTTTCAAGTTGCATGGTTATCCCTGTAAAAAGGGTGTTCTCTTTGGGTGCCTCTGTATATACGGGAATGATTACCTGTGCGGGAATCGATCATCATTCTTGTCTTCTTTGTGTTTGCTGAGCATCAATCTGTATTGTAAAATCTATACGCGGTGTAGGGGTTGTGAATCTACTTATGGCTAACCAAATGACCTCATTCAGTCCTTCCCATTGGCCTTGATAAAGGCACTATATTCGACTTATCTGTCCAGGTGGCTTTTTACATTAACTGCCGGAACCGACTAATGTACGACACCAAGACTTCCCTCCCTTGTCAGAGGGAAATTAACATTGCATGTTCAGATGCCCCAATTTGTCTTTTCCCAAAGATAGCAGTAAACTGCTCCACGAATATCCCAAAATGTCATAACCATGGGCTTTGGTTTCAAATTAAAGGAGTTTCCCAAGATAACACATCTTTACTTCAAAAGAACTATATAAAGGTAACCTTAGCTTAAAAAATTACAAATTGCTGCAGCTTTGTTAGAAAATGTAAATGGTATTGAGTCATAAAGGCTTGAAAGCGATATGGGTCTTCCATTAATTTTTCAGGAGGCACGAAAATTAGATAGATATACTGATATACTACCGAAGTAGTGGGTAAAACATTACTACTTCTAGAATCAAGGTTGGTATTTGAAATAGGCAGAGTTGTGTGAGTAACACCAGCCTCACTGGATGATCCAGGCAGATTAATTGACTGATTCAATTACACTAAGAAGTAAGAGCATTCTTGACAAGCAACTTCACTATTGCCTTCGATGTTGTTTATTGATTGTGCCATGACCTTTAGAGGATTGCCTCAGACTCCATTTTGTGCGGTTCTGGCAACCTGTCACTGACTTGGTCCTGCGAGCTTGAGGATGTCGAGGATAATCTTTCCCTCTCCCCCTAGAGGTTGACTTACCTCCTAAAATTAGGTCAACTGTGGTAATGAAGACCCAGGCTAAAGGAAAAAGGGTGTGTGGAAACAGAGAAAGAGACAGTCTGGCAGGTTGGAATTTGGAAGATCCGGACTGGATTTCTTAGGCACAATGTCTGAAATTCAGACTATCAAGGGCAGAGAACACAAATTACTAAGGATTCTTACGAGAGGAGGGATGTAAAACATACAAATACCACAGATTGGGACTTATTCTATGCAAACAGACATTGCACTGTAAATAGCCTTTGGTGTACCACAAAATCAACACAGGAGCCAAAGATGAAGAACAAGAAGGCACTAGGATGGAGGGAGACTGAATGGAAGATACAAATGAAACAAAGTCAAGTCAAAACAGAAGGGGGCTCAGGTCAACCGAAGGGAATCGAACAGGGGAAAACAACTGAGGTGAATGAACGCTGGGTGCAAATTGACGAAAATTGCAGGAAGTCACACAACCGCTGTTGCCAGACAAAGGAGGTCAATGTTAGTCAAACCAAAATACTGTTTTTGCCATTACTGAGCTGGAAATGTGTCTGCGTGTGCTGGTTGCTCTAGTGGCTAGGGCTGTGACTCTGACTCTGACTCTGGAAAATGTAGTTTTACATATCAAGCACTGTAATTGTGCTAACTCTTTCATGTTTGCCTTCTCTTGTGCGTTCCTGTCTCTGGGATCTCACAAAAATAAGTATTTGCCTGAGTTGATTTTGATGGCTAATCTTTGTGGAGCTGCCCAGGAAAGAAAGAAAAAAGAAAGAAAGAAAGAATTTATAAAAACGAAATTAATATATCTTTAAATGCAATCCCTTTAACAAGTAGCCAGATGGAAGGGCAGAGGAGGCCAAGGAGGTAGAATGGATAGAAGGGGGCAGGGGTGAAAAAAGGCCTCCATCAACAAGGAATACCTCTCAACTGTGGCCAATTAGGGCACTGGAAGATGGACTGCCAGGGATCTGGTGATCAGTAGCCGAGTTTCCCTCCTCTTCCTTTTCCCCTTTCGTAACACCAGTACTTAATCTATTAGGACAGCCCGAGAGAATCCAATTGCCTCATGAATATTTTGAATCTTATGGATCTTAAAGGGTCTTACATTCAATGTATTATTAACTTTAGGCCCATCTCTTGACATGTTGATACTGGTGCTAATTTCAAGGCCTCAAATTTTCCATCATTTCTTGTCTCTGGCAAAAGAAAACAAGTTACTTACCTGTAACTACAGTTATCCATTATTGGTATCTTTCATAGATTCACATGCTTGAATCATCCCCGTCGTCGAAGTGGCAGTCCCACAGTGCCTTAGAAAAGCAGTAAGAAAGAATAACCATAGGTTATAATGCTAGCACACTTAAACATATAGCCTATCCATGTCGTTTTGAAAAAAATAACCAAACTCCCCTGCCAATCAGTGTAACTTGAATTATTATGTATACAGCACTAATAAGGGTGTCTTTTTGGATGCCCCTATTAAAAATAAAAATTATATTTATTCATAGCATTAATGAAACCTGAGTGTGAAGTATCCAAAGAAAAATTACCATTCTGCTTCTCTCATGCATTATATTTTGATCATGATATTCCTCCTAGAAAGTGATATCTATCAGCTGACCTTGCCCAGGTTATTTCTAAGTTCCTTTTACGTGTGGCAGGCTACTGCGGTCAATGGATTTTGGGTTATGTTAGCATTGCTACCAACCCTTCGTATCTCACTAGGGCAGACACGTCTGAGCCTTTGTCCTCATCCACTGAAGAGGACAACACTTTCTAATTAAAAAGTCATTATCCTCAGCTCCAATTCTAGGTTTGTCTGGTAATTCTAAACCATTCATGTTGTATTATCAGGTAAGAGAGTGCTTTGCCCTCGGGAATGTTAACGTAAGATCATGATCACATAATAAAAAATGAATGCTTATTATTCCTTTGCTTTGGATGCTGTTGCTGCTAAATTGTCTTCATGCTTAGGAGCAGTGGCAGTTGCTACCTACCAGGTTATATCAGGGTCACCCATCACTGTTCCACAATCTGTTGTCCTATCCACAACTACTAAAATACAACATCTTTCAGTGCCTTGGTGGTCAAATTATGAAATCTTACAATTGTCTGTTTCCTACATAATGCTCGTGAGATGCCCTGTGTTAAACTCTGTCTTGTTATTCCTTTACTCATAGGGTGGGGAGCGCCATATCTCCTTCTGTAAGACAGGCCCTGAATTAAACTCAAAGATGCACCTTTACCTAATTGTAATGTTTTGTTCTGTAACGATCGATCTTGCTTCAGAAGTAATGGGAAGTTGGTGGCAAGAAATATCTATGTGCACAATAAAAATGATGTGAAAGAAAGCTGCTGTTTACCCAAGGTGTATTCTGCCCAAGTTGCTATTCCATGTCCCCTTCTTGAGTTATAATTAAATGACAAGCAAGTGCGTTTCCACCTTCACCAACACTAAATATGCCTTTGGAGATGAAGATAGTTTTGGGCACCTATGGCTGCAAATGGATTTCCTACCTCGGCAGGTACACCAATAAAGAATGGGGAATATTTTTAAAGTTTGTTTGGCACTCAGAATTATGTTGCCCAATTTAGCTCACTTGTATCATAGTGTAGCACTCCAACAGAGGTGACATGATTCATGCTGCTAATGCTCATTGGGTTGCTCCTTATTTTCCCACCCTGTCCAAGTAGTACTGCCAATCCTACTTTGTGTTTCAGGCAAATATTGTAGGAGGCTGGCTCTCTATATAGTGTACACAAATGATGTACACTGTGGATAGAGACCACACCTTGGAGTCCAGAAGCAAAAATGTATCACCTAATGCTCTATTTTTGTGGTAGCTTGGTTGAGTAGTTAGGCTAATCCAGGAGATGTGCTAAGCATTTGTTTAACTCACAGTATCAATAAATGTCGGCACAGACACGGAAGAATAACTCGAGACCAATTTACAAAAATACTTCAGATTTTTGTAAAATGTTTAAGACCAAGATCATCAACATCGGGTAAGTACTGAAAATTGCATATAAAATCAGGCAGTGCTCTCACAAGTGTCACCTTTTCTTTCTAGGTTGAGGTCTTCAAGATGTCCTGTGGGTCAACTGGAGAAGTTCGGGTGGCCCTCGGTTCCAGCGGGAGCAGCAGCTGAAAGTCTTGGAGCTGCTGTGCCACAGGGAAGTAGACCACTTGGAAACACACTGCACAGGGGGACTTAGAGGTAAGTCCGGTGGGTCCCCTTGGAGGGTCGAGGTCACAAGGGATTAAGGTCTCCTAGAGCACAGCTGGTTCTCCAACGCAGGGCCTAGGGAGGCCGGGTGCCCGGCAGATAGGTCAGCTAAGGGTCATGCGTCAAGGAGCCATGGGAGCTTGGTGCAGGTCACTTTGACAGTGGATTGTAGATCAGCAGGCCAATCTAGGGGGGGGGGGTTTGCAGGTGTCCTGAAGTCCCTCAACTGGTGCTTGCTTCTGGTCCTCGGAGAGTCCGATGGGGACTTTTCTTCTGGGTGTCCGACGTTGGGGGGTCCAGTACCCCGTGCTATGGCACATCTCCGCCACTGGAGGTCACAGTGTCACCAAACTTGTCACACTTGCAGAGTTGTCCTCCGGGTCCCCAAAGTGGAATTTGGTCAAGCTGCTATGTCTGGTTCGTTGGTCAGCAGCCGGTCAGTGAACTGAACTTCACTGGTTTCTTGGGTGCAGGGAGTGATGCCTTCACTCAGAGGAAGGTTCTTGGCGATTTTTAGAAGGTTGGAGGTCCTCTAGGGTTTCTTAGAGTCCGTCCGATGTTTAGTCGACCTCTCAGCAGCAACTGTCGAGTCCTGGGTGCAGCAGGCAGGGTTTGGCACCTTTTTTTTCTGGCAGCAGGGTTTCTGTTCTTGAGCCTTGGGTCTTCTTTGTCACTGGCCTTTTTGTGTCCATTGAATCTGATTTCCAGGTAAAAGGATGTACACTAAATACTGTATTTAGTGGGTGTTAGAGGGAGTTCCTGGTAGTGGCCAATGGGCCACTTACCTTTGTGTGGCTCCACACACTATATGACCACTTCCTGTGGGAAGCGGTCACATCCTTAGCCCTGGTTGGCTATTTTCCTGCCATCCAGGATGGAGGAAAGTGAAATGGAGTGGTCACCTTGTCTGCCACACCTGAGAGATGGTGCAGGCTGAGAGTGGCCACCACCCCTATCCTTTGTGTGTATTACTGTCGTTCTTCCTGCCAAATGTGGGGTCTGGAACGGCGGGTTGGCCATCTGCTCCTAGCAGCAAATGGCTGAATGGCTGGAGCAGAGTTTCAAAGATGGCATGGCCTCTGAAGCTTCCTGCCAGAGCAGGGCTCATTCCTGGGGAAGGAGGTGTCACGCCTCCACCCAAGAAAGACTTTGTCTTCTGATCCCAGAGAGCTGGAGCTCTCACCCCAGGGATCCAGAATCATGTCTGGTGGTGGCAGGCTGGTTTGGACTTGCCAGCAACCGTTCCAGGGTGGTGTAGGTTTTTCAGTGACACCTCTAAAGTGACCCCTGGGTTCATGGTATAATAAATCCAGCACTGGTACTGTCTCATCAGCTTCCCTTTCCAGGTTTCTGCGGCAGGCCATAATATCCGATTTTTGGCGACGAGCGAAAGAACCACCATCAACGACCAACGTGGTAAATTTTTGTTCCTGAGACACTTGTTGCAACCATTGTGCCAGCCATTCTCGCTTTTTCCTGATTAAGTTCGTCTTTGGTTGAGGTGGGAGCGAGTCATGTTTGTCCTTCACGTTCTTCATCTTTGTGTCCAGCTTTATTTTTGTGCCCCAGCGCAATTTAATCTGTCCGTAGGGAAGGATCCCATTGAACAGCCCGCGCATTTCGGCACAAAACAGCTTGTGCATACGCATTACAGCACAAGAGTCTACAATGTCGACTCATCACCCTCAGGAGCAGTTACTGCCGCCATCTTCTATGCTTCTTTAAATACGCTTAGTGGTACACACGCACAGGCATGGAAGCATACCAAACACATATTAGAGCACATTCTTTAAAACAAAAAAAAACGATGACGTAACTATCGATGTCTAGTTTCAAGGCCTTTTCAAGCACATTTGCAACAATAAACGGAATTTGGTTGTGTCAGCATTGGATAGCTTTCTCTGTCATGCAAGTAGGAAGCACTTATTACAGCACAAAAGTGAACCCCAGTGGTGATACGCACACTTTCCATCACTGACCAAAGGTGTATCACAACGGTGATATGCACACCTTGCGTGGCTGACCAGAAGCGTACCACAGCAGTGATACCCGCACCTGGTATACATTATCTCTTTTTGTTTCTCACTTTCCAGGAGGGATCAGAAGCGTATCACAGTGGTGATACGCATACCTTGTATACACTGGCTTTTTGAAGGAAGTGGTGTATTTGGGAACACATTCTTCTATTGTTTATGTTTTCTCAACTATGCACTCAGTTAATCCACACCCACCATTTTTAGAGACACCCAGTATGCCTTCCATCCCTTGGAAACAATGGTTTGATGGATTTGAAACCTACCTTGGAGCTATTGGTGTGGCTCGTTTCAGACCAGAAAGAATGAAGTATTTATTACTACATTTGTTGGGTTCTGAAGGTAGAGAGATCTTTAAGCATCTACCCGAGTTAGAACAAAATAAGGAACAATTGGATGACTATCAGGCAGCCAGTAAAAAAATAGCCACGAGGTTTGATATTCTACCCAGTTTAGTGGTTTTGAGGCATACATTTTTCAAACGTACACAGATGCATAATGAAGATGTTGATGCATACATTAGTGCACTTAGGAAGCTATAGCCGCAATGTAAGTTTCGAGATTTTCAGGACCAATTGATAAGGGATCAATTCATTGGTCATTGTGTGGATAAACCCATCCAACAAAAACTCTTGAGCATGGGTAATCCAACATTGGAGGAGGTCATTAAAGTTGCCAAGAGCACTGAACTGGCACAGATATCACTGAAAGAACTCAGTGCCAGTAATGCTGTAAAAGACAATGGTCTTGTAAATGTTAATGCAGTCTATTACAAAGTCAGGAGCCACAAACAGAAGTGAACAAAAAAAATATGAAAACAGTTTTTTTAAAAGCAATAATATATGTTTTAGGTGTGGTAATGCACCATACAACAGAGAAGGCAGAAGTTGTCCAGCAAGGAATGTGGTGTGTAGGATGTGCGGTAAAGTTGGTCACTTTGCAAAAGTGTGTCAATCCGCACAAAGTAGGTAAACAAGAATAAGTTGTGTGGAGGACGAGGATGATACAACCCAAGATGAACTTATGGCTAAAGCATTACAAGACATGATTGTGGTTGTCACGGATGGTCAGATTGTTAGTGGTGATCAAAGTGAGTGGTTGGATCCCTATGCGGATATTATTGTGGGAGATAAAATATTACATTTATTGGTTGATTCTGGTGCACGCATAACAATGATTTCATCAGATTTGTTCCATAACACTTGGGGTGATAGGGAGTTGCTTCCTCCAGACAGGGCTCCTGTCTCTTATGAAGGGAGGAAAATAAAATTAGAAGGTTTTATTGAAGACTGTTTAGAGTTCAAAGGGCGCAAAATACTAGGCAAGATTTATGTGGCATTGAAAGGTTTGAACATTTTGGGATGGTTTCACCAAGATATGTTTGGAATGATACTTAAACCTGGGGCCAGAGAACAAGTTCTGGTAGTGGATGATTCCACAGATGTGATTCCTTTTGAGAGTGAGTTTCCGGTGTCTTCGCTGAAGGATTGGGAAAAATTGTTGGTTTTAGACATAGGATAGAAATAAAAGAAAATGCTATTCCTGTAAAACACAAATTAGGTCGGTTCCATCCAGTTGGAGAGATGATCTAAAATTTGAAATAAACAAGCTTCAAAAAAATGGAGTGATAGAAATCATTGAATCAAGTTTGTGGCTTTCGCCATTGGTTGTCACCCGGAAACATAATGGGGACATGCGTTTGTGTGTCAATTTGAGAAGTCTCAACAAAGAAATATGGATGGACTCATATCCTCTACCCAAGATTAGCGATGTTCTAGAAGAGCTCTGAGGTGCGGTATGGTTTTCAAAAATGTATCTTGCGTCAGCTTACCACCAAGTGGTGTTGGATGAAGACTCTCGCCATTAAACAGCTTTTAATTCACCGTTTGGCACTTTCCAGTTTTGTAGGATGCCGTTTGGCTTGGCATCTGCGGCTTCTGTTTTCGAATGCATAATGCACAAGTTGTTGGAAAATGTCAATGGTGTTTTAACTTTTCAAGACGATGTCTTGATTTATGCTAAGTGTCTATAAGACCATGACAAGATCATTAGATCAGTTTTAAATATTTTTCAAACCAATGGGGTCATTGTGAAAAAGGAGAAATGTGAATTTTGGAAAAAAGAGATTGAATTTTTGGGGCACTGTGTGTCAAACAAAGGAATAGCACCTCAGTCAGGCTTGGTTAAGGCTGTGATAGATGCCCCCAATCACTGAAACAAAGATGAACTACGCTCGTTCATTGGTATGTGTGAGTATTATGCCAGATTCATTCCTGCGCATGCCACCAAAATGAAGGTTTTGTCCAATATGCTAAAGAACAAAGTTCCCTTTGGGTGAGATTGTGAATTTCAAAGCACTTTTGACAAGGTTAAACAGGAATTGACTAATGCTAGGACATTGAGTCCATATGACCCCAGCAGATTGTGCATCATCACTGTGGATGCCAGTAAACATGGTTTGGGAGCAGTTTTTGTCTCAGGGTCCAATGAGGATGAAAAAATCACTAGTTATGCTTCAAGAGTATTGCGTGACCCTGAGCTCAATAACTCTGTAATTGAGAAGGATTTACTTGCTTGTTACTGGGCAAGTGAGAAGTTCAGGAGGTATGTCTGGGGAAGGAATGATGTAATACAAACTGACCATAAGCCTTTGGTGTATATTCTGAGTGGTGACAAGATTAACTACACTACTCCATGCATTGCACGTCTCACTACGAAATTGTTACAGTATAATTTTCAAATACAATACATTCCAGGAAAGGAAAATTTCACGGCTGATTTCTTCTCTAGATTACCTATTTCGGAACAGGATGCCATTAACTTACAGGATGACAAGGAAGATTGTTTTATAGCAGCGGTAGATGTAGACGAGTCTAAGGTTTGTACGGAAGTGGTTTGGAAATCTGCAGACAGTAAGGATATTATGTTGAGCAGAGTTAAGGATTATATTGTCAATGGGTGGCCAAAGGAAAGATGTTTAAGCACCAAAATTCAACCTTACTCAAAAGTCTGTGAAGAATTATCTATAGAGGATGGTGTTGTGTTGAGGAATGATAAATGTGTTCCCCCATATGACATCCATTCGATGTTGGTGGATCATGCACGTGATGGGCATTTAGGCTCAACCATGACAAAGAGACGGTGAGGGCTCATTATTGGTGGCCCTCAATGGACAAAGATGTGGAAATGGTGGTTAATAGGTGTGTGGTGTGTAGCAGATCAGAGAAGGGGTTTAAAGTTGTGTCACCACCCTTACAACCTATGCCTGAGAAAGCCTGGATGAAGGTGGGGGTTGACATGGTGGGACCTTTCCATTTTCTTCCATATGTACTGATGGATTACCATACCAAATGGCCTGAGGTTAGTTTTTTTCATAATCCCACGTCTGGCAATGCCATTCAATTTCTGAAAGATATTTGCATGAGAGAGGAGACTGGTGTGAAGCATTTGAAAAGTTATTTTTATCACCCTCAAACTAATGGTTTGGTAGAAAGGATGAACAGAGTGGTGGTGGAATGCATCAAATTGACTAAAGCTAATGGATATGACGTGAGGGAGGCGGTGAAGTCTATGCTTTGGTTTTATCGCACAACTCTGCATTCCCTCTCTAAAATTTCCCAATTTGAACTTCTTAGGGGAAGACGCTCTACATCTAAGCTTTTTCCTGCCTGGTTAGCCAATGCCATGGAGGGTAAATTCACTGATAAGGTTGACCTGGGTAAAATGTTTGAAGAAGTAAAGGGAGCACAAACAAAATGAAAAGTAGGTATGATTTAAAAAAAATCTACTAAAGTCCAGATGTTTCACCTGGAGATGTGGTATGCATTAAGTGTCAAACGTTTGTTAAAAAAGGGAATGCCAGTTATGGTGAACCTATCACTGTGAAGAAAGTGTGTGGCAATGCTGTTATGGTTGAAGGTGGTCATTGGTGGACTGTTGGAAAACAGTTAAGGTTAAAAATGTTGGGGTAAATGATTCTGTGTCCAGTGAAAACTTGTTATCAAGCCAAGACACCAAGGAGAATGTTTCGGCTAACTTTAAAGATATAAAACAACATGTTGCACGGATGTCCACCAGGGGAAAAGTATGTGTCTTGGAAACTAAAGGATTGTTACAGATATTAGTGAAGTGTTACTGGAATGTTTTGTCACCATCATCATACTTTATTATTTACTTTAGCGTGTTTTCAGGTGTAACCTGATGTTAGGATGAGATTTGATGTTTTGTTTATAGTTTGCTATTAGTATTTGCTTTTCTTTATTCATATTTTTCACATGTTATGTTATTTTGTTGAAAAAAAGGAGATAATGGCCCTCATTACAACCCTAGCGGTCGGTGATAAAGCGGCGGTAAATACCGCCAACAGCCTGGCGGTAACAAAAATGGAATTATGACCATGGTGGAAACCGCTCAGACAGACAGCCACTTTAACACACCGACCTGCAGGGCGGAAGCAACAAGCTTCATGGCGGTAACCGCCAACAGCCAGGCAGAAGACAATGTTCTGCCCACTGTATTATGACCGGCCTATCCGCCACCTTTTCCGGGGCGGTACCAACAACATCAAAAGCCTGGCGGAAACAGACCCCAGAAGGGAAACGACTCACCCCTGGAGACTCAGGGAGCAACCACGACGCCATGGAGCCCGAACTGCATGTCTTCCCTATGCTCGTCTACCTTCTGCTTCATTATGTACACCAACGTCGGCGAAGACTACCACGGTGAGTACTGCCGCCTAGCACACAGGGGAGGGGGGAGGAAAAAGTGAGTGACACACACACGCAACACACACACCCCCAACACCATACACACAAGCAGATGCAGTAACATTACATATTCACCCTGTACCACTCAGGAATAATGCAAGGACAAAATGATTAGAAGAAAGTGAGTGCAATACGTAAAAATACTATGAATAAGTGCATCAAAATCCAAACATATATACATTATTACAAATGTAGGGACACTGCTTAGTCCTCAATGTCCATGGGCCACAGTCTACAACACATAGGCCAAGGCCCCACCTTACTCCTGCAACAACACGGAGCGAACACTGCAGGGGCATCAGGTCGAAAACAGACAGGCACCTCAGGGGGACGAGAATAGGGGGGCACCTCAGCCGGAAGATGGTACAACGCCACTGGTCCTGGAGGGGGCTACATGCCCTGTGCGCTGTCCTGGGGAGTGCAAGGCCACAGTCTCTCAAGTGGGTGGTTTGCCCACTGCTTGGTCCTAGGAAGTGCAAGGCCACAATCTCTCAAGTGGGTGGTTTGACCACTGCTTGGTCCTGAGGAGTGCAAGGCCACAGTCTCTCTAATGGGTGACTACTTCCACTGGTTCTGGAGGGGGCATTGTGCCCAGTGTTCTTCATCCTGTGGAGGATGGGGTGAGTGGATGGCTTTTTCCACTGGTTCTGGAGGGGGCATTGTGCCCAGTGTTCTTCATCCTGTGGAGGATGGGGTGAGTGGATGGCTTCTCCACTGGTGTTCTTTATCCTGTGGAGGATGGGGTGAGTGGATTGCTTCTTCAACTGGTTCTGGAGGGGGCATTGTGCCCAGTGTTCTTCATCCTGTGGAGGATGGGGTGAGTGGATGGCCTCTTCCACTGGTTCCGGTGGAGGCATTGGGCCCAGTGTTCTTCATCCTGAGGAGGATGGGATGAGTGGATGGCTTCTTCCACTGGTTCTGGAGGGGGCATTGTGCCCAGTGTTCTTCATCGTGTGGAGGATGGGGTGAGTGGATGGTTTCTCCACTGGTTCTGGAGGGGGCATTGTGCCCAGTGATGCAGATCTTGGGGAGTGCAAGGTCACAGCCTCTCACCTGGGTGTCACACCCACAGGATTTGCTGGGGTCAGGCTACACAACAGCCCATGGACGCAGGACTACACATTGTCCGCCAGCGGTGACGGCTGCTTGCTGGTGGCAGTGCTGGTGCTGCTGGTTGAGCTGGCAGTGGTGGGGGGAGGCTCCAGCCCATCCCCTGCAGCCTCGGGCGGCTGCCCACTGGGGATGCTGCTGGCAGTGGTGCTGGTGGCGGTGCTGGCAGTGGTGGGGGGAGGCTCCAACCCTTCCTTGGAGCCTTGGACGGCTGAACCACCATGGTCGGTGGTGGGGGCTCCAAATGATTCCCAGCACCAGGTCTCCTGTCCTTCCTGCCTGCAGGTGCAGGCCCCTTGCCCATCCTGTCAGCAGCCGAGGATTGCTCCTTGCCCTTCCCTGTAGCAGCTGGGGGTGCCTCCTTGCCCTTCTTTGAAGCAGGCTGGGGGTGCCTCCTTGCCCTTCCTTGAGGTAGCTGGGGATGCCTCCTTGCCCTTCCTTCTAGCAGCTGGGGGTGCCTCCGTCCCCTTCCTCGAGGCAGCTGGTGGTGCCTCCTTGGCCTTCCTTGCAGCACCTGGTGCAGGCACCCTTTCAGTGTGGCTGCCTGGTGCCTGGTATCCTCTCCCAACTGGAGTAGCTGTCGACACTACAGTGGCCGTGGACTGGGTGGCTGAGGTGCTCGCCTGGGCTCTGACCACCCTGGCCCGACGTGAAGGACGGGGGCGGGGGAGTGGTAGGGAAGAGGTCAAGGGTGGAGAGGAAAAGCTTCTTAGGGACATTGGGGCGGGAAGAGGGTGAAGGTTTGGGAGTGGAGGAAGTGGTTGTAGGAGGTTTCTGTCTGCTGTGTTTGGGTGCAGGTGCATGGGCTGGATGCTGTTGTGAGGTGGATGGCTGTTGGGTGTCTGAGTGCTTGCGTTTGTGTACTTTGGGAGGAGGGGGCACAGACACAGTGGGAGAGGACACAGGGGATGTGTGCATGGGGGTGGGACTGCCAGTGAGGGGTGTGTAGTGATAGGTGTGCTGGTGATGGTGGTAGTGGATGGGGATGTAGTGCATGCAGGTGTGAGTGGAGATGTAACTGGGAGGGAGGTGGATGACGAGGAGGAGGGGGGCACTGTGGAGGCAGTGGATGTTGGTATGTCTGCATCTGGATGGTGTTTGTGTGAGTGCCTGTGGGATGATGTGTGGTGCTTGTGTTTGCCTGAGCAACTCCTGTGTATTGGCTTGTGTGCATGCTGGTCTGCCTGTGTGCTTGGGATAGGCTGGGGTTGAGGGGAATGGGATTGGGTAGAGGAAGTTGGAGGGGGTGGCTAGAAACAGGGACAATGGCTGCCATCAGGGAGGATGCCAGAGCCTAGATTGATCTCTGTTGGGCTGCTATGCCAGAGTGAATGCCCTCCAGGAATGCATGTGTCTGTTGCATTTGGGCTGCCATCCCCTGGATAGCATTCACAATGGTTGACTGCCCAACAGAGATGGATCTCAGGAGGTCAATAGCCTCCTCCTCAGGGCAGCAGGGCTAACTGGGGCAGGGCCTGAGGTGCCTGAGGTGAAGGAGATGCCCACCCTCCGGGGTGAGCGAGCACAGGAAACTAGCTGAGGTGCTGCTGGGAGGGCGGTGCTGGTACGGGGGGTGGCGGCTGTACCTGTAGTGGGGTAGGCACAGAGGTGTCTGCCACCACCAGGGAGCTTCCATCGGGGGAGGTATCACTGTCAGAACTGTCCTCTCCAGTCTCCACCATGGTGCTCCCCTCGCCCTCTGTCCCACTGGTGCCCTCACCATCAGTGGATTTGGCATCCTGGATCCTGTGGGATGCAGCTCCCTCCGTCGCTGGTGCCTCTGCTCCTCTGCCAGATGATGCTAAGGCACATAAGGACAGGATGACAAAACAAAAAGGGGAGGAAGAGACAAAGGATACACTTGCTCAATGGCGGCAACCACACCACCGTTGGCGTACATGACACACTCACACACAGGGAACAGTCCTACGCACTAGGCAATGCACTACCAGTCACAATGCTAGTCACCAGCCCATGGACAGGGACACCTAACCCCAATTGCAGCATACCTGAGACCCACATCCCCCTGCCCAGTAGTGGATGCCTACTAGTTTGGTTGGAGGGATTTTACATCAAACCCTGCCCAACATTGTACCTACCCTGCAGTGTCCGGTCTGGCCTTGGGACACCCACAGGCCCACATCCCCCACCCGGATACCACCCCACCACACGCAAGTAGTGTATTGGAGCACTGTACACATCCCCTTGTGGCTGCTGTGAGGCCCCGAAGCACCCATCCAGCTCCGGATAGGCCACTGCCAGTATGCGGGCCATCAGGGGTGTCAGGGTTCAACGGGTACCCCTTCCTTGTTGGGAGGGCATCCCCAGCTGTGCCTCCGCTGTCTTCCGTGCCCAGTGTCTCAGGCCCTCCCACTGTTTCCGACAGTGGGTGCTCCGCCTGCCATAGACCCCCAGGGTCCGCACGTCCTTGGGGATGGCACTCCATACACCCTTTTTCTGATGGGCGCTGACCTGCAGGGAAATACACATAGGAAAAGGTATCAGTCAGACTGTCCTGCCTTTTACACTCATGGCCCACCATGGCCCTTCACATCCCCTTTCGCACAGACATGACCCAGCATACATGCTGCATGCTGCCCAGGGCCCATCCACCAACCCCCCCACAAGGGGCCTTCACACACAGCACTCCATGCATTCATGCCCCATGCATCGTACTCAGAGTGTACTCACCTGTTGGTCTGGAGGCCCATACAGCATTTGGTGCTGGGGTAGGACCCCATCCACCAGTCTCTCCAACTCCGCCGAGGTTAAGGAAGGGGCCCTTTCCCCAGAAACACCAGCCATGGTCGGTTCCAGACACAGGTCAAAGCAGCACATACAGTGTAGTTCCTCTCCTGTTGAAGGTCAGGTAGCAAATGAGTGAACAGATAGAAAATGGCAATCACGTCCGCGGCGCTGCATACCGTCACCGCCGGCGTACATCACCACTGGCCACTGTACCCCATAGGGGCCAATAATAACCAATGAGGAGTTGCACGGTTCTCAACCGCCTCCCGCAACGGCGCACAACATCAGCGGAATTACCTCATTTTCACATGTCCCTCCATACGCAATAAAGTTTAGTGGTTGTAAATATGAGATACTGACCAGCTGCTCACCGTTTTGCCCCATAGATTGCAAAAGCTGCGGATGAATTGGAGATGGAGACATCCCCCCGTGTGCATACCCCTGGTGGACTTGGCAACAATGGAGGACAGGCACATCATACTCACCTATAGACTTGACAGGGCCACAATCACAGAGCCGTGTGCCCAATTGGAGCCTGACCTGATGTCTGCTATCCGTCACCCCACTGGGATCCCCCCTCTTGTGCAAGTCCTATCTGTGCTCCATTTCCTGTCAACTGGCTCCTTCCAAGTGACAGTGGGTTTGGCAGCAGGAATGTCTCAGCCAATGTTCTCAATAGTGCTGACCAGAGTGTTGGCTGCCCTGATTAAACACATGTGCAGCTACATCGTTTTCCCCCAGGTGGAAGATTTGGCCACAGTGAAAGCTGATTTCTATGCAATGGGACATATCTCCAACATCATTGGGGGAATTGATGGTACACATATTGCATTTGTCCCCCCCGGAGAAATGAACAGGTGTTCAGAAATCGAAAGAGCTTTCACTCAATGAATGTGCAGATAGTGTGCCTGGTGGACCAATACATCTCCCATGTCAATGCTAAGTATCCTGGGTCGGTGCATGATGCCTTTATCCTGAGGAATAGCAGCATCCCATATGTGATGGCTCAACTCCAGAGGCACAAGGTGTGGCTAATAGGTGAGCCCTGGTTCCCATCCAGTGGATGTTGGTGTATTGGTATGGTGTGGGCCCTAAGGGTTAGTGTGTGTCTAACAGTTGTCTGTCGATATTTGCAGGTGCCTCTGGTTACCCCAACCTCTCATGGCTACTGACCCCTGTGAGGAATCCCAGGACAAGGGCAGAGGAATGTTACAATGAGGCACATGGGCGAACAAGAAGAATTATAGAGAGGACGTTCGGCATCCTGAAGGCTAGGTTTCGTTGCCTCCAAGGTCTGCCAGATCATCGTGGCATGCTGTATGTTGCACAACCTTGCCTTACGTCGCCAGGTGCCTTTTCTGCAGGAGGATGAGGCTTGAGATGGCCATGTGGCAGCAGTGGACCCTGTGGACAGTAAAGAAGAGGAGGCAGAGGATGAGGATGAGAACAACAAAAGCGCAATCATACGTCAATACTTCCAATGACACAGGTTGTAGTGTAGCTATTTTTAATGTAGCTTTTTGCGCGTTTGCTTAAAGTATTAGGCCTCTGTGCACTTTGCCCTAGATGCATTTTATTTAGCCTTGCACTGTTATTTTACAATAACCAGTTTCACTGTCTTGTTTTATTTTCTTCTATCACACTGTTTAGCTTACTTCAGCACCGAAGTTCTCAAACAATACATTCTTGCCCGCTCTGTGCTTCAGTCAAGGATACAGTCTGGTACATTGCGATAGACGTGGTAGAGGTTTAGTCTTTAGGGTTTGTAGAAAGTACACATTCTTACGTAAGGACGTTTCTTAGAACACCGGCATGTTAGTTATAAAAACACTTTCTAGTTCTGGTACACGTAAGAGGGAGATTCCAACCAGGAACCCACTGCCCTGTCGCAGATGCTGATCCAGATCACAGGCTTTTGCTCAGGTATGAGGGTTGATGTCCTCCCGGGGAACCTGAAAGGCAGGCTTAGAGCTTAACATGCTGTGCTCAAAATATAACTTAGAGAGAGAACGTAACCTAGTTGCACTATGATAGCATTATTCTTATGTTTCACTCTCCTCGTTACTATTTCAATCCTACTGCGTTGTATGGTTCTGGTTATTGCGGCTCACGCCTTGTTGTCTAAAATGCAATCGTTTTATTAAACCAATCTTTAAAACTCAAATTGCCTTTGTCATTTATATATGAGACCGCACTGTGTATGAGAGAACTGGTTGTGACCTGAGTGACCACGACTTCCCTGGGAAGCACTAAGATGTCATGCGCTCGGCAGCCCAATTGTCTCTTCCCTTTGGGAAAGATAAGGCACTGCTAGTTAGCCGGAGCTTAACCCGGATTTGGGGTGACAAGCGTCCTTCGCCGTGGGTCAGACTTAGTCCCCCACACTGTGAACGATCTTGCCACCCAAAAATCCAGTAGTCTCATTAGGATAATGAGAGCCTATGCGACATGGCATCGCCAACGTTTGGTCTGGCTCTAATTTTAAGGTCCACCAGTTTTCTCTTGGTCTCATATAATATAATGATCCCTCCGTTCCTTTAGCGGAGACGTCCGTGGCACTGCGGACTTCCACCACCGTGGTATAGGTAACCCTAATTACAGCAGATGGTTGTTCAAGCTTGAACCTTAAAAGGAAAGACCCTGTTTTGGTGTGCCTTCTCTGAACTCTCGCTGTTTTTCTAATGGCGAATCCCCAGGCAATACAAATAGCTCTTAACATGAGACAACCGCTCACAGCACATTTGCTTGCGCATGGTCTTACGATCCAGGGTGGTCCAGTCACGTTTGTGGTGGCCGCCCACGCAGCCTATAGAACAGAACTTTTTTACTCTTGGGTCACATTTCCAGCAGTTGATGGGAACACAAATACATTTCATACATATACGGTCGCGAACACGCTTGGACAGTACAGGGCTTACACATACCTAGAGATACCTCTAATTATCAAGAACATAATAATTGGCTTGATGGCGCCCTACCCCATACGATTTTACCAGTAAGGTTAGGTCCACTAAGGTATGATGGTCCAACCTGGCCTTTATTGGCCACATATACACCACATCCTGCGGTTGCAAATATGGCGGTGGCTGAAGTTTGACGTTTATATACAGACTTAACGGCTACATATAGACGCTTAGTACAATTTGTGATGCAGACACTAAATACAAACCCAGCGCGTGCTGCTCCAGCACAACCACATGCAGTAACACCAGGTATAAACCCGGTGACGGTACACTCTATTATGGGTAAAGTTCCAGCCAAACGGGAGGAGACTCCATTTTGGCTGGCATAAAAAATAAATACGCTGGAGGCGGTATTTCCCCATATGAGACCTCAAGACAAACATAGAATACTAACTATGTGTTTGCTATTTGGAATGGTTCCCACAGTGGAACATTGTAATACATGGGGCACTGTGTTTGCCGCGCTCTATACAACGGCACACGGTACACCAACATTGGCCAACCTACCGGAAGTGCTTAAACAAATTCAGGATGAATACGGGGCTGCCCTGGCCTTAGATTTAGGAATGCAACTGATGGGCAACTTTGCCACGGTTTCTTCAATAATCCTAAGTAATATTAAAGGGGAAGCAGTTGCACTTGCAGTGCGTATGCGTCTTCGTGACGTCCCGCAACAAGATCAGGAGCGGGAACTGCCAAAAATAATAGTGGAAACATATTCCAGTATCGGTCGAGATAGCCTAGGGGCTAGACCACAAAAACCTCAATTTCAGGGAATTTTTTTTAAAGAAAATGCTAAACAGTAACCTGAGGGTAATAAGAAGCGCTGGGAGAAAAAACAACAGACACCTAAAAAAGAAAGGGGAGAATCTCCACGTACGGAGACCCCGCAGAATAGGTATAATCTCAGAAATAGGGATGATATAAAAACGCCTGATAGATATCAATATACTGATACACACCAATCGCGTTCCTTTCAGGACTCATCGGAAAAGAGAAATGAGAGAGGTGGGCGGTCAGAGCGGAGAACAGAGTACGCGAAACCGAGACAGGAATCACAACGCTCTTCGGAGGTTTCTGTCAAGAAGGAAGAGAAACCGATACAACCAAAACAACAGTTTTAAAAGAAAAAGGTGGCGACAGTCTCAGTTAGACATCCCACTCAGGAAGAGAGTTCTCTTGAAGAACAAACCATGGGCACTAGCACTGCTAGACAGCGCGGCAGAGGTCACAATAGTTCGCCGGAATTTTCTAGAGCATCTGGAGGTGAAAGCAACTGATGACTTCGTACAAGTTGAAACAGCAGATATGCGTGTCTCTGAACCCGATAGGGTGTACACAGTGACTTTACAATTGGAAGGAGACATTGAATGCACTATACACGCAATCTTTTGGGATCGTGTAGTTAAGATATATGACATTTTGCTGGCTGAACAAGATTGGCCGCCTGACTTTGTCCGCACCTGCCCAGTTGGGGAGGAGGTTATTAAACCTTCGTTCTCGCCCCTTGTTCCAGGGGAACTCGCAGAGTCCTATTGTATCAAATGGCCTCTAGCACAAGCACCTGCCTAATTTAGAAATCACGTAGGGTGGGATAGGGATTCTCCATATCATGTAATTCCGATTAAAGGTGAAACTCAGCCACAACCGCAATATCCCATAAAACATGAAGCAAGGGCACCGGTGAGGGAAATACTTACACAACTGGAATACCAGGGGGTGATTGAACCTTGTGTCTCACCGATGAATAATCCCTTATTCCCTGTAGCTAAACCGGACCATTCATATAGAATAGTCTTAGACTACAGACATTTGAATGGACATACACGTACATATGATATACAAAATTCACATAGCGCCGCACTGATGAACAACATTGTGCGGAAAAAATATAAAACGACTTTAGACATCTCAAATGGATTCTTCTGCCAGAATATAGCACCCGAAAGCAGGGATTTGACAAGCTTTAGCACGTTAGGCTCCCAGAAAAGATTCCGTTGTTTGCCTCAGGGGTATAAGAACAGCCCGGGACTGTTTGCAGCTCGTGTGACTGCAATTTTACACGAGTTAGACCCTGAAGCATTGTCATATGTGGATGATATATATCTCATGGATGACGAGTTGCTACAACATTTAAGACAAGTAGCCTGCATTGTTGTAGGGTTTTCCAAAATTGGCTACAAATTTAACTTCAAAAAATCTAAAATTGCCTTCATCAGCGTCATATTCCTGGGATATGAGCTGTCGAATGAAGGTAAGAGCCTAGCGCCCCAATTCTTAGAAAAGTGTGCACAATTGCAACCACCTAATACGATTAAGAAACTCCAATCATTGTTGGGCTTTCTAAATTTTGGCAGAACATACATTCCTGATTATGCTACATGCATTAAACCATTATATGAATTAATCCGTCCTGATTTTTCAAGCAAATTCTGGACAATTGAACATACACATACTCTTCGGGAGTTGCAAGCAGATCTACTAGCCGCAAAACATTTACATACACGGGACAATAAGACGTATTTGGTCATCAGGGTGATAGCTGGGGCCATTGGGTTTACGTATGTCACATTTAATGAAGGTGAGACAGTCCCGATTGGATACAAGTCCCACTTGTATTCGGCTGCTGAACGATTTGCACCCACAGAGAAGATTCTCACTGCTGTGCAGATGGCTGTTATTAAAGAAAGACCTCTTGCCCAGGGAAAACGCATTATTGTCGTTTCCCCTATTCCGGCCCTCGTGGCTGTTACAAAAGCTAGCGTTCCGAACGCAAAAGCACTGCACCCACGATGGATACAATGGGATACATCTTTAACAGCCACTGATGTAGATTACATTTTTTACCCAAAGTTGCAAACTCAGGAATTTCTGCAATATGAAGTTGAATATCCAGTTCCTGCTGACACGTTGCCTATTGATCAATATCAAGTAGTCATGTACACTGATGGCTCTGCGCAACCGGCAGTTGGAACAAAACACCAATATTCGGCTGCATGTGCAATAGTGAGCGGCCATATGGAAGGGGAGAAATTCTGCCCCCAACATACTTATACACAGACCTTAGGGGATTGTACAGCACAATTGGCTGAGCTAAAAGCTCTACTGATGGCGTTAGAACATACAGTTCCGACGCAGTTTACACTGATTGTTTGTGATTCGTATTATTGTGTCCAGTCTTTTAATGAATACCTACATTACTGGCGCTTGAATGGGTTCAGAGATTCAAAAGGCAACACCATCAAACACAGACTAATGTGGGGGAAGGTAGCAGACCTGAAAGAGACGCTACACAAAGTCCATGTTGTACATACACTTGGACACCAGCGCGTTGGAATACACATTGCTGGGAATACTTTGGCTGATGAAGCCGCAAAGTTGGCAGTGGCGGTTGCCACTGTAGCTGCAGTGACTCGTTCGAGTTCCAAACCAGACACAGAGATTATGGCTGCCATAAAGGCTACGGTTGATGGCACACCTTATCCTAAAGGATTTCCTAATAAATATCAATACTACATGGGAAGTATGCTGAACGCTGAAGTTAAAAATCCCTAGCGTAGGCGTACGCGACATCCCCAATAAGAATGTAAGACCACAATTGATTAAAGCAGCGCATGAGGGGGTGGCATCTGCACATGCGGGCGTGGCCGCTACAATTTCACTATTACAGGCCCGTTACTGGTGGCCTGGTCTCTATAAAGAGACTAAGCAGTATGTCCTTTGTTGTGACATCTGTCAACAAATTAAAGTTTCAACAGCTAAGCGCCCGCCGCAGACACCCCTCTTAATATCCAACAGACCATTATAATGTGTGTACTCGGATCATTGCTGTCCACTAACACCAGATAGTGCATACAAATATATACTAGTCGCTGTTGATTCTTGCTCCAGATTTGTGTGGGTGTGGCCACAGCGCTCGGCTGACGCTCGAACTGTTTTAAAGATTTGCGAGTCTTTGTCAGTAAATATGCAGTTGCGGCATTCCATTCGGACCAGGGTCCTGCTTTTGCCTCAAGGGCATTCAGGGACACCATGGCTTCGTTGGGGGTCCAGCTCCAGTACTCGGCTCCATTTCATCACGAGGGAAATTCTGTCGTGGAGCTATTAAACCGCGATTTAAAGCAATCCTTAACAGCCAGAGTCTTAGGCACGGGTCGTAGTTGGCTAACCCACCGGTATGGGGTTCAGAGAGCACTAAATAACCTGCCTAGAAGGTCCCTGGGGGTCGTACTTCATGTGAGTGCCTGTTTGGAACACAAATGTTTGTTCCAGATCTTGATGGTCCTGGTGTGGAGGTGGCGGAAACGCCTTTTTGACATAAATGATCGTGTCACTGTTTTGCAGGAGTTACAGCAGTTCTGTGAAGATGACTCTTCTAAAAGGGCTGCCTCCACAGGAATTAAGGATGTGCCAGTAACACCTACCGGCTGGATTCCCAGGGTTGGGGATCTTGTGCGTGAAAAGGTTGCAGTGAAAAAAGAATTTGGCCCTTCTTATCGAGCACCAGTCCCTGTGTTGGGGATACACGGAACAAGAACTGTTATTCTACCCCCGTTGCCAGGTGCCAAAGAAAATCGCTTTGTTTCCATTGACAATGTCAAGTTACAACATGTGGCCGATTCTACACAGCAGACCAAGAGGAACGTCCAGTAGTTCCCGAATCCCTCTCACTACTGGGGAAGATGTTCCGCTTCAGGTTATCTATACCAACACTGTTGCCTCTCCGAGCTTAGGGAGGGTGGATAATGGCCTTGCATTAGTTCCACTGACAACAAATAACTATTTGATCAAGTCACCATGACTACGGAAGTGACGGATGGTGCTATCTACAGTGTACCACCGCGAGAAACACCAACTCCTCCATTGAATATGGTGACACCTTTTGCACGAACTGCCTCTGGTTACTTTGACAACAACAACAATAGTATATCGGACTCGTTTGCCTCTTCGACTTCTGATCTATCAGGTCCACGTAAGCTGATGTGTTGGCTTAAAGATACGTATTTTGTTTTTCCATGGAATTATCTGTGGCTCTTGTTGACTATGCTAGCATTTTTTCTTTGGTTAGGGTTTGTCATTACCTTTTTTCTGTTGATACATGGTCATTTTCTTCCTGAGAGATCAGTGGTTGAACAGGTGGAGGAGGTGTTGAAGCCACATTTTTCATCACATAGGGTTCGAAGAGTCTTGTCCTTTATGAACATTTCTGCAGTACCGATTCCGGATGGGATTGTGTGGGATAAAGTAATGTTTGATATATACGGTCCCACTGAGATAATTGAAATACCGTATGTCCTAAAGTTATCTATGAATGATATAGTGATACCAGGCATTGTATCTGATGATTGGGATGTGAAGACAGTGGATTCCATGATGACTGAATTACAATATTATACTGTCTATGAAAATGAAGATGTTTACCAGTTTAAAGACAATTATGGTGACGTGTTTTGCTATAATTATTATGGGCACCATTTTATACATAAAGCAAGTAGTCCAAAAACTATATTTGACTATACGCAATGGGAGCATTGCCCAACTCCCCCGCAAGGGAGTTCCAAGACTTATTCTGACAAATTTACGTATTTTTCTGGGCATCATCAAATGAATGCTAAGTCATATTATTTTAGGGTAACTCCGTCTAAAGATAAACAAATGTTGTTGACTAATACGAAATTCATATACTCGGATTCTTTTGTTTCCCGACTGTCAATTGAAGGTTATGAATATTGGTCAAATAATGTTGATTTGAAAAGTGTTTGGGGAACAAAACATTGGCAGACAAAGGGTAGAGAAACATTGTATAGAGCATGTCTCATTCCCGTCCAAATGATTTTTTTTAATGAAACAGTACAACAGACTAGCTGTTTAGGCTTAGCAACAATCAGAGAATTGAATATGCCTAGTATACCTGTCCCTGCAAAAATTAATAACTGGCAGAAATACATAAATGCCACTTTTAGTGAGCCTACAGACTGGGTCCAGAATGGTACATTTAACACTTCATTGACACGTCCGGGCGGGTGGTTATTGTGGCCAATAGACACCAACGGGTGTCATCCACGTTTTGTCACCTCCTCGGGGGGTTTCCGGACGAGTAGGTCAGACCCTCGCTATATATCACCAGAACATGCTGAAATAATTACTACATATAGGGCCAGATGTAGCAAACAAACATTTTGCGACTCGCAAAACTTTGCTACATCTGGCCCATAGTGTGGGAACAATGGTTAAAATCATCCTCGCTAGATGCAGTTAAGACACATCTCACTCTCCTGTCTAATAACACTGACTTACAAGATTTTTTGTCAGGCCCAAAGACACCACGTAGGAAGCGTTTCTTGTATGAAGTATACAATGAAATATGGAAACTTTCCCAGCAGGAGGCTGCAGCCCGGTTAAGGCAGATAGATCAAGAAAATTTGAAAAAGGCATTAGCTGTTGTGGATAATGGAATTCACACCTTGTCCGACCGAATATATACGATTAACAACATTGTTTCTTCTGCGATAGACATCATACGATCTGATATGTTATCTTTATATCATGGACAAAGTCAGACCAGGTCCATTATGCAGGTTGTGTTGGGTTGGACACTTCAGACATTGAAGGCGGGTCGCGTTCCGTGGCAGCACATCAGTGCCAGGGAGATCTTTTTTTCCTTTAATTTAACGCAACAACAACAACTAATGGCTAAGAAGGAGGCAACTTATGTCATGCTCAACATTGAAAAATTAGAAAGATTGCCTTTTACCGTGGCCGAGATACCCTCTGCGGAGTGGTTGATACACGGGGTTATTAATCTGCCCATTTCTACGTTACAGTTCACTTCCTGTTTGAAACATGTTCCGGTAGGCAGATATGAGAAGTTGGGAGATAGTTATATCCATGAGGTGTGGGAGCTTCCCTTCTTGTACAAATGCCTCAATGGCATGAAAGAGGTCTTTCTTAGCGGTAGTGAATGCAAGACTTCAGTCAGCCATTCGATGATTTGTAAGCAGCTGTCCTTGCATGGGGCATGTAATGCCTCGGTTGAGAACTTGGCTTGCTATCTGAAGGGAGTTCCGGTCCCCTTGATTAAACGCACATTCCAGGTGCTTTCAAACGGCAGCTACGTCCTCCTCAATAGTGAAGACTGTTGTGGCATGCGGGCCGGAATAGTTTACGTTGTTTTGGTCACTAAGGTCGTTACTTGCTGCAGGAGTGTGTTGTTTACCCCTACTAAATTAAGGGAGGTAGCAGATATCTGGCCTCACATTGCTACTTCCAAGGTGAATTTCGACAAGTTAAGTAGACTAAAGGCTTTATTGTTTCAGAAGCATGTGGCCCTTACATCTGCACGCGAGACCTACGCACTTCAGATGGCAAGGTCATCAGCTGAAATACAGTCCCAGTTAAATACCAACTTTCCGAGCCACTTTGTTGAACTCATGGGACGTATATTTAATGCATCCAGCACGGCTGGATTAGCACATTTTTTCAAAGCTGTTGGTGTTGGTTTCATTCACACCTTCTCTTCCATATTCGGTTTAATACCTTTGGCTATTCATTCAATTTTCAGAAGCATTTTGGGGGGATTTCCGATAACTTTGGCCTTATTAGCTGGCATTTTGCTGTTGCTGTTGTTTTTCCGCAATGGCTGCCCGCTGCAACAAGGACGAATGTGGGCACTCCCATCAGCGCAGCTGTGTCGTGAACGCATGATGCAGCACTTTGGAGCAACACTCCTGGGACATTTGGAGTGTGACTGGTCTCTGTCATTCAGACCGGTTTTGGATTGTGTGCAGCCCGTGTTTCGGTGCCGTTGGTGCGATTTGGAACATGCACTGGACGTCTGTTTCTCACAGCAACGCCCCCTAGTGGTTGATGCTGATCTGTTGATGTTCCCGATGAGGGCTCATTACCAGACATGCGCACTGCGGCTGCGTTTGCTTCGTGAGGCTGATTACGAGATACCCTTCCTGGAGGAAGTTGATATTAACTTGTTCACAGGCTCTGTATGGGATGCCGCCCTGGTTGACACTGGGGCTTTGGAACACACCTGCTCCTTGATAGTCTTTGGCGTGGATTTTCTGGTTTTGTCATCTGCCGAAGTGGAGAATCTCCTGCTTTCCATGACCAATGTTTGAATCTAGTCATAAGTGACACTGTTATGTGAATTCGGCATTCAGCCACATGCTTATTTTTAAATTGAGGATTAGTGTGCTTTGATGTCCTCTTGACTTGTTGAAATTCTGTAGATTTTTTATTATGTTTTAGCTTAGGGCACTTTTAGCTTCGACTTAAACCACTTTCTACCGACAAGGGGAGGGTGTAGTGTAGCCATTTTTAATGTCGCTTTTTGCGCGTTTGCTTAAAGTATTAGGCCTCTGTGCACTTTGCCCTAGATGCATTTTATTTAGCCTCGCACTGTTATTTTACAATAACCAGTTTCACGGTCTTGTTTTATTTTCTTCTATCACACCGTTTAGCTTACTTCAGCACTGAAGTTCTCAAACAATAAATTTTTGCTCGCTCTGTGCTTCAGTCAAGGATACAGTCTGGTACATTGCCGATATACGTGGTAGAAGTTTAGTTTTTAGGGTTCGTAGAAAGTACACATTCTTACGTAGGGGCGTTTCTTAGAACACCGGCGTGTTAGTTATAAAAATACTTTCTAGTCCTGGTACACGTAAGAGGGAGATTCTGACCAGGAACCCACAACTAGATGCTGACTGCCCTGTTGCAGATGCTGATCCAGATCACAGGCTTTTGCTCAGGTATGAGGGTTGATGTCCTCCCGGGGGAACCTGAAAGGCAGGCTTAGAGCTTAACATGCTGTGCTCAAAATATAACTTAGAGAGAGAACGTAACCTAGTTGCACTATGATAGCATTATTCTTATGTTTCACTCTCCTCGTTACTATTTCAATCCTACTGTGTTGTATGGTTCTGGTTATTGCAGCTCACACCTTGTTATCTAAAACGCAGTTGTTTTATTAAACCAATCTTTAAAACTCAAACTGCCTTTGTCATTTATATATGAGACCGCACTGTGTATGAGAGAACTGGTTGTGACCTGAGTGACCACGACTTCCCTGGGAAGCACTAAGATGTCATGCGCTCGGCAGCCCAATTTTCTCTTCCCTTTGGGAAAGATAAGGCACTGCTAGTTAGCTGGAGCTGAACCCGGATTTGGAGTGACAAGGGTCCTTCGCCGTGGGTCAGACTTAATCCCCCACACTGTGAACGATCTTGTCGCCCAAAAATCCAGTAGTCTCATTAGGATAATGAGAGCCTACGCGACAAGGTATGACAGTGTAACTTAAGATTTAATCGACAGTTTTGTGTTTGACATTGTCACTGGCAGGCTCATTTTCCCACTTCTATGGCCACTCACTGTACCCTTTGGCATCTCTATTTGCAGATATCTGTGCCCGACCCTCGCTCCTGGTGTGTTGACTGCAGCCAAGTACAGGTCTTTCCTATGTATACATTACTGTACAGTTGAATTGCAATGTTTAAACCTTGTTAAACGAATAGATACTTAAATAATTTGACATACTCCATACTTGTATTTTTTCAAAGGGTGTTTAATTAAGTGCTGAGAAGTAGAGGGGGATGTGCAATGGGCTTGGGTGATGGTGGAGGAAAGTCCAGGATAGAGTCCAGTCTATGTGAATCACAGGTGCTTTGTCCAAGGGGGCATAGGAAGGAGAGCAATGGCAGTTCAAGGTGTACAGGGTGACAGAGTGGGATACAAAGGTGACAATCAGGAGAGTCTTATATCCTGGCGGGGTCTTGGCAATAGTCTTTGGCTTCCGCCTGGATCGCAGGGAACGTTTGTGGGGTGGTTCTCCTTCTGCAGGGGGAGGGGTGCTGGTGGCCTGTTGGTCCTGTGGGGGGGCCTCCTGTCCACTAGCGGCAGCAGAGGTGGAGGGCTGTTCATCGGTTTGGCTAGTAGTAGGGGCCCGGTGGTGTGCCACTGCCTCCCTCATGGTGTTGGCCATGTCTGCCAGCACCCCTGCAATCGTGACCAGGGTGGTGTTGATGTCCTTCAAGTCCTCCCTGATCCCAAGGTACTGTCCCTCCTGCAGCCGCTGGTTCTCCTGCATCTTGTCCAGTATCTGGCCCAGCATATCCTGGGAATGTTGATATGCTCCCAGGATGGCGGTGAGTGCCTCCTGGAGAGTCGGTTCCCTGGGCCTGTCCTCTCCCTGTCGCACAGCAGTCCTCCCAGCTTCCCTGTTGTCCTGTGCCTCTGTCCCCTGGACCGTGTGCCCACTGCCACTGACCACAGGTCCCTGATCGTCCTCTGTTTGTGGGGTGGCCTGGGGTCCCTGTAGTGGTGGACACACTGCTGATTGACTTGTCCTGGGGACAGAGGTATAGGCCCACCGGGTGGGTGCTGTGCTGGTGTTTCCTGAGGGGGGAGGCTCTGTGATGGTATGGGACTGTGCCTGGATAACCGACTGTCCAGAGATCCCTGATGGGCCAGGCCTGTCATCCAGATCCAGGCATCCAGAGCTGCTGTCATCTCTGTGGGCCTCTCCTGGGGGGGAGGGGGTACTGGATGTTGCTGGCACCTCCTCTCCAGTGACGTTGGCTGGGGGACCTGTGGGCATGTAAATGCAGTTTTATTGTTTCTGTGTGTGACATCTTGTGCATGGGTGTGTTGCCCTCTATGGTTGTTATTGCCCTGGCAGCTTTGCCTTGTGTGAGTTGTTATTTGGTAGGCTAGCTGATTGTCTCTAGTGTGCATGCTTTAGTGATAGGTGTCCATGCAGGTCTGTGATGGGTGTCCAAGCATAAGTGTTGCATGCAGGGCTTGGCATTGGGATGAGTGGGTTGTAATGGTGGGGTGTGTGGGAGGTGGTGGAGTGATGGGAGTGAGGTGGGGGTATGTGATGGCATGCAGGTAGGGGAGTGATAGTAATAGAGAGTTGACTTACCAGAGTCCAGTCCTCCTCCTACTCCTGCCAGGCCCTCAGGATGCATGATTGCCAAGACTTGCTCCTCCCATGTTGTTAGTTGTGGGGGAGGAGGTGGGGTTCCACCGCCAGTCCTCTGTACAGCTATTTGGTGTCTTGCTGCCACAGAATGCACCTTCCCCTGTAGATCGTTCCACCTCTTCCTGATGTCATCCCTTGTTCTGGGGTGCTCTCCCACGGAGTTGACCCTGTCCACGATTCTCCACCATAGCTCCATCTTCCTAGCGATGGATATCTGCTGCACCTGTGATCCGAATAGCTGTGGCTCTACCCTGATGATTGACTCCACCATGACCCTTCGCTCCTCCTCTGAGAAACATGGATGTCATTGTGGTGCCCTGGGTGTAGTGTAAGTGGTGTAGGTGAGGGTGTCTGAGGTGAGGGTGTCTGGGGTGTGTGATGTAAGGTGCGTGGATGGTGTATGGGATGGTTGTGTGGGTGCTCTTGCTGTATCTCTCTGCTGGCAATTATTGGTATTCGTAAAGGGTTGTGGGTAATGTGGGTGTGTGTTTTATAGTGGTGTGGGTGTGGTGTGTGTATGTGTGTCAGGTGTGTGTTGTTTAAATTGTCCAATGTGGTGTTGTTTTGTATGTATGTGTGTATTTTGGGCGTATGGGAATGTACCGCCAATAGTTTACTGCCATTGAATGTCCGCCGCTGTGATTTGTGGGCCATAATATTGTGGGCATAGATCTGTTGGCATAACGGTGTGGGTTTGGATACCGCCAGTTTATTACCGACCTTTGGGCTGGCAGACTTGTATGTGTGGCTGTATAGTGACGGATTGCTATGTGTGTGTCATAATATGGGTAGCGGTAATCAGCCACGCCGGTGTTATGTTGGCGGCAGTTGGCATGGCGGTAAGCGGAACTTACCGCTAATGTCATAATGAGGGCCAATATGATATGTTCATGTGTTCTATTGCTGTGTTCTGGTATTCTGTTACTGTGGTGCTACCAGTGTGTTCCAACTAAATCAGTTGGAGCGCGTCAGGCAGAGGACACGGCAGTGGTTCTTTGGATCAACTTGAGAAAAATAAACACTTATGAAGACGCAACTCCTGGGTTATGAGTGTCTCTGCAGCAGGCCATAAGAAAACACTGCCCACCAGCCTATCTGAACCTGCCCAAACGACAACCCAGTGACTAGGTCCACATGTAAGTCCACGAAGGCTATATATGGGCTGTAAACCTGCTACTGCAAAATGTCCCAGCTAGCTAATCCATCAGAGGTCTGTCTGGCCTTCTTTGCAGCAAGCCTGTTTGGTTGAGTCATCATTTGGCTGTGCCTCGAGGGTGTGGGCAGTGGCCTGAAAGAAGTAAACAGAACAATGCCCACTGCCCTTCCCAGATGTAGATGATAAGTCTACAAGGACGATGCTTTTCTGCAAGTGGTGTGTCAGTAAAATAAGATTTTAAACTCTTCCCCTTGCAGGGTGTGTTCTCATGTGTCCTCTGGCTGCCTATACTGATCCCGACTAAGTGGAAAAACAATGCATTGATTTATACCTGCACATGCACTGTATTCTTCAGTGCAAAAAGCTTATTATCCCTGTTGTGATGCATGTTTTGATTATGTCACGCCATGACCACAATATTTTGTCCCCTGCTGTTCGTCTGGCTGTCCCACCTGAAGGGTCGCATTGTTGTAGGACACATTCTTTGCTATACACCTGTGAACCAGCGTGAGCATTCAACAGCCTTACTTTTGTTTGCACAAACTTGACTTACTTCCTTCTTGAATATTGTTCAACTGATGCGATGTGACTAAACAAGCTGGGACATACTATACTTCTGGCAACAGAGCTCACATTAGGCTTCAAAGGGAATTAATTTGTTTGTGTATTCCTGGCTATGTAATACCTGCTCTCAGGCACTCGATTATACCTCCTTCAACCTTGCAATGGAAAATGAAATGAACAATCTTAGGGACTGCATTAATCTTTGCAGTGCAAAATTATGGGACGGACCTGTTAATTACAGAAATCTGACATATTTCTAAAGTGATTATTGCTCTTGAAACTATAACAATACAATACACTACCCAAAGAACTTAGGGGGTCATTCCGACCCTGGCGGTCCAAGACCGCCAGGGCGGAGGGCAGCGGAAGCACCGCCAACAGGCTGGCGGTGCTTCCTGGGCTATTCTGACCGCGGCGGTAAAGCCGCTGTCAGAAAAGGGGAACCGGCGGTTTCCCGCCGGTTTTCCCCTGGCCCAGGGAATCCTCCATGGCGGCGCTGCTTGCAGCGCCGCCATGGGGATTCCGACCCCCTTCCCGCCAGCCTGTTTCTGGCGGTTTTCACCGCCAGAACCAGGATGGCGGGAACGGGTGTTGTGGGTCCCCTGGGGGCCCCTGCACTGCCCATGCCACTGGCATGGGCAGTGCAGGGGCCCCCTAACAGGGCCCCATACAGATTTTCACTGTCTGCTTTGCAGACAGTGAAAATCGCGACGGGTGCCACTGCACCCGTCGCACCCCTGCAACTCCGCCGGCTCCATTCGGAGCCGGCTTCCTCGTTGCAGGGGCTTTCCCGCTGGGTCGGCGGGCGGCCTTTTGGCGGTCACCCGCCGGCCCAGCGGGAAAGTTGGAATGGCCGCCGCGGTCTTTTGACCGCCTGCCTTAGTTTTTTTCAGAAGAGAATGCCTCTTGTGTTTGTTCTATATTGTAGGTCCTGAGTGATGCATCTATATACTCAATCATTTTCTGGAAATAAACCAAAAGAACGAGTTACTTACCTTCGGTAACGATTTTTCTGGTGGATACATTAGCTACCTGTGGATTCCTCACCTAATGAATACTCCCATGGCGCCAGCATTCGACGGAAATCTTCTTACTAGTCTCTGCATGTCGACGAGGACGTCACTCTAGCCCACGCGACGCCGTCTGACGTCATACAGGCAATAAGAGGTCCTCGCCGACGTGCCGATGACAGTACCAACATTTTTTACGTGCATGAGAATAATAATAACCCAATGTAATGAAAGAGCAAAGCAACATCTCTTAATATTGTAAATCACACAACATTGCAATAAAATAGCTGTAGATTTAATATAACCTTCTTTTTTTTTTTTTTTTTTTTAAACAAATAAATATATTTATACATACGAATCATGTATATACACAATATATATAGATTTATATATAAATATACACATATATACAAATATCATATATGCAAAATGTATTGCAACTTTGAAGACCAAAAGGAGCACACTCAAGGATTGCTTGGAGAGACCAAAAAGGCAACGGGGAGGCGGGTGGGACCGTGAGGAATCCACAGGTAGCTAATGTATCCACCAGAAAAATCGTTACCGAAGGTAAGTAACTCGTTCTTCTGATGGATACAACTACCTGTGGATTCCTCACCTAATGAATAGAGTCCCAAAGCAGTACCACGCCCGGCGGTGGGTGCCTAAATGGTCAAACCAAGAAATCCTGGAGCACTGACCGTGCAAAATGACCGTCCCTTCTGACCTCAGAGTCCAAACAGTAATGTTTCACAAAAGTGTGAAGGGACGACCAAGTTGCGGCCTTGCAGATGTCGACCACAGGAACACCCCTGGCCAAGGCCGAAGAGGCCGACTTAGCTCTGGTGGAGTGAGCTCTAATGCCCTCAGGCGGATCCTTCTTTGCCAAAGAGTAACAGATTTTAATGCAAAGAACAACCCACCTGGAGAGTGTTCTCTTGTGGACTGCCTTTCCTCTCCTCTTGCCCACGTATCCGACAAACAGCTGATCCTCCAGCCTGATATCCTTCATTCTGTCGATATAGAAGCTCAACGCCCTTTTTGGGTCCAGGCGATGTAGTCTTTCTTCCTCCTTTGAAGGATGAGGCGGAGGATAAAACGTGGACAAAGTGATTGTCTGAGCCAAATGGAAGGGTGAAACAACCTTCGGAAGGAAAGCAGCCTTGGTCCTCAACACCACCTTATCCCCATAAAACGTTATATAAGGGGGTTTAACCGATAAGGCCTGCAACTCACTCACTCTCCTTGCAGATGTTATAGCTACCAGGTTTACTGTTTTAATAACCAAATACCTTAAGGGGCAAGAATGCATAGGCTCAAAAGGGGACCCCATAAGGAAAGTCAGGACCAAGGACAAATCCCATTGAGGCATAACGAATGGTTTTGGAGGATATTGATTCAGAAGACCTTTCAAGAATCTGAGAACAATAGGGGATTTAAATAACGATGGTTGGTCTGGAAGACAAATGAAGGCTGACAAGGCCGACAAATAACCCTTAATGGTAGCCACTGCACAACCTTTCTGCGCTAGAGATAGTGCAAAAGACAAAACATGTGACAGATGAGCATGTAAGGGATCAATCTGTCTCTCTCCACACCACATAACAAATTTAGACCACCTATTAGCGTAGATAGATTTAGTGGAGTGTCGCCTGGCCGCTAAGATAACATCCACTACATCAGGCGGGAGAGAGAAGGAACTCAGGTTGCCCCGTTCAATCTCCAAGCATGTAGGTGCAGACTCTGGAGGTTGGGGTGTAAAACCTGCCCCTGCGACTGCGAGAGGAGGTCTGCCCTGAGAGGGAGACGGAGCGGAGGGCACAGTGAGAGTTGGAGAAGGTCGGAGTACCATACCCTCCTTGGCCAATCCGGAGCTATTAAGATGACTTGGGCCCGGTCTTGGCGAATTTTCCTCAACACTCGAGGAATCAAGGGTATGGGGGGAAACGCGTAAAGCAACTGGTCGCACCAGGTTATCTGAAACGCATCCCCCAACGCTCCCTGCATCGGATACTGGAGGCTGCAGAATAACGGGCAATGCGCGTTCTCTAGAGTGGCAAACAGATCTATCTGAGGAAACCCCCATATCTGGAAGATTAGACAGACCTGATCTGGATGGAGACGCCACTCGTGGTCTGCCGAGAATTGGCGACTGAGACTGTCCGCACGTACATTCAAGACCCCGGCCAGATGATTTGCCACCAAGCAAATCTGATGGTCCTTTGCCCAGGACCATAGCCGAAGAGCTTCTCTGCAGAGAAGGTACGACCCTACGCCTCCCTGTTTGTTTATGTACCACATCGTGGTAGTATTGTCCGTCAGGACCTGTACCGACTGACCACGAAGGGATGGGAGGAAGGCCTTGAGAGCCAGACGTACAGCCCGTAACTCCAACAGATTGATATGAAACACCTGTTCCTCTGGAGACCAAAGCCCTTTGATCTCCAGATCCCCCAGATGAGCTCCCCATCCTAGGGTGGAAGCATCCGTTATGACCGTGGCCACTGGTGGCGACTGCGCGAACGGCTTTCCCTGTGAAAGATTGTTGCCCGCAATCCACCACTTCAATTCCACAGCAGCATCTCTGGAGATCTTGACAGTACCTTCTAAATCTCCCTTGTGTTGAGACCACTGCCTTCGGAGGCACCACTGAAGAGCCCTCATGTGCCAGCGAGCATGCGTGACCAACAGAATGCAGGAGGCGAACAGACCGAGCAGACGAAGGACCTTGAGGACTGGAACTACCGCTCCATTTCGAAACATTGGAACCAATTCCTGAATATCTTGAATCCGCTGAGGCGGAGGAAAGGCTCGACTCAATGTTGTATCCAGTACTGCCCCTATGAACAGGAGGCGCTGAGAGGGCTCCAGGTGAGATTTGGACACGTTCACCGAAAAGCCCAGGTCGAACAACAACTGGGTTGTTGACTGCAGATGATGCGACACAAGCTCCGGGGACTTGGTTTTGATCAACCAGTCGTCCAAGTAAGGGAATACTGCTATCCCCTTCCTTCTGAGCTCCGCCGCAACCACTGACATCACCTTTGTGAAGACTCGAGGTGCTGAAGTAAGACCAAACGGGAGGACCGCAAACTGATAGTGCTGCGACCCTACCACAAACCGGAGATACTTCCTGTGCGACTTGAGTATCGGGATATGAAAGTAAGCATCCTGCAAGTCGACAGACACCATCCAATCTTCCTTGTTCAACGCCAAAAGCACCTGTGCTAGGGTCAGCATCTTGAACTTTTCCTGTTTGAGGAACCAATTCAAGATCCTCAGATCCAGGATTGGTCTCAACTGACCATCCTTTTTGGGAATCAGGAAGTATCTTGAGTAACAACCTCGACCCTTTTCCTGCTCTGGGACCAACTCTACCGCGCCCTTTGAAAGGAGGACTTGAACCTCCTGTTCTAGCAACATGAGGTGTTCTTCTGAACAATAAGATGGGCGGGGCGGGATGAGGGGCGGGAACTCCCGAAAGGGAAGGGCGTAGCCTTTCCCCACAATGCCGAGAACCCAAGTGTCCGTTGTGATAGACTTCCACTTGTGGAGAAAATGCTGTAATCTTCCCCCTACAGGAGAGGAGTGAGTGGGAAACGGTGGAAGCCTAAGGCTGCTTCCCCTGCTGCACCCCTCCAGAGGACGAGGAAGAGGCAGAGTGCTGTTGAGAGGCTCCTCTGGTACGGGCCCCACCCCTCCCCCTCCCTCTAAATGACCTATAGGGGAGGGAAGAGGCGGGTTGCTGGAACCTCCCCCGAAAGGAAGAGGAAGAAGAGCCACGCCCAAATCCCCGAAACCTCCTGAAAAATCTAGAAGAGGCAGAGGAAGAAGGAGCTTGCAGTCCTAACGATTTGGCTGTGGCTCTGCTCTCCTTAAATCGTTCCAAGGCCGAATCTGCCTTGGCTCCAAACAGTCTGTCCCCATCAAACGGGAGGTCCAGCAGGGTCGACTGCACATCCGCAGAAAACCCTGAGTTTCGGAGCCAGGCCTGTCTTCTTGCCACCACAGCCGTGCCCATCGCCCTGGCCACCGAGTCGGTCGTGTCCAGCCCAGACTGGATAATCTGGGTCACGGCAGCCTGGGCGTCCGAGACCACATCCAAGAGACCCTGGGGGAGCTCCGTAAATGAAGACGAAATATCATCCATCAGAGCATGGATGTACCTCCCCAGAATGCACGTTGCGTTGGTGGCCTTCAACGCCAAACTGCATGATGAAAATATTTTCTTGGACTGAGCATCCAGTTTCTTGGAGTCTCTGTCTCCAGGCACCGTCGGGAAGGAACCAGGCGCTGACTTTGAGGAACAGGAGGCTTGCACCACCAAGCTCTCCGGCGTAGGGTGTCTAGAGAGAAAGCCAGGGTCAGATGGTGCAGCTCGATACCTCCTGGCCACAGCCCTATGAACGGCCGAGGAAGACACCGGCTTCTTCCACACCTCCAACACCGGATCCAGCAAAGCCTCATTAAATGGCAAGAGAGGCTCAGCTGCAGCAGAGGCCGGATGCAATACCTCTGTCAGCAAATTCTGCTTCGCCTCTGCCACCGGCAAAGGCAGGTCCAAAAAGCTCGCTGCCTTCCTCACCACAGCATGAAAGGAAGCAGCCTCCTCCGTATATTCCCCTGGAGATGAAAGGTCCCACTCAGGGGAAGTGTCCAGCCCACTGGCTGTATCCAGACCATGTAGTCCGTCTCCAGAGTCCTCAATCTCTCCCTCCTCTAAGACTCGCTGGTACTCCTGCTCTTCTAAAAGACGGAGAGCACGCCTCCTCGAATGAAGTCTCTCCTCGATACGCGGAGTCGACATGGCCTCCGCCGATGTCGAAAAACGGCGCCGATCTCCAGAAGCATCTGACGCCGCGTCCGGCGCCACAGGCAGCTTCGGCGCCGAGGTAGGAGCCGGAGGACGAGGTCTTGGAGCCGATGGACCAACCGGAGTCACAGGGCAAAATCCTGACTTCGACGGAAGGGCAACCTCCGGGGCCGAAACATCCGAAGCCACCGGAGCGGCCACCGACGCCGGCACCGGCGCCGAGCCCACATTCCCAAAAGGGAGAAAGGGCATAAAGGGTGCCGGCCGAAGAGGCGCAGGATCACCCAACGAAAAGGCCAAGGGCCCCGAAGGACCAGCCGGAGCAGCTCCTGGAGCCATCTGCTGAAAGATGGTATACATCGCATTAAGAAACGCAGTACTATCGGCTCCAGGAGTGGGAAAAGCCGGATACTGGGGTGCCTGGATCGAGGGCGACCCCGACGCCGGCCTAGACGTCTGCGACGCCGGAGAAAACACAAGAGGCTGCACCACCTCAATCACCGACGCCTGACCAGGCGAAGTCGGTGACGCCGGAGAGGGCAACGGCGTCGATGGATGCGGCGTGACCGTGGGGCTGACCTCCCAAGTCCTCCGACGCCGAGCCGAAGGTGACCTCGAACGAGACTCCTTGCTGGAATGACGTCGTGAGTCTCTACGGCGCCGGGAGTCTCGATGACGCCGGTGAGACCTTGGCGAAGAAGACTTCTTATGATGTTTCTCCTTCTTCTTTGACTTTGCCATGAATAACTTGGCCTCACGCTCTTTGAGGGCCTTCGGATTCATGTGTTGACATGAATCGCAAGTCGAGATGTCGTGGTCGGAGCTCAAACACCATAGACAGTCGGAGTGAGGATCTGTAACTGACATCTTGCCCCCACACTCTCGACAGGGCTTGAAACCCGACTTCCTCTGAGACATTATTACCGCAGAGAAGACTACGCAGCAGACAATACACTGTAACCACGAAGGTAACAGTAGCTCCCTCGAAGATAACCGTTTCGAATGCACGGAAAAAAGGGAACTGTCATCGGCACGTCGGCGAGGACCTCTTATTGCCTGTATGACGTCAGACGGCATCGCGTGGGCTAGAGTGACGTCCTCGTCGACGTGCAGAGACTAGTAAGAAGATTTCCGTCGAATGCTGGCGCCATGGGAGTATTCATTAGGTGAGGAATCCACAGGTAGTTGTATCCATCAGAAAATGGCTTATATTCAAAACAGTTTAAAGACTTACACACTGTTGATGATGAACTTGAATAGTAGGACCTGGGTTCTGGATTGTAAAACATGTTTTGAGTCTGGGTTCTAATTTTTTTTAAGTACATCTAATTATTGTTGCGTTCTTTCTAACACTCCATAATGATGGCTGTGATTAAGACAAATTATAGGGTAGAGAGGATGGTGAAGAACATTGAATTATTGCCTGATGTTTTTGGTTATGCTGTAAGGAAAGGCCAGAACGGAGGCATATGAAGTAATTGTGGATTGCCTTGCATAATGCTTGACTAAGGCTGTCAATCATAGTCTTTTACCGCTGATGTCACGGAGCCTGAACCTTACTACGTACCCAAAACTGAACCCCACGTACACTCCTTTAAAACTTGGCCCTCAGGGTAGTAAAGTCGAGTAGCCCAGGGTTTACTAAGGGAGGTGGTGTAGGGTTAGAGACTCGGAGCTCATTAATTTAACTGAGTCAATAACGGAATGTCTAGCCAGTCTTAATCTTTGTGAAAACAAAGTACCTTACTTGAATCACACACAATTAAACATTGTACATAAATGGTTTAGAAGCAATAAATCAAAATGTGTACAGTACTGCTCCTCAGTGATTATTGCAGCAGGTATCCTAGGCTTATGCTTGTGAGACAAACTTGCATGGCACTATCATGCACTCGACCTCTTCCTTAGTCTCTGGGGCCAATGTTTGGAGGTTTGGCTATTTTGGGGGCCTGTTTCTGCAATTCTCCCTTGCCCTCCCCCACTCTTGTAATGGCACATTGCCATGTTCCCTTCGCTTGGACTCCTTTGTAGTGCACAATATGTTTTTACTGACGAGTTGTTTGTTGTGCCTGTTGCACAGGCATAGATCAGGCATTTTAGCAGGACCATGATACTTGTATCCTATTAGCCGCATGGCCCCTGGCATCTACAGAGAAGGGAACCTTCTTTAGCCTGACTAGCTGATGTACGGACATCAATCATGTTGTTAACCAGAGGCAGCTTCTGCCAAGGTCAAGGACTCTTGGCAGAGCACCCTTCAAGGTCAAGAAATATCTCCCTACTTATGCGGAGGAGAAGGCAAAGGGATAAACCAGGAAAGAAGAGATACACATAGGGAAAGGCTCAGGAACAAACAAGGAACAGAGCCCATAATGGACAAACACACTTAGGGTTTAGGGTAGTACACAGGTAAGACTGTCTCTATGCATATTACGTTTGCAAGTAGTCACCCTCTAAACCCCATAGAAAGGAGTCTTCAAAAGTGATTCTGTATCTAGACCCTAGAGCAGTGGTTCCCAACCTTTTGATTTCTGTGGACCCCCACTTTAACATTAATGGAACCCAGGGACCCCCACTGAATCATCATGGGAATCCGGGGACCCCTGCCAGAGTCATTACTGGAAGCTGGAGACCTAATTTGTCAATATTTGTTAATATTTTTTAATTTTCCAGGCTCTCGCGGACCCCCTGGGAAGGCTTCGCGGACCCCCAGGGGTCCCCGGACCACAGGTTGGGAACCACTGCCCTAGAGCATAAACAATGATTGTACTTACATACATGACACAAGCCTTACCGATCCAGCAGGAGACACAGTGGCAATTCTCAAGAAACTAGAAATGACACACTGTCACAGCTAAGGCACTTAAGACTATGTGTAATACAAGTCAAAGGATGGGGTTGAAATTGCCTCTTAGAAACCATGAGCCAACCCCTGTACAAAGTAATACACTTATACACAGGTGAGGACAGATAAAACACTTACCCAAGCCCAAGAAGAGAACACAGAGCAAGAACTAGAAAGAGACACGAGAGCTGTAGCAAATAGTCGGGAGCAGGGAATTCAGGGAAAAACTGGAGAACAAACAGGCAAGTCAAAAACAAGGATTCCAGGAACTGTAACAAGCAAGAGACTGGCACTTCAAGGGAACTAAAGGCTACAAGAGAACCAGTGAGAACGGGAAGATAAGGGGCAAAATCTTGGGCACTGGGGAGAAAATACAAGAGCTAGGACAGAGGAATAAGTAAAGGTATAATAGCAGGAACAAATGAGTAACAAGTAGAAAGGGTGCAGCCCAGGAGATGCATCTTACAGTAGGAAAAAGGCAGACAAGGGAGTATAAAGCAAAAACAAGCAGGGCTGAGAGAAATCTGCAGTTAGCTGCACAGGAACAGATTTTGGCTGAAGCAAGACAGGAACTGGACAGGAAAACAGGCAACAAGAGGTCTGGTACACAGATGTTCAAACTCCAATACACAAGCAAGGAACTTCAGCATATGGCAGCTTCTAAGCAGTTCCAGGCAGCAGCAAGTCCAGAATGGAGTCACAGACTGGCCTGCACAAGACCTTTTACAAGTGTGTGCACTTCTAATCTCTCGCAAGTCCTAAAGGAGAGAAACAAGTGAAGAGAAACTGCAGTGCGACTACCACTGACAGCAATGTACAGTGAATGTGCAGTCTCTCTGAATACCTGGCAGTGGGATCATTAGTCAATGGAAGCAAACATAGAGTTTCTAATGAATCCATTACTAAAGTGTGAAACAGGCAGATGTCATACAGGGATTTTGAGTGAATTTTAGTGGTAATTTCCAGGCTGAAATTTGTCTATGTACAGGGTTCCCCCAGAGGCGGAACGGTGAAATCGTAACATCATCAATATCATTAAAAGTGTGGTTGTGAATTCTTGATGCCCACACCTTAATGAATCTTGGAGCTGGGAAATCTTTATTGGGCCCAAACACAAACCCAGCTCCTAGTGTTAGGCCCTCCATTGATATGGCTCTCCTGCTGCACCTTGGCTTGTCTTTTTCTTGGATCGCAGACAGATTTCTTCCAGCACCTCACAGTTTCACAGAGCCCAGATGTTGCTGGGGAACTTGAATAGACATGAGCTTCCAGATACCCTCCACCCACTGGGAACACGGTCTGGTCATGGGTGGCAGGAGCTCGGGGACTCCCAACCCTCACCCTCCAAGGAAACAGTGCAGATCCTATCTCAGTGCACAGTGGACATCATTAGCTTGGTCTTCTTCAACTCCTACACAGCCGACCTCTTCTGAGCTGCATCTCACTTGGGCAAGAACATCCCCAATGTCCCTCTTTAACAGCTGGTCAGCTCACTCTTTTGAAGCAGAGTCCCTACAGCTTTTTCTAACAGTCTAAAGTGAAGTTCCTAGGTTTCAGGACCCAGCCTGAAAAGGGAGGGTTGCTGTGTATAACCTTACAATACATATCACTGCCATTGAGCACAGAGGGTTTATTGTTGGCACTGGTGTGGAGTCCCTCAAATCCATTAGAGGAATCTTGGCACACTGGTTGGAAGTTTCTCCCCCATCTTTATACTAAAGTTACAGACAGTAGGTATTCCAACTATAAGTTCCCAGGCAAGTTCTGGCCAGTTCAGGCTCTTTTTGCTTATTTCTCTCGAACTGGTCCAGCAGGGCTTTTTTTCACAATGCATGAACCGGAAGGTAAGTCGAACCGGGAGGCTACATGAAGAAGACCGCATAACAAAGTCTCAAAAACAAGGGACTCTGCCCCACACAAGTATGCGCTCTCCTGGGGTGAGTACCACTTCCAACAAATAATGGGAAAAGGGCACTCTGTCTCCTCTCCTTAACATGCCTTAGTCCGAACCTAGAATGTTCAGGGGAGAGCCCTGCAATTCAAATCTGCTCTCTGGGCTCTTTCCTTCTCAGGTACTTTGTAAATATATCACACATAAAATGGACCCAGTGTCACTATAACTATCTGGGCCACAAATGCTCCAGACACATATTCTAAACACACACCAAATAGTACACACGTATGACATCCATTCCTACAAAAGATGGGTGAAGGACCCAGTTTCATGAGACTGGCAGACCACTTTAAAAAACAGCAGAGGTGAGTAGGGGCTACTCCCTTACATAGACATGAACAGAAGCCTTCCTTGCCATAATGATCAGTATGTTGCGGTTAATTCAAGCTATGGGTGTACACTCTCCAAAGCCATGCAGAGTGCCTCTCTCTGTCCCAACAGATGCCCATTCCACCCAGATCCCAATGCCTCAGGACTTGCTCCAAGTTGGAGAATCCTGGTTATAAGATTGGGAAAGCATCAGGAAAGTCCATCTACACACCTATGCATAATCCTGTCTTGTGCTCTGCAGTAAAGTTAATTTGTCTTAAAGAGATTGACCATGGAACCAATTTAGGGCTTTTTCCCATAATAGCCATCAGCCTCTGAGCCATCTGGGCTACAGACCTGGTACCAAACAAATAAAATCTGAACCTGCAGAGTACCTGCACTATGCCAATGCACTCTTTTTCAATTGCAAACTATTGCTTCACTGGGAGCAGTCGAAGGCTGATAAAGGCAACCTGATGATCCCTCCGTTTTGCGTTGAGCTAGCCAAGTAATACTCCGGCTCCCTTGTCAAAAACGCAATGAAAGGTTGATTGTAGTCAACGGCCTTCAAAAATGTTGTACTGCTCAAGGCAACCTTCGGGACACAAAAAGCCTCAAGTCCAGATTTCATTTCTGGACTTCTTCTTTGAGGTCATGGTGTTGTCAAAGGGGCAACCAAAGTTCCATAGACAGCCACAGTTTCTGTAATATCCAGTAAGGCTTAGGAACACCTTCTGTGTTTCAGTAGTGGGAACCTCTCAATCTAGCATTCCTTGTACTTCTGCTTCCAAAAGGCAGGTCTTCCAATTCCCATCATAATATCACAGATAGACCGCAGACAACTGAAACCTCTGACACTTTGTAGCCTTAATGATCAGTTTGGCCAATTACATCCTGCCCAACACCTGCTCCAGCTCCAATTTGTTCTCATACTAACTGTGAAGCAATGTCCTTGAGGTAGGCCTCCACACACCTCTTCCAGGTACTGATTCAACACTGAAATGTGGCAGCAACATTATTTAACCCACTGGGCATTTCCTTAAATAACAGAACTAGCACCACAGGACTTGCACGTGGA
Organism: Pleurodeles waltl; assembly: GCF_031143425.1. Classification (NCBI taxonomy): domain Eukaryota; kingdom Metazoa; phylum Chordata; class Amphibia; order Caudata; family Salamandridae; genus Pleurodeles; species Pleurodeles waltl. The sequence continues at coordinate 101,282,145 of NC_090445.1, forward strand.
CTATGGGAGTGCTCAATCACTCCCAAGTCCAACATCTTAGTCACCTCTACCTTTATGTACTGCTGGACCTAGCCTGATAGGCTGTAGAGTTTTCTCTTCACTGACAATATATATCAAGTGATTGTGTCATGATCACAAACTGGAGTTAACCCTGGGATGAGTAAACCATCCCAACATCTCTTTACTCTCCACTTCCTAATCAGAAGTCAGATCAGGGGTAAGCATTACCCCATCTATTGAGCCATCCTTCATATCACTATGTGGGTTCCGGGTGGTACCTGTGTCAATTAGACAGTTGACCTTAGAGATCTTTCAGACCAAGCAGATAGAATTTGCGGTGAATACACCAACTCTCGACCAGACAGACATTTTTGTTAACACTTGTATGAAGACCCTAGTTTCCTGGTAGATAAATCTTGGCACACTGGCTGGGAATCTATGTCCCCTCTTTATACTAAATTGCCAGGATGAAGTTGTGTATTCCAGTAGCACTGTTCTGATTTTACGTAGTTCTTTATTTTTGCTTATTGACTTGACATTATCTAGCTAAGGTCTTTGCCACTAGGTGTGAGCAGAAAGGTGGGGTGGAGCTGGGAGTCCCCAGGCAGGAAAAACCCAAAACAAGAGCTCAAAGGCAAGAGAGTCTGCCAAACATAAATAACCTGTTAACCTGTGAGGGGTATCCCTTTAAGTAAAAGATGGGCCAGAAGGGAGCCAGAGGAAACTCCCTTGAATTAAAGAGCTTAACACCCCTCAGTCTGACCCACCTTAAAGGACCCTGGAATGTCCTGGTGGGAGCCCAGCAATTGACTTATTTTGCCTGTATTCTCCTTCCAACCCTCAATTGAATTTAATAATTCCAAAATGGATTGTGGTGTAGCTATGGCCATCTGTGTCATATCCACTCATATATACATCTATAGATGCTAAACAGTATACAAGTGAGACAGCTATGTCCCAAATTTTCAGGGAACTGGCAGATCACTATTAAAACAAAAGTGGTAGAGGTCAATAGGCAATTCTTTTCCTGATATAGGCAGGTAAAAAGGGCTACTGTGTCACTATCAATGATTTTGCTGCTACCACTGCCTGTGCTCTACAGCTTGGTAAGGAGACAGTAGGCATGCTCGGAAAAGAGGATGCACATGGTGTGCCCATCTACACTAGAGTCACACCCCAGATCTCAATTGATGTCACATATGTATCTTGCGCTGAAGCTAGGATCATTAAGCCATGCTTGCTATTGGTGAATTTGAAGAAGAGGTCCATGCTCTCCAGAGCCATACAGTGGATCTCTCTCCATCCAAACACCCCCAAACTGAGAAGGTAGAAGCGTTACAATAGATACTCTAAACCAAAACTATACTTGGTGATAGCAGGTATTACCAACAATCTATTGAGAATTTGTTCATGAAAGCAACACCTCCGATGGCTTTACTTCAGAAGTCTATTCCAAATCAGGGGGAAACAGCATTTACCATGATGGTGGTACAACCACATGCCTTTTCACCCACGTCTGTACAACAAATGCATTGTTACAATGAAAGTCTTTACAACATCTTTTTTTTTATCATGAATGACTTTACAATGAAAATTTAAGTATTTTGCAGGTAAGAGTATTATATATATATATATATATATATATATATATATATATATATATAGAGAGAGAGAGAGAGAGAGATAGAATTTACAGAAAAAAACAAAGGTTACCAGGACGTTATAGTAAGGTTGACGTTTTTCCCATACAAAACCATAGAAATTCAGCAGTTATAGTTATACTTCTGTTAGGAAAATATAACTTGTTGCCTAACGTTACTTTCTGGCATGAGTTATAGTTTCTTCAGATAAGAATAACTATCAGTATAAGCAGAACTGCTGAATTTCTATGGTTTTGTAGGGGTAAAACGTCAATCTAACTATAACGCCCCTATAACCTTTAGATTTTCTGTGAATTTCTTTGTTTTTGTTTTTTTTAACTGAAAGAAGTATCAAATTACCATATATTAATGCACCCACTGCCGACCTGCAGCCATGCCCTACAGCCAACCCCCCCACATGCATCCAACCACACGCTGTGCAGGCCTTCAGGGGGTTGGATGCCTGAGTGTACTTTTTACCCTTTTGTGCTGGGATCTGCTGATCAATCACAAGTTTTCACTGGGGGGCCACACTGAGTCCACAGTAGACCTGTGGAAATGCAAATCAGCTGGAAAAATATTTTTTTTTGCCCATGATCCATGTGTCCAATGGGGTCAGGATACCTGTATCCTACCCCATTTATGTTTTTACACAGTTTTTTCCCACTTACCAGCCGATGCGAGAAACTAAATGGTGGCTGCAACTTTTCTGTCAGGTTGCGGCCCTAGATATATAATTTTTCTCCATTTAATAACTCCAAAACTACTGAACAGGTTTACACCAAATCACAAAAAGCACAATCTGTGGACCAAGATCTAGCTTCCTGCCAAATTTGGTGTAACTCCATTCAGCGGTTCGGGCTGTAGCCGTGTCTAAAGAATCAAAATCCTCATAGACACAGAATGGGAAAAAAGTGTCTTGGGACCCCTCTTTTTCTCTGTCTCTGTCCCTGCTTGACGAATCACCCCGAAACTTTCAAGACAGCAGCTGAACTATTTGGCGTAGATAGATAGGGTTTAGGGTGTGTATGTGGTTTTGGGTGGCAAGGGCATTTTTAGGGTTTAGGGTGGTTATGGGTTTTTGGGTGGCAAGGGCATTGTTAGAGATAAGGATGGGTTTAGGGATTGTTGGTTAATAAGGTGCTCTCTCTCTCTCTCTCTCGCTCTCTCTCTCTCTATATATATATATATATATATATATATTATAGCGAAGAATTTCACCGCACTCCACTCTCCAAGGAGTCTTGGTCACCGTGAGTCGAAACGCGTAGGTAGTTGTTAACTGCAATAAAGTACACGTTTATTTATACCTCGTGGAGTGCGGTGAAATTCTTTGCTATAATATAATTTCGAGATTGGTCTTCTCTGTCACTGGGCACCGGCAGTGGAGTGCGCCACCCAGCAACTATGTGACCACTTTGTTTTTCAATATATATATATATATATATATATATATATAGAGAGAGAGAGAGAGAGAGAGAGAGAGAGAGCACGGTCACCAGTAGGTACTTATAGTTAGTATGTTTCCATAGAAAAAGCATTTTTTGACTTGCCTATATCTTTGACGCCATTTGATGAATCCTCACGAAATATTCCAAAAAAAGTGTTCCCAAGAATCTTGTTGTGCATGGGAAGTTTCGGGGTGATCTGTCAAGCGAGGGCTGAGAAAAAGGGGTGGAGGGTGTCAAAAAAAGTGTGTTTCCCATTGTAATTCCCCTAGGGATTTTGAACACGACTACAGCCCAAACTGCTGGATGGAATTACACTAAATTTTGAAGAAAGGTAGGTTTTGGTCCAGAAAGAAGCCTTTTTGTTGTTTGGTGTAAATCCATTCAGTAGTTTTTGAGATATTAAAAGAAAATAAATATAGATATCAAGAGGCGCAAAAGCTTTGTGCATACTCCTGATCTCGTGCTGAGACTAGAAAGCATTGGCAGCCATTTTGGGATTTGTCTACAGCCAAGTTCCAGAAAAAAGGGAAAAAAAAGAAAAGGGTGCAGGGTAGGGACACCCTGACCTCTTAGCTCTGTTGTTGGTGTTGCCCCACCAGGGCAAAAAAGCATTTTTATTTTTTTAAACATTTGTTGAAAGTCGCAGCAGATTTGCAAATTCAGCAAAAATTAAAAAACAAAAAAACAAGCGCGGGTCCCCACACTTATTTTGAAAAGAGATCCCAGGTGGGCCAGGTCCCAGGGGTGGTTTGTAAAAATAAAAAAAAGGAGGGGGGATGCACGGGGTCCCCCTCCTAAGGCTTTTTGATCCCCAGGGCAAAACAGTTCCTTTAACTGCCTCCCCCGCAGCCCCAATGACCACCACCTCCCCGGGGCTGAAATGAAATGATGTAGGGGGTCTGTTGCGGATCCCCGGCCCCTTGGACCACCACCTCCCTGGGGCAAATCAGTATAATTAAGGGGGTACTGCACCCCTCCCCTTACTGCCCCAGGGACCACCTCATCCTCAGGGCTGAAATAACATAATAAAGAGGGTCTGCTGCAGACCTCTGGCCCCAGGGCCCACCACTTTCCCAGGGCAAAGGTAAATGTTGGAGGGGGGCTGTGCAGTCCCTCTCGTGGAGCCAATAATGGCCCTTGGTACCGCCACCCCCAAGGCCGACTCCTGATATGTCACGGGTGCCCACCCTTGGGACATAGCTGTTTGCTCTAACTTGGTGGGAGCTTTGACAGCTCATGCCAAGTCAGAGCAAACATTTTGCTTCCAGCGGGTGACAGCTATCAAAGTGCTCTCGACTGCTGGAAGCAGAGGTTTCATCTCTTTTCCTACCCACAGAGATGCAGGCAGGGAAAGAGATGAAACAATTGCTTTACCTTAGGGAGCGAGTTATAGTTACTTGAAATAACTCTAACCATAACTGCTGAATTTCTATGATTTAGTACCAGTAAATTCAGAACCTAACTATAACGTCCCTTTAACCTTGATTGGACCCAGTGAAACCTTACCTCCCTTGAAACAGTTTCACAGAAGGAATGCCACAAACACACTTATACTGAATACTACGTTTCCTATGCCTGATATGAAGTACAGAACTGGGAGCACATAGGTTCCCACCTTGTGTCATATGACACATTTGGAGGGTTGGCACCTCTGATGTTCATAGGGTGTTTTGCAGACTCTCCAGTACATAAGCGGAATCTCAGAGCTTTTGTGTGTTTTTTGGAAGGGGATCACGGGTCAGTTATCAGCAGAAAGCAATGTCCCCTCTCGATAACTCCATCCCTCGTGCAATGCAAAAGCAATGGGCTTACGACCCCTGCTCCTTTAAGCCCCATCTCCTCTCGCACTGTGAAATTTATCTGAAAGTTTACAGGTACGGAAGTAATACCGAAGACAAAGATTCTATGTTCCATCAGAATAAAAGGTCTCCCTCTCTTGCACAACTAGGAATACCAACTATGTTGAAAATGGCCAAAATGGGTTCCGTAATGCGAAATAATGCTCATAAACTCAATCGTCGCATTTGAATGGGAGGAGTGGTGGATGCAGTACCACTAGATGCCAGTAGGTGAATTGAGAAGCCAAGGATCAAGTGGACATGGTTGTCAAGAAAGGATGCTTTCACCAAGCTCAATGTACTCACACAGACATTCAAGGCACATAAAAACTAAAACACACAAGCAAACATCATAGATATACATCGGAAGCACACACGGGTCCCCTTCTGTACACATTGATGAGTACCACCGATTTGTCACTGTGAACTTAAAGAACATAGCATGTCTTTCTCCGTCTTGTGCAAATTCTGCCTCACCTTTTCTATCTATTGGGACTCCTTATCAATAACTAAAACACACTGGTGCAGCACAATTGTCCCTCTCCTGCCTCTTATCACCCAGGGCACAAATATGCAATTCACAAATGACGACACAGGAAGTGACATCTCAAGAAGCTAACATAAGCACAAGGAAGCACTAAAAAAGCATTTTTAGTTTTACTCTTTATAAATCCTGCAGTTTGGCCCTATATATTTAGTGTGACTGAGCTGGGGAACTGCTGAAAGTGACAATATTTGTTCAACCGACATGTGGAACTTGTAAATTGTCGTTTCAAACCCGTTTTAGTAACTAAAAATGTGTTGTGTGTTCTTTAAACCTTAAACTTGCTGTCAATGCGTACATGCTTCCCGCTAGTTTTCTTTAGCTAGCTTTAAAGCACATCCTCTGGGTAAGTGGAACTGAGTTCCCTCTCTAAAAATAGTGGCAGGGCTCGTACAACCGCGTCCACCCCCGACGTATGTCCTGTCCTTATTCCAATCCCTCGCCTCCCTTTCACCCCTGCCCCCCTCTTCTCCATTTACCCCTCTGACCACGTGGTCGTTTCTGTGCAGAGAAAAACGCTTTTCACTATCCAGAAGCCCATACTGTTGACTTTGTCAGTGCTTCCGTCCCTCTCTGATTCATCGTGGGATCTCCTCGGTCCTTCTTTGCCTCAGCCTCCTCCCTGATGGATGGCGCCTCCTCCCTGGCACGCTGCTGCAGGAGGTGGCATCTGGCAGGGAGCGCAGGCACACATATGCAGGTGTGCTCTGGAGATGAATGAACGCCGAGCCTGCCGCAGTGACCTGAAGGGACAGCCCGTCAGGAAGAGAGAGCGCTGAGCGGGGAGCAGGCTCCCACGCCGCCTGGAAGAGCGAGGACTCCCCGTAGGGCCCCCTACAGGCCGCGGCACTAATGGAAGTCTTATGCGCCTGCTCTCCCTATGCAGATGGGCATGTGATGGGAGCGGAGGGGGTGTTATTAACAGAGACACTGGGAGCAAACACAGGCCTGAAGAGACTTGTAAACACTAACGAACACACCATTGCTCATGTGTACGTAGGGAAACATTAATGAAGACACCATTGCTCAATGCTCATATGTGCTCCTCACTTCACATGCATGTGCACAGCACATCCGCTCACACAAAGGCACGCGTACATGCGCGACCTAACCATTTCACACGTGCACACATCCATTCATACCTTCACACGTCAACTCTCCTATACTCACCTACCTGCTCATAAATGCACACACTTGCACATATATCACATCAAACACGGACACGGGTGTCTTTTAGTGCTTTCAGCTGTCGAGGTCTATCCTTACACACCATGCCAGGGTTTCCCTTTCAGGCGAGTCGCGGTGAGATATGTTTTGGGTATTGTGTTGTGGTCTGTTTCTAAGACTGAGTAGCCTTACTTGCCTGGTGTGAGTGCGAGTTGGATCCACATAGAAAATAATCCTCTCTGGTCATGCTGGGTGCGCTTGAGCTGCGGGTGTAGTAGCTGATGTTGGAGAGGTGTATCTCAGGGCTCTACTGACTGCCTACACATCTCCTAGGTCCTTTGCCCAGTCGTTTCCCAGTGCTAAAAGAACCCAAAGAGCTTCTGAAAAAAGCCAGAAATAAAGAAAGGCTTGGTTTAGAAAAGAGCTATGTTTTCAGAAGCTTCCTAAAAATAAGTGATCACTGTTGAGTTTGAGCTCCTCTGGTAATTAATTCCACAGACTGTAGGGGAAGCTCTGTCTCCTTGTCCAGCAAGCCTAGTTCTCTGCCTTCTTGCCTAGCAAGGCTAGTTTATGGTATGATTCAGTCATTAACTGAGTAGAGGCATCTTCCAAGTACATATCTACGCAATTTACAGTTTATATAAAAAGGCTGTGTCGAAATATGCTTTATGCGTAAGGCTCATGGACATCATTTAGGGGTCGCAGCTACGACCCCGGGCTTGCCCTGTGTGACCCCTGTCTCTGCCTTTGCAGCCGCGTCCTCAGAGGAAAGGAACGCAGTGGCGGCTCGTCCTTATGGAAGTCAGTTGGGGCTCCACTCTTTGCTTTCTGTCAATTTTTCATTACATTATTAGTGGATAATAATACAGTATTCACTATTAGAGTAATACAAATGGTGTACAATTAGCTGGAATATTCCCTTCAATTGCAGCTGAGGTAAGTACAAAATGCTTTTAAATGTATGTTGTGCACGTGCTTGCGGGTGAGACTGTGTTTATGTAAGAGAGAGCATGTATGTATGAATCTACAAATGTATGTGTAGGTATGTGTGTATGAGTGAAAGTGAAGGTCAAAAGGTGTGTGATGTCACTTTCGCTACTCCTGGTATTTCAGTGAATTGACGTCCATGGCAAGGCTTAGATCCTTTTCTCAACTGGGAGTCAGTGTAATTGCACCAGATCAACCAACACTTAGATAAGTTTAGGCATTCCTAAAATAAGTCTGATAGGTGCACGCTTGACCTAGAGGGGCCTCTATATCAAATCAGGTGACCATTCAGTGTACAGTGCATATCCATTGTGCAGTCTCAAGCCAATGAGAGCCTGAACAACTGCCTTTCTTGTGGTGACTGACAGCAAAGGAAATATTTTATATTGCATGCACAGGTTGGTGGAGTATACACAGACAACCTATTTACCAGTGCTGCAAAGGATAGTTGGTTGTCCAAAAGAGTCCCCAAATTTCTTGCATGTGTCACAGGACTGGGCACATTCCCTAGCTGCACAGGCCACAGGAAGGAGCCAACACAGGTGACTGCTTGCCAACAGGAGTTCCTCAGTGTTAGCTCCATTAAGATTCAAACATTTCTCTTGCATCCTGGTTGCCAGTACACTCATACATGCTGAACAATTTATTCGTAACGGCTCTGCATTTTGTGCTATAGATACTACAATTTGAGTGCCATCCACACAGATCTTTAGACTCAGCCTCAACCTATTAACAATAGCAGCTAAAGGGGCCTTGTATATGCTGACTATGGTAGGGTTGAATGAAGAGCCCTACGGGACCCCCACACCCAATAGTGTCTTCGGAAGACTAAAAAGAAGGACAAGATACACATGATGTTCAATTTTCCAGAAAGGTGGTAAATCACTTTTGTACCTTACCTGTCATTCTGGACTTCTGCATCCTTTCCAAAAGGGTGGAGTGCGGTACCATATCAAAGGCTGCAGAGAGATCCAAAAGGGCTGTCCTTTGGTCCAGGATCTCTCTAAGCTCACTGGTGACTTCCACTAACAAGAGTTTCCATGCAAAAAGGAGTTCTAACGTCTGACTGTGTGGGATCTAATGAAGAGTTATATCCCAAGTATACAGTAACTTGGCTGCTCAGTATTTTTTCCAAGATCTTTCCCGGAAATACGAGCAAAGAATTTGGTCAATAGTTGGACCAGACTCTAGAACTGGCAGTAGGTTTTGTCAGCAGTTTTTATTACTGCCTTTTTCACCTAGCAGGGAAACATTCCTTCCGTAAGGGATATGTTATAGACCTCTATGAGAGCTGGTACAATTTGTCCTGCTGTTCAGACTGGACTGTTCCCACTGGAGTAGGGTCAATGCTGATTTGTATGTGGCTGGGTCCAAATTGAAGTTGCATAGTGGGCTGAAAATGATGGATTGGGATGTGGCCCAAGGGATCATCAGTGGCTGAGATTAATTCAAGCATTCTATTCATCACTCAGTTTTTTGATTCCCTCAAGTTTAAGATAGGCAGATGCGTATGGATCTAAAGCAAATCCAGATTTTATTTCCGTAAGGCTTTTCTCAACTCGTGATATGGCTAAAACTGAGAATTCCCTGAAATTTTTCTTTCCATCTCGTCTTGGAGTGAAAGCGATCTCATTAATCTTAGCAATTTAAGGGAAAGATGCATATATATAGACTTGATTTTTCCCATTAAAAAACTACAAGGTGGTTGTACTGGAACTGCAAGATAAGGGGAGAATTATTTTCAACCTCTGGTTGTGTTCAGTTGTTTACTAGAAAAGAGCTCCATGGTGGACTAATATAGTCTGCTTTAGCTTTCTTAATTTCTGCCTTATATTTGAGGAGGAGCTCTCCTGTGATGTATCTTGTCTTCTCTGAATTTTCATTCTAAATGTTCACATTGTTTCTTTATCCCCCCAGATCTTCTGAATAGGGCTTTCGAAGGACTGTTCCTTCTAGCCTTTTTTCACCCAGTCTTAAGACTTTGTTAAGAGCGGCAGTAACCCATTTTTCAAATTCTTCTGCTGTGGTGTCTAAATCAGCCGACGAGGTTGTGCTAGCTGATCTAAAGCATCACCAAAAATTATGACATTAATGGATTTCCAGGAGTGTGTTTTAACAGGTTTATCTAAAGTAGTGTCACGACATTTAGGGGGTCATTTTGACCTTGGCGGACGGCGGAGGCCGTCCGCCAAGGTACCGCCGCTGAATGACCGCACCGCGGTCAAAAGACCGTGGCGGCCATTCAGACATTTCCTCTGGGCCGGCGGGCGCTCTCCAAAAGAGCGCCCGCCGGCCCAGAGGAAATGCCCCTGCAACGAGGACGCCGGCTCAGAATTGAGCCGGCGTAGTTGCAGGGGTGCGACGGGTGCAGTTGCACCCGTCGCGTATTTCAGTGTCTGCTTAGCAGACACTGAAATACTTTGCGGGGCCCTCTTACGGGGGCCCCTGCAGTGCCCATGCCATAGGCATAGGCCATAGGCATGGGCACTACAGGGGCCCCCAGGGGCCCCGCGGCACCCCCTACCGCCATCCTGTTCCTGGCGGGAGACCCGCCAGGAACAGGACGGCGGTAGGGGGTGTCAGAATCCCCATGGCTGCGGAGCGCGCTCCGCAGCCATGGAGGATTCACAAGGGCAGTGGTAAACCGGCGGGAGACCGCCGGTTTACCCTTTCTGGCCGCGGCTGAACCGCCGCGGTCAGAATGCCCTCGGGAGCACCGCCAGCCTGTTGGCGGTGCTCCCGTGGTCGGTGACCCTGGCGGTCACCGGCCGCCAGGGTCAGAATGACCCCCTTAGTATCCATTGAATATTCAACCTTGAATGGTATTGTGACATGATCTGACCATTTGAGTGGTATAAACGTTTCAACATTAACCCTGGAGTGAACAGTAAAAGTAGGGGTTAGTGTATGTCCCATCAAATGAGTGGGGGCATTCACCAATTTGATTAAGGCCTACATCTGAGAGGTCTTCCGTCAGTTTGATGGCATCGGAGTCCTCCACTTTGTCAATATGATAGATAAGGTTTTCCAGCACAGCAAATTTTGCAAAATTCACTGTCACCTATCCAATAAAGTCCCCAATAGCAGAATTAAAATCTGCTTTGGGTTCAGGGGGCGGTAACTAGTCAGAGCTCCTGAGAAACTAGTGTTAGATTTTATTTTAATGGTGACGACCATTCCTTCAGAGAATGGGTATCTGAGTCAGAGGTGGTGCATGTAAGGAAAGTTTTTTAAATGATGGTCACTCCCCTCCTTTTTTCCCTACCCTAGCTTTCCTGGCAGCCTTGTACAGAGGCCACCTCAATGTCAGAGCCACTAGTCTCACAGAAGCAGATCTCAGTGAGAAACAATAAATCCGCTTCAATAAATTGAAATAATTCACATTTATTTTGGGCCAAAGGCCAAACATTTATCCGAAAGGCTTTTATTTTATCAATACAATCTGCGTCACATTAAATTTGCTGTTTTTTAAAATTGATATTAGCAGCAGTGTTGATATCAAACCCACAGGATGAGCATTTAAACTAAGCCAACAATTCAAAGCAATAACGTGAACATACTCTATGATCCATCCCTGCTTGTGCATAATATCAATGTTAGAAATGGGTCTCTAGTTGGCAGAGGTATACACCCTTGTCCAAGCAGGAACCACAATCCTAGTCAGGGTAAGTCACAAAACAATCTAAATTATCCTGTGCCCACTCTCCGGTAGCTTTGGAATGAGCAGTCAGGCTTAACTTAGAAGGAAATGTGTAAAGTATTTGTGCAGAACCACACAGGTTTAGAAAAAATAGAGAATATGTATCTAAATAAAATACTGTTGAAACGAGGAAAATCCAGTGTACACAAGCAAAGTTATGAATCTTTAAACATTAAATCCAACTAAAGCGCCTAGAAATACAATAGCTCCGACTGGGGCTATCATGGCGTCGTTGACCGAGTCGTTCCCAACAATCCAATACCACCAGTGCTGATCACAGATTGACAGGGAACCCCATGTACAGTACCTTTTAAAAACGAAGAACAAGGACATTGCACGGAGTAAGAAAGAGGCGTCACTGGAGTCAGTGCTGCGTCAGACCCTTACAGCTTCTGAGGAAAGAGGCGTTGGTTCCGTGCTGCAAAGCAGGTGGAGGTGAGGCACTGGTTCTGTCCGGATGCAGGGGTAGAGTATGCATCAGTTCCTTGTGACCCAGTGGGAACGCTGGTTCCGGTCCGTCAGGACGTGATGAGTCGACTTTGCAGTGTCACGGTGGCCCTGAGTGACGTCAGCAGAGCCGCAGCAACATTGAACTTGCGTTGCAGAGTGGTTTTGAAGTGCACAAGTTACCCTTTCAGCCCAGTCCTGTCTGCCAGGGTCTCGGTGGGGGGTTATTAGTTCTTTGAGTTTGGGCAGGCCACTGGCCTTTGAAATGTAAGTGTCAGGCCCACCGCCCTTCCAGCCCAGGAAGACCCATTCAGTATTTAGATGAATGCAGATGTGACTGAGCGTCCTGTGTTTGTGGTTGTGTGGGTGAAATGCACCAGGGAGCTGTCAACCAGCACAGACCAGACGTTGATTGGAACAGGCTGTAAGGCACAGATTGTTTTAAGTGCAAAGAAATGCTCACTTTCGGAAAGTGGCATTTCTAAAATAGTAATATAAAATCCAACCTCACCAATAGGCAGGATTTTCTATAACCATACTGGCCATACTAAATATGACCTGGTTACCTCTTTCAGATCAGAATCTACCACTCAAAAAGTATATGAGGGCAGGCCTAATGCTAGTCTATGAAAGGAGCAGGCCTCACAATAGTGGAAAACGAATTTAGGAGTTTTTCACTACCAGGACATATAAAAAATAAATGTACATGTCCTGACTTTTATCTACACCCTGCCCTATGGGTCACCTAGAGCCTACCTTAGGGATCATTTATATGTAAAAAAAAGTGGAGTTTAATGATGGCAAGTAATTTTAGATTCCAAGTCGAAGTGGCAGTGAAACTGCACACACAAGCCTTGCAATGGCAGGCCTGAGACATGGTTAAGGGGCTACTTATGTGGGTGGCACAATCAGTGCCTCAGGCCCACTAGTAGCATTTAATTTACAGGCCCTGGGCACATGTAGTCCACTTTACTAGGGACTTACAAGCAAATCAAATATGCCAACTGGTGATTAACCAATGTTACCATGTTTAAGGGAGAAAGCATATGCACTTTAGCACTAGTTAGCAGTGGTTAAGTGCGCAAAGTTTGCAAAAACAGTGTCGGAAAAGTGGAGGGATGCAGGCAAAAAAGTTGGGGGATGACCACCATAAGGCTGTCAGGTCTAACAATCAATGTGCTGCATGCACTTTCAGCAGGTCCCTATTCCTTCCCAAGATGGTGGATGCCAGAAACTAAAGATTGAGTTAGGACTAGATATAGGATGAGGCAGGACTTTTCACCAGATTCCTAACTGAAGTATTATTATTTAGAATCTTGATTGGAACTGGTGGACGATTGGGGTTGTTGAACAAATTACTTACCTTTGGTAACGCCTTATGTAGTAGAGACTATCCAGACTCAGGATCCTTACCTTAGAATTATTCCAAGGTGTCAGACTGGATCTGTAAATTTTTTGTGAGCAGTATCCCTGCATTCCAGTAGGTAGCTTTGTTTGACTCTGCATGGCATATTCCACCTCAGAAGTGACTTGTGTGGTGCCTATATAGGTGCCACCCCAACGAGCTGACATCAGTTTCTCTTCGTGACTTTCCATGCCAGAAGTGCAATGCCACAAAGAGTACAGACCACTGGTGTGTGAAAACTGGGGTCCTGAAAGGGGAAAAGCCCTAAGTCTATAAATCTGTTCGAAGAGTGGGGAGATTGGGTGTGTGAGTAAGAAATCTGCGGTTGGATAGAGTCTCTTACAGTTAAGGCATTACTGAAGATAGAGACTTCTAGCCACAGATTGCCTATCTTAGAATAGATACCCAAGCAATACCTCCCCAGATGAGGGTCAGCATAATGATTTCACGCTAAAAGTCCTGCAGGACAGAGCAAGCAAAGTGCCCATCCCTACAGACCTGACTGTCTGGTAGTAATGCTTAGTAAATGTGTGCAGAGATGCCCATGTCTCTGCGTAGCAGATGTCCAGGACTGGGACTTCACAGTGATCGCAGCCTTGGCTCTAGTGGAATGAGCACACAAACCCTCAAGGGTTGCTTCTTGGCCAATGTGTGGCAGATTTTGGTACAGAACACGATCAGTTGGGAGATGGTCCATTTCTTAACTCCTTACCTTTCTGGACTCTGACATACCCTACAAAGAGTTGGTCATCCACCCAGAACTTTTGTGCGGTTAAAGTGGAACAACACTCTTTTTGGGTCCAGCCAGTGGAGTCACTCCTCTTACTTAGAGGGATGAGGCATAGCATAAAATGTAGGTAGGGTGATGGACTGGCCTACATGAAAGCAAGTGACCACCATCGGTAGGAAGGAAGCTCTAGTGTGGAGGAACAGCTTGTCTGGGAAGATGCTGAGGTACAGAGGCCTAGATGACAAACCTGGAGCTCTATGACACTCCGGGCAGATGTTATTGCCACTAGAAAGACCATCTTAATAGTAAGGAGCCTGATAGGACCGTTGTGTTCTTGCTCGAAGAGAGCGCACAGTAGAAAAGTTAAGACTATATTTAGGTCCCACTGAGGCAGGATGAAAGGTGAAGGTGGGAGCAAGTGTTGGCAAACCATCAGAAACCTATGTGACAATAGGGATCTTGAAAAGGAATGGCTCATCTGGCAAATGCAGGAATGCTTAGATGGCAAAAACATAGCCTTTTAACGTGCCCAAAAGCAGCGCCCTGCTGGGCAAGGGAAAGAATTTGAATCAAAGGGAAGAGGGACTAGAACCATTTCACGGTCCTCTGAGTCCTCTGATCTTCATCTATCCCAGATGGCTGCCACAATCCAGGAGTGACACCTTTGTCACTACTGTCAGATCTGGTTGGGGAAGGGAGAGGGGTCTGCCACTGACCTAACTGTGGTTTGTTAACCATCTCTGCAGATCTTCTGCAGTGCCCTTTCAGATGTGGACCATGTCCGAGAGATTCTACTGATGCTGCGCCTACTGGAACTTCAGGTCCCACTGCACAGCCTGCATATGCCAGCAGGCATGTGACACAAGCAGGATACAGGAGGTCATCAGGCCCTTCAGCCTCAATGTCAGTCTCACCAAATTCCAGATTAGATGCTGAAACATCGGGATCATAGCCTGAATATCCTGGACTCCCCATTCAGGAGGATGCGTTTGAAACTGCACTGTGTCCAGAACAGCTCTGATGAAAGAGAGCATCTAAAAAGAGTTAGGTGTGACTTCAGCACATTGCTACTGAACCGCACTGAGTGCAGAAGGTCCACCGAAGTCTGGAGGTGGGAGATGACTGCCTGGGATGAGTATGCCTTCAACAGCCAGTCATCGAGATAGGGGAAGACTGGCACCCGTGATCTCAACAGATGAGCTGCAACCACGGCCATCACCTTAGTGAACACTCGAGGGGCACTGGTAAAGCCAAAGGGGGGGTGGGGCACGGTGAACTGAAGGTGCTTGTGACCTACCGTGAACCGCAGGTAGCATCACTGGGCAGGCAGGACGGGGATGTGGAAGCATGTGTCCTGCAAGTTCAACGCTACCATCCAGCCTCCTGGGTCCAGAGCAGACAAGAGTTTATGGAGCGTGAGCACTTTGAATTTCCCCTTTTTAAAGAGGAAATTGAGAGGGCTAGGATAGGATGAAGGCCTCCGTCCTTCTTGGGCACCAACAAGTAGGGAGAATAGCAATCACACCTACTTCTGATGGCGGCACCCTCTCTATGGCTCTCTTAGTAATGACAGCTGCCGCTTCCTGGCATAGAAAGGAAACATGGTCTTCAATCAGCCTGTTGCAAGTTGAGGGCATGGGGTGGAGGAGTAGTCATGAAGACTTTTGGACAATCTGAAGAACCCAGCGGATGGATGTTATCAACCTCCAGTGGTACAGGTAGTGGCGTATCCTGCCTCCCACTGGGTGTCCATGATGGTCGGAGGGCAAACTAAAGAGGCACTGACATTGCGGCTGCCTGGGGAGCGATTGACTGGTCCGACATCTGGCTACCTGACCCATGGGGCCTGTGGGTTCTGCGTCCTCGGCCACACAGTGGCTAGAAAGCTTGCATGCCGTTGTGGCTGGGTGGATAGACGTGCATCTGGAGGCCCCTTCGGTGGCCACGAAAGGAGCAAAAAGGGGACTGTGGTTTGTGAACCGCCATGGAAAGGCCCAAGGACCTGGCCGTAGCTCTGCTATACTTAGCGTTGAGTCCACCTTGCCTCCGAAGAGACAGGAGCCATCAAAGGGCATGCCTATGAGCAAGTGGACATTCCCTGAAAAGCCAGGAGTGGTGCCTAAGGGCCAATAACGATGAAACCACTATCCTTAGTGAGTAGGTCAGATCCAGCCCAAAGCCTATGGAAAACTTAACTGTGTCCATCCCGTCAGCAATAGCTTGGGAGATTATGGCTTCGGGCTCCTCTGAGTCCATAGCCAGCACCTGCATAACCGAGTCTGAGAGCAAGTGGGAGTATTGGCCCAAAAGGCATGCAGTGTTCCCCGACAGCAGAGCCAGGCTGGTGGAAGAAAACATCTTCTTTCCCAAGGTATACAGCCTCTTGAATGCCCCGTCTGATCGAGTAGTAGGGAATGTGCCAGGATTTAGTTTGGAAGTGGAGGCTTGGACCACCAACCTTCCAAGGGTGGGTGTTGGGGGAGGAAGTTGGGATCCGCTGGCAGAGGGCAATTGTCCTATTCACAGAAGCTCCTATACAGTGCTTGGCCCAGGCCCCGAATAGGACATTCATAAGGGTTTCATTAAATGTGAGAAGTGGTTTGGATGGAGACATTCCCGGCTGAAGCACCTCTGTCAAGACATTTGTCTTGACAGCCACAAAAGACAACGTAAAGTCCAGGACCTCAGCAGCCCTTCTCACTGCCATAACAAATGAGGCTTCCTCCTCCATAGCCACAGAACAAGAAGAGATCAAATCAGTATTTGGGGAGGTTTCCGGACCACTGACATCCACCAGATCCTCACACCAGTTATCCTCATTGGGGTCTAGGGGCTTGTATTCAGTCCAGTGGCCTCTCCCAATCTACCCCAAGCCCAAGCCCATTGAAATAGGGCTCAGGCATGGCCTGGATAGAATAGCTCCAGTGGGCGCCAGAGTTGGCCTCGGACAATACTCATCCAGCTCTGTATAAGAATGGGAGCGGCACTGCCGGTCGGCGCCAGGGACATCAGCAGTGGGGCTGGCACTGGGGAAGGTTGAGGTGGCTTAACCGGCGTCGACTCAGATCTGTCCATGGAGCAACTGGCGCTGAGTGCAAACCTGCCAGCATAAAACCAGTAGGGGCCCCTCCCAAACCCACAGGGCCTGATGGCACACTAGCATGACGGTTCACCCAAATATTAGCTGGATGGCCTCATAAAATTCACAGAGTTGTGCTGGGTTCCAGAAAACTTGGGGAGGCCTGGAGATGGCTCAGGCACAGTCTCAATTGCTGTGCCATGCCTCGATTGCCGACATTCCCTCATCTCGAATCGGGCAAATTTGAAGACCTCTTTGACTTCCTGTTCTTCTTTTTTGGTACTTACCCAAATGCCCGGACGACTTTGACTGCAAAGATGATCGATTGCTCTGCGACCGATCCCAGGACCTTCCTCTTGACCAGGATTGAGACCATTTTGGTGTCACACATCGAGCAGCAAGGAGCTTGAGGGACTGCTCCCTCAAGGACTTGGGGTGCATGGCAAGACAATCGACGCAGGTCTTGGCGTCATGGCGAAGCTCAATACACCAGAAACAGATGGGGTGTGGATCCATCACCAACATTTTCTGGTGGTAGGTGCCACAGTGCTTAAGCCCAGTCTTCCTCACAGACATCATTGCGACACCAGGAAACAATGTCTCAAAAAATCTTTGATAAAAGGTCGAAAAAGATCATTCAAAAAGTGACTGGGGGTAGCTCTTCTCTGGATCCGCGCTGCCTGGCCCAGAAAGAAAAGCACTGACATCAGCACGCTGGAGTGGCACCTCTATAGGCACTGCGCACATCACTTCTAGTGCGGTTGTGTCATGACCACACAAACTTGCCAAGTCAAATCAAAGAAGTGCATGAGAAAAGCAAAGAGATATCCTCAGTGGAGACAGCAAAGCCCAAACTGGAAGAAGGTTTGCAGAGTAATCTTGCGCTTATTTCAAAGGAAGAATCAAGAAGAGAAGATCCAAGATGGCCGCTGTGAGTCCTGAAGGTTAGTTACAGTTCTAGTCTTGCAATCGGTTGGTTGCTAGGTTACGAGCTCTCCAGCTGGAAGCCTTGCACTTCAACTGAGGTCTGACAGGAATCAGCTGTGTGGAGAGAGAGCGCGCTTCAGAACAGAAACTCCTGAGGTAAAATTACATTTGAAGATTATATTACAGAAAACTGAAATATTGTCAAGGTTTATTCAAAGAGTTTGATAGTAGACCGTTCCCGTGGAAGTCGGCAAGGCTACAGAGTTAATGTATGAATTAACCTTATGTTTACAAGGTTCTTGTTTAAGATATTAAAGTCAAAGAAAAAACGAACTTTAAAAGAGCAAGTATCTACAAATGTCAAGGTTATAAACAAAGGCCAAGTTTAAAGGAGAAACGAACTGTTAACAAATAAGCATTTACAAATTCAAAGGTAATAAACCAAAATAGAGTTTAAAAGAAAAACAAACTTAAATAAACAAGCATTTACAACTACAAGTTATCGACAGATGTCGAAGTAAGGAAGGAGAAACTAACTGTAATAAACAAGGATTTACAAATACAAGTATTGACAGAAGTCACAATAAGACAGGAGAAATTAAATAACATCAGCTGATTTGAAGAACACATTATCACCAACTATATATATATATATATATATAGCAACATAAAACCAATCTCTAACAATGGTTGAGAAGTTCTTCCAGAATCAGTAATAAGCATTTTTTAAGAAGAGCTATCATTTACAGAGAGACGCAAGGCTACAGAGAACTCAGGGTGAGTGAAGAAATAATAGAATTAAAGAGAATTAAGTGTTGAGAGTAGAAAGTGAAAAACTGATGTTGTATGTCCCTAGTAATTGCGACTGTGACTCTTGCAGGTGCTGTATCCAATCTTTGATGTGAAGAGGCAGACTGAGTACTGGCGTTCATCATCTCTGTGGCAGTCTCTCTACCATCCCATTCCCCTTTCCCCCTCCGGGGTACTCAGCACGAAGGATTAATATTCGTTGTGAGTAGCTGGGGTCAGGACTGAGGAGTTATCTTCTGCTTCTGAGGAAATCGAATTGAAGTATCCTGACAGATTGAAGTGCCATCACCCTAATTTTAGGGAAAAAACAGATTTCCTCCTGAGCAGAATGGCAGAGGGAATTGATATAAAAGCATTAGCCACCATTTTGGAAGGGTTACAGAAACAATTAAATAACACCATAGAAGAAACAGTCCAAATAAAACAGCGAATAAATGAGTTAGGGAACACCGCTAAATCAAATGAATCTGTGTTTTCACAAATCCCTAGCCCTTCACAGTCTGCAGGTATATCCACTCAAGTAATTCATGCGGTTTCCCCTATTATTCCTTTGGCTCAACCCGAGCGCTTCGGTGGGGATCCAAGTAAGGCGCAGATTTTTCTGACCCAATGCTCATTGCATTTTTTATGTAGACCAGTCATTTTTTCCGAAGACCAGTCCAAAGTGGCATTTATATTGTCTTATCTGACAGGAGATGCGGCCGCATGGTCCATGCCAATAATTTCCAGAAATGATCCTGTTTTATATAATTTCCAAAATTTCAAGGAAGAGTTCTTAAGAATATTTGATCGGCGAACTGCAGCTAAAGCCACTGACAATGAACTACTGGAAATCAGGCAAGGTAATAAAGATCTAGTAGCCTATCTGGCTCATTTCAATAAACTAATTGTAGAGACTGCCTGGCCGGAGTCAAAAAGAGCCGCCATATTTTATCGTGGACTGAGAGATGAATTGAAAGATGCCTTAGCACAAGTTCCAAATAGACCCACCGAAATTTCGGAGTTAATTGATCTTGTGTTACAGATTGACCACCGGTTAACTGAACGAAGAGCAGAAAAGAGAAGAGAGTATCGACAATTTCCCCTGAGAATTGATCGTGTAAGAAATGATCATACGAGAGCCGGAGAAGGGATAACGATAAAAGAACCAATGCAAATTGGTTCCATCCGAGTTCCTTTATCTAAGGAAGAAAAAGAGAAAAGAAGAGTGAATCAACTATGTTTATATTGCGGTGCATCTGGGCATTTTGTTAAAAACTGTCCCAAGAAACCCAAAGCTCTTCAGTCGGGAAAAGGCCAGCTTCATCAGTAGAGGGAGTTGCCCTGATGGAAGCAGAACCCAAGACAACTCCTTTAGATCAACGAGTGGCAAATACCTTACAAACCGCAGTGCCACATTTGGTACAAACAGTATCAGTTAAGACCCTTGAGAAGGAAATTCAAGGGATCTCAGTTATGATAGACTCTGGAGCTACGGGCAACTTCTGTGATATCAAATACGCTCGTAAAATGGGTATTCGATTTATCAAGAAATCTACTTTGGAAGTAGTAAGAGCTATGGATGGAACCAATCTTTCTTCAGGACCCATTTCCCATGAGACCGAACCAATTCAGATGCAAGGTTTTGGTGGACATCAGGAGCAGATAATCTTTAATTTGATAGATGCTCCACAATTTCAACTCATTTTGGGTCTGCCGTGGCTTACGAACATAATCCACAAATTGATTGGAGCAAAAGAACGATCAAGATGAATTCCTCTTACTGCAAAGAGGATTGCTTTCATGATGGAGTGGAAGTGTCCACCAAGTCCCAAGCGGCCTGTTTATCATCCCACTCTTCAATGATCTGTGCACTAAAGACAGCAGAAATCCCAAAAGAATATGAGGATTTAGTCGCCGTTTTTTATGAAAAGGAGGCTGAGAAATTGCCACCACATCGACCCTATGACTGCAAAATTGAACTGGAGCCAGGTGCGATATTGCCATGTAGCAGAATATACGCATTGACCGAAGCAAAGAATCAACATTTAAAGGAGTATTTGGATCAATATCTTGCTAATGGTTTTATTCGTCCTTCTGAATCTCCAGTGTCATCCCCATTATTTTTCATACCAAAGAAGGATGGGAGTCTTCGAACTTGCATTGATTATCGAGCCCTCAATCAGGTTACCATCAAGAATCAATAGCCACTGCCTTTAGTGTCAGTTTTATTAGATAAAGTAAAGAATGCTAGAATCTACACCAAATTGGACCTGCGAGGAGCATATCATTTGATTCGAGCGGCTTCAGGGGATGAATGGAAAACCGCTTTTCGGACTTGATACGGATTATTTGAATATCAAGTGATGCCTTATGGGTTATGCAATGCTCCCGCTGCCTTCCAGCATTTCGTTAATGATATATTACGAGAATTCCTCGACCGGATTGCCATGGTTTATATAGATGACATTTTAATCTTTTCCGACAATCTACAGGAGCACATTTCCCATGTTCGATCCATCCTCACAAGGTTGCAAGAAAACCATCTCTATGTAAAATTGGAGAAGTGTGCATTTCATGTGGAACGAGTTGAGTTCTTAGGATTCATTTTGTCACCAGAAGGAGTTAGTATGGATCCTGCCAAGATAAAGACAGTGCAACATTGGTCTTCTCCTTGCAATGTCAAAGAGATCCAGAGTTTCTTGGGGTTCGCTAATTTTTATCGAAGATTCATATCCAATTTTTCTCAAACAGTTACACCCATTACTCGATAGTTGAAGAAAGGAGTGAAGTTTGAGTGGACAAAAGAAGCTGAAAATGCTTTTAATTTTTTGAAGAATTCCTTCGTCTCAGCTCCAATCTTGCTCCACCCCAATCCAGATGAGCCATATTATGTGGAGGCAGATGCTTCAGATGTTGCCATAGGAGGTATCCTTTCCCAGCGTCATAAAGATACAGGTCAATTACATGCAGTGGCCTATTTCTCTCGAAAATTAACACCACCAGAGATAAATTATTCAATTGCGGATAAGGAGCTATTGGCAGTCAAAGAAACTTTTCGTGAGTGGAGGCATTACATTTTGGGAGCTAAGCATAAAGTGACCGTTTACACGGACCACCGAAATTTACAGTTTTTAAAATCAGCTCGAACTCTAACAGCTAGACAACTGCGTTGGTCCCTATATTTTGCAGACTTTGATTTTGTTATCACTTTCAGACCAGGAAAAGTAAATGGGAAGGCAGATGCTCTATCTCGAATTGATACCGGTGCAGTTAAAGAGCCTCCAGAAAAAGAATTGATTATTCCACAAGAGAAGTTCATATCTGCCATATTGTATGAAAATTTAACCAAAGAAATTCAAGAAAACTTAACATTCCAAGGAATGCTGACGTGGTCCAAAGAAGGCCAAGGAAGAGAAATCAAAAAAGGTTTGCCATACTTTAAAGGTGCACTGTATGTTCCGACTGTGGAGCTGCAAGAAAAAATTCTTCAGGCTTATCATGACGATCAATTGGCTGGACACAAAGGAATTCTAAAGACTCAAAATCTGATTCAACAAGAATTTTGGTGGCCAAAAATGAAAACTCAGATAAGACAATATGTGTCAACTTGTGACAAATGTCAAAGAGGGAAATCAAATAGAACAGCTTCACAAGGTCTGTTAAGACCTTTGCCCACTGCACCCCATGCCTGGCATACTGTTACTATGGATCTTATAGTGGACCTCCCTAGTAGCCAATGTTTTAACACTATCCTAGTTTTTGTAGACACTTTCACTAAAATGGCGCATTTCATTCCTTTGAAAGAAATCCCTCGAGCCCCACAGGTTGCAGTTGTTTACACAACACATAGTACGTGCCCATGGTATCCCAAAAATTCTAGTTTCAGACAGGGGGTCCCAATTTGTTTCTCGCTTTTGGAAGGCCTTTAGTAAAAGATTAGGAATTGATTCTCGTTACTCTACCAGTTACCATCCTGAAACCAATGGGCAAACAGAGAGAGTGAATCAAGAGTTAGAACAGTATTTAAGACTCAATTTATTCGATAAAGAGAAGGAATGGCCAGAGTTGATGTGGGCAGCTGAATTTGCTTACAATAATGCTGTTCATTCCACCACTGGGTTCACCCCCTTTTATCTGAACCATGGTAGACATCCTAATGTAATGTTGGGTAAAGAAGATGATTCAGTGACTGCAGTAGAAGAGATGGTGAGGGATTTGCAGACCACTTTAGTTAGGGCTAGAAAAAACATAATTCAAGCAAAAGATTCATATAAGACTCAGGCTGATAGAAAAAGAAGAGAGAGCCCCATTTATTCGAAAGGAGACAAAGTTTGGTTATCCACTCATCATTTACGTCTCAAGGGAAATCGCAAATTTCAGCCACGATTTATAGGCCCATTCAAAGTTGACAAGATGATCAATCCAGTGGCAGTTAAATTGCAGTTGCCAGCTCATCTAAAGATACATCCTGTTTTCCATGTCTCCTTGTTATAGAACAGTCCTCCAAATTTACGTCAAAACTCCCCTCCAATTCCTATCCAGATTAGATCTGCAGAAGAGTATGAGGTCAATCAAATCTTAGATTCCAAAATCCGTAATGGCCAGCTTTATTATCTAATTGATTGGAAAGGTTATGGTCCAGAGGAACGATCCTGGGAGGCGCACAAGTATGTACATGCTTCAAGATTAGTGAGAAACTTTCATAGAACCTACCCAAGCAAACCTAAATTGGAGAACTGTTCCTTGAGGGGGGAGTACTGTCATGACCACACAAACTTGCCAAGTCAAATCAAAGAAGTGCATGAGAAAAGCAAAGAGATATCCTCAGTGGAGACAGCAAAGCCCAAACTGGAAGAAGGTTTGCAGAGTAATCTTGCGCTTATTTCAAAGGAAGAATCAAGAAGAGAAGATCCAAGATTGCCGCTGTGAGTCCTGAAGGTTAGTTACAGTTCTAGTCTTGCAATCGGTTGGTTGCTAGGTTACGAGCTCTCCAGCTGGAAGCCTTGCACTTCAACTGAGGTCTGACAGGAATCAGCTGTGTGGAGAGAGAGCGCGCTTCAGAACAGAAACTCCTGTGAGGTAAAATTACATTTGAAGATTATATTACAGAAAACTGAAATATTGTCAAGGTTTATTCAAAGAGTTTGATAGTAGACCATTCCCGTGGAAGTCGGCAAGGCTACAGAGTTAATGTATGAATTAACCTTATGTTTACAAGGTTCTTGTTTAAGATATTAAGGTCAAAGAAAAAACGAACTTTAAAAGAGCAAGTATCTACAAATGTCAAGGTTATAAACAAAGGCCACGTTTAAAGGAGAAACGAACTGTTAACAAATAAGCATTTACAAATTCAATGGTAATAAACCAAAATAGAGTTTAAAAGAAAAACGAACTTAAATAAACAAGCATTTACAACTACAAGTTATCGACAGATGTCGAAGTAAGGAAGGAGAAACTAACTGTAATAAACAAGCATTTACAAATACAAGTATTGACAGAAGTCACAATAAGACAGGAGAAATTAAATAACATCAGCTGATTTGAAGAACACATTATCACCAACTATATATATATATATATATAGCAACATAAAACCAATCTCTAACAAAGGTTGAGAAGTTCTTCCAGAATCAGTAATAAGCATTTTTTAAGAAGAGCTATCATTTATAGAGAGAAGCAAGGCTACAGAGAACTCAGGGTGAGTGTAGAAATAATAGAATTAAAGAGAATTAAGTGTTGAGAGTAGAAAGTGAAAAACTGATGTTGTATGTCCCTAGTAATTGCGACTGTGACTCTTGCAGTTGCTGTATCCAATCTTTGATGTGAAGAGGCAGACTGAGTACTGGCGTTCATCATCTCTGTGGCAGTCTCTCTACCATCCCATTCCCCTTTCCCCCTCCGGGGTACTCAGCACGAAGGATTAATATTCATTGTGAGTAGCTCGGGTCGGGACTGAGGAGTTATCTTCTGCTTCTGAGGAAATCAAATTGAAGTATCCTGACAGGTTGCCGCCGCCATGTGAAGCAGAAGGACTCCACCTACTGGCACGCAGGGATACTGCTCACAAAAAATTCAGTATCCCATCCGACGCCTGGGAATAATTCTAAGGTAAGGAGACTGTGGCTAGAAGTTTCTATCAGAAAGCAATATTCCCTTTTAGGAAATAATTACACTATTACCTATAAAGTCTGGCACACTGTTCCATCCATTTCAGTCAGGGGTATCTCCCTGCTTTGTTTAAAACCTGTGTTGAGTCAGATTAGGGCTTGGCAGATGGGCTACTGCACCAAAACGTGATGGATATTCTGTCTACTTGAATTACAAGTGACTTACACTATAATGCACTTGTAATACAGTGCATGGGACATCAGCCATATTTGTGATGGAGTATCCTATCCCCCAAAATTTAAATTAGGCCCATAATGTTTAAACTATCTTTAGTTACATATTTTACCGCTGTAAAACAAGGTTTAGAAGTTCCCAGAGCAGCCATGGGAGATTGGCCAAATGTTAACAATTAAAGTAATTTCCCTTTGATGTCCGGGAGCCTTCTTACTATTGGATCCAAACTAAATACAAAGACACCCTTCTTGCACATAGCTCTCAGGGAAGCCACAAACAGAGCAGTTCAAGATTTACTTAGGCAATTGGTGAGAGTTAGACACTGAACTCAGTAAAGCACCCCAATATTCTTAATAAATGAATGTTCAGTCAGTACTTTACATTTAGAAAAAAAGAAAGTACTGTGATGCACCCAAAGCTAAATACTATACATGAACTACAGATTAATAGTGAAAAACAATGCTGTCCAGCCCCTCTATCGCTAGAGAACGGAGTCCAAATGTCTCTGTCAATGAGAACTCAATGTAAAAATCAAAGGAAATCAAAGGAAAGACTTTTCTATGAAACACAAATTCATGCTTCAATCACAGCATTCTGACAAAATTCATGCTTCAATCACAGGATTCTGACAAACAACTGTGCACACCCGCACTCATATTCTTAAAACTCGCTTCATAAGCCACACACTACAGCCACATTGATGGTCTAAAGGCTGTATCAGTGTTTAACTGAGCAGAGGTTTTACATGAGACTACTAAGTCCCTGGGAATCCATCAGGCTTCTCCATGGCCCTGCATGATTTTCTCAGACTCAAACTAGGCCCGCCATTCAAAGTGGCTAGCAGAACCCACTGCAGTCTTAGCACTGCTGAGTACAGCTTCGATTCTGGGGTGAAAGGCACAAAGTTACAGGTTACAATCACAGGACTCCAGTAGTGCAGGGAGACTGGAGATAACTGAGTTTCTCAGGATGATGAAAACACCACAATCGTACCACAGATTTATATGCAGTTACAATATTGAGCTCGCCAAATCTTCACCTATTTACCTCCCTGACAATCTCTAGATAAATAGATAAGACCGAGGTGCTCTTCATGGTTTTGTGGAAGCAACTAGGGGCAATCTGGCAGGGCCGAGACCAAAGATCTCATCACAGGAGTCTGTGGGTGCTGATCTTTACCTTGGACTCTAAACAGTGTAGAGAAACACTGATGATTCTTCTCCTTGCACCACAGCTGTCGGTATGGTGCTCTGTGGTACAGGCCCCTTCAAGAAGCTGGGCTGGTAGCCTCCTCTTCTAGATAGGCTGTTCTGTGTAGTGTACATTCCAGCACCCTTCTCCACAGGGGCTTCTTGGTTCAAGGTAGCCCAGCAGCACCAGCAGGGTTCTTCACCTGGCTTCAGTCCCCAGCATGGTAGGGCGACAGTAGTACGGCAGACTCTACTTCTCAATATTTTATCTTCTATATAACTATGCAGTGTCTTTTTGGTCAGTGACAAATAAAGCCTCGAAGATTAGAATCATCAAATAAACAAGTAATTATCGACAGAGTTAGCCAGTCTGCTGCTGTGTACTGTTTGAGTTTTAGGGGACACCGTCAACCAAATGCTGCATGCACACATTAGGATCAGTGCATGTCAGAGTGATGATCACAGAAGCCCTTCTTCAGGTGGCTCCAACCAGTTAGATAGGAATTAATTTTCGGGCACAGGCACTGGGTCAAAGCCTTTATCATATATACAAATGAGTCAGAAATTGGGTGAAGGAACCTCACACTGTACCTCCCGACAGGGACCGCTGTAACCTTCCAAAGTAAAACATTGGAAGAAGGGACTGTGTATTCCAGTGAAGACTCCCACATAAAGAAAGGATATTGGCACCCTCACCCAGCATCTTGTGCTGCCATACACACACTCAGGGAAGCCACAACTGATTCCTTGCTGTGCCCAACCAAGCATGCACACAGGCCGTACACGCACCCTGTGCTAGTCAACAATAAAATTTAGTTACATCCCATATATAGGAAAGTGAAACCCCCTGGATTCCGCTGGCAGAACAAGCAAGAATGTGCAGGCATCATTCCCTGAAATAAACAGGTAAAAGACAAGACCATTTACTTTATTCTGCAGTGTGTTCACCACCCGTTCCACATTAGTCAGTCTTTCAAAGAGGACTGCACTTTTGGTGCTCCCTTGTCCACCAAAGGCTCACTCCATTGTCCTCCAAAGGCCTAAGCCTATGTGATGCAGCTGATGCAAGAAAAGGGGTTGTGCTAAGAGCACTCCGGTAGGTGGAACAGGAGGCAACACAAAAGGAGAAATCTGACACTCATTATCTACAGTATATTGTTAAAAATCAGCCAGGGAGATCCTGCCATGGGCAGTGCACGGGTCCCCCTGCCCGGCAGCCTTGCACTGCAGCAGCATTGCATGGGTGCTGGTGCACTCTGACGGCGACAGCATTGCCGCCGGCTCGATTACGAGCTGGAGACAATACTGCTGCCACTTTCCCCCTAGGCTGACTGGTGAAAACCTAGGTTTCCGCCAGTCAGCCTAGCGGGAAAATCTTAATGGGTCCATCAGAAGTTCGGCGGATGGGTCTTCCCATCCACTGAACTCCTAATGAAGCCCTATAAGCCCATCTACTTAGCTTACATAAATTGTGCATATTTATAACTAATGTTAAGAACTGTGAAACTTTCAGGAGGTCTGAAATACCTTGTATTGGAAAGCACTGCCATTTCTATTATAAATATGACAGCAATTACATCTCGGAACAGAGTTGCTGTACTTTTCACGAAAGAGTGTCAGCTTATCCTGGCAGCTGTGACGTACTATGAAAGGGAGAATCCTCACTTGTCTTAGCTGCTGTACCACTAATGTGACAACAGCAGCACTAGACAACAAGGCTCCTATACTTTTAATGTAACAACACTACTTTGCCTTGGTAGGACTACTGTACTATTCATGGACTAGCGCCAGCACTTCTGAGCAGAGCTGATGTCTCATTAATTGATTTAGGGGGTGATTCTGACTCTGACGGGCGGCGGAGGCCGCCCGCCAGAGTTCCCCCCTCCAAAATACCGCTCCGCGGTCGAAAGACCGCTGAGGGTATTTTGGGTTTTGCACTGGGCTGGCGGGCGACCGCCAAAAGGCCGCCCGCCAGCCCAGTGCAAAACACCTTTCCCACGAGGACGTCGGCTCAGAATTGAGCCGGCGGAGTGGGAAGGTGCGACGGGTGCAGTGGCACCCGTCGCGAATTTCACTGTCTGCAATGCAGACAGTGAAATTCTTTGTGGGGCCCTCTTACGGGGGCCCCTGCAGTGCCCATGCCATTGGCATGGGCACTGCAGGGGCCCCCAGGGGCCCCACGACACCCCATACCGCCATCCTGTTCCTGGCGGCAGAGCCGCCAGGAACAGGATGGCGGTATGGGGTGTCAGAATCCCCATGGCGGGCAGCGGAAAACCGGCGGGAGACCGCCGGTTTTCCACTACTGACCGCGGCCAAACCGCCGCCAACCCTGGCCCCGGCCAGAATGACCCCCTTAATGTTTATTCAGAAGTTTTTAGAGTGCTGTGTGCTGCCTTTCAGTCACTCCAATGTGCTACCAGATAAAAGAAATCCATTTTATTGGTGAAAGGGGAAGTCAGCGTCAAATTTGGCTAGGTACGTAACACCTTCCTTTTGTGTGCAAATCAAACGTGCTGTTGTAATATATTAGCGGCGCTCCACCATCATATAATTTCAATATTATTGTGGGGCACAAATACTGGGTAAAAAATATTGTGATGTCAGAAATGTTGTGGAACGCAAAGGTAAGAATATTATTTTTTAATGCACCTTTTATCTTTTTTAACATAGCTGTATATAATATTGTTTTATTCAGTATTTTGTTGTGTTTTAATTGTTTTTGTTTTATAACTTAATACTTTTTTTAATGTGAGGTGTGTGTAAACATTTTAGTATACTTTTGTGGTAAAATATTTAAAGATTGTTGTGCATTATTTGAATGTATTTATTGGTGGGTCGTTGGGTTTGTAAGGGAATAAGGTGGGGATGTTTTTGTAATATTGAGTTTTAATTGTTTATAATTTTATTTTTATTTTTTACATTTGTCACATTGATTCATAATTACATGTTGAGGTTGCCATTACAGAACACAGGGACCTGATCTTGTGTCTTGAAATTAAAAATAAAAAAGTAAGCAGAAAGTACTAGACAGGGGAGGAGTACCCTTCCCCTTACGGGGCCAGAAATAAATAAATAATTGTTTGGCCTTTTAGAGATTTTACGGGATTCCCGTAGGAGCTTGAGGACCCCCTGTGTGTTCTTGTGGGAATGATGGGTGAGTGGTCTGTGGCAAGAAGGCTGCTTGTAGTGAGGGGGTGTGGACCAAT
This sequence comes from Pleurodeles waltl, assembly GCF_031143425.1. Lineage (NCBI taxonomy): Eukaryota > Metazoa > Chordata > Amphibia > Caudata > Salamandridae > Pleurodeles > Pleurodeles waltl. The sequence goes on from NC_090445.1 coordinate 101,311,593, forward strand.
CGTGAGGGGGTTGTGCAAAGGGTGTGGCCTGACCACCCGGCCCTGTGGCCAAACCCCTAGTGTGCACCGCTGAAGGCTGTATGCGGCAAGGGGTTAGCTATCATAAGGGAAGCTGGTGCAGAGCCTGGTTGCACGCAGGCGCTGCACCTAAGTCTTCCACCACACACAGCCGAAAGTCATGTGCATCAATGTGTTCCTTATAAACATATTGTAAGAAAATATTACTTTACATTAACAAAAGACTTGAAGTTCACTGAAAAAAACAAAGGTTAAAGTAGAGATTTATATGAGGAAGGTAGTGAGATTTTAACCTACGTTAAAAAAACACATAAATTCCATGAAAAAAACCAAAGGTTAAAGTGGAGTTATACATGAAGAAGGTAGCAGGATTTTAACTTACGTTAAAAAAACCTACGTTTAAAATGCATCACTGTAATGCACTGCATATGAACTGACATATTACATCACTGATTACATCTAAAATCGATGGTTACTCATGCCAGTAACTTATAACTGGTGAATTTAGAATATTTTTTATTTTTTAAACAGTATTGCTTTTCAGTGAATTTCTACAGTTTTTTAAATTGTAAGTTAAAAGTGTACTACCTTCCTCATGTATAACTCCACTTTACCCTTTGTTTTTCACAGTTTGTATATATTTGCACATATATATATATATATACACACAGACATATATATATATATCTTACAATATAGACATCTTAATGGTCTTTATAATGTTAATTGTTAAAGTATTAATTATAATATGTAATTACTTTTATACATATAAAATATGTACTTCTTATATATTTGTAAATATATATTTTACATTATTTTTTATGTATCTATACATTTTTTTCATTTAGAGATGGGAATAGTAAACCTGAGTATTACAATGTCCAACACTTTCTCTACTGTTGATCACGTTAGACTGGGAGCAGTACTCCTGGGTGGGAATAGTATATTTGACCCCTTCAAAGTCCAACACTTTCCCTACTGTTGTCTATATCAGCATGGGAATGGTACATTTGACACCTTCAAAGTCCAACTCTTTCTCTATTGTTGCTTACATTAGAGTGGGAAAAGTAAATCTGACCTCTCCAAAGTCCAACACTTTCCTTTCTGTTGCTTACTTTGGAATGGAAATAGTGAATCTGGGGCCAGATGTAGCAAACTATTTGCGACTCGCAAACGGCGAAAATCGCCGTTTGCGAGTCGCAAACGTGGGTTTGCTATGCAGAAATGCATATTGCGAGTCGTTACCGACTCGCAATATGCATTTCCGACTCGCAAATAGGAAGGGGTGTTCCCTTCCTATTTGCGAGTCGCAGTGAGATGCAATACCATTTGCGACCGCGTACGCGGTCGCAAATGGCATCGCAGTTACCATCCACTTCAAGTGGATGGTAACCCACTCCCATGGGGACCCCTTCCAGTTTGTGACTGGACCCAAAAATATTCTTTCAGGGCAGGGAGTGGTCCAAGGGACCACTCCCTGCCCTGAAAAAATATCGAAACTAAAGGTTTCGTTTTTTTTTTTAAGTGCAGCTCGTTTTCCTGTAAGGAAAACGGGCTACACTTAAAAAAAAAAAAACTGCTTTATTTAAAAGCAGGTCACGAACATGGAGGTCTGCTGACGTCAGCAGGCCTCCATGTTAGCGAGTGCCTATACTCGCTATGGGGCCGCAATTTGCGACCCACCTCATGAATATTCATGAGGTGGGTCATTGCGACCCCATAGCGAGTTGCAGTCGGTGTCTGAGACACCGTACTGCATACGAATTTGCGAGTTGCAAATTGCGAGTCGCATGGACTCGCACTTTGCAACTCGCAAATTCGTCAGTTGCTACATCTGGCCCTAGATCACTACAATTCTAATTATTTTAAGTGGGTTTTTGTTTTTGATTTGTTTATTTTTATGTGAATTGTAAAAGTTATTTTAATCTTTTTTATTGTGTTTTTATTTTTGAGTAATATTTTTATTTTTTTACATTTTATTAAATGTATTGCATATGTATTTTTAAGTTTTAATTAAAATGTGTTTTTTAAGTTACATGAAAGTGTATATTTTTATTTTATGCTTGCAAGTTATACAATATAATTTTAAATTTTATATTACACATATATATTTTTTTAAAGTTCTTTTTTGTTAATATACAATTTGATATTTCAAATTAGATAGACATATATCTTCTAACAATATTTTGGTTGTCAATATTTTTGTAGTCAATGTTTTGTCTGTTACATACAAAATATGCACAGTCAATATTTTGTCTGCTTTTTTGCGCAATATGTTTGAATGGCAATATTTTTGTATCTGATATTTCTTCATATAACCATTCTTAGCTGTGCTTTTGTATTATTATAGAGAAGAGGTCGGCACTTCTTAAAACTACTGCTATGCTTTCATTGGGACAGCAATTCTTAACAGAGCTGTTGTGTCATGATTAGAACTGTGTTCTCAGCAGTGCTGTTATAATATTAGTCGAATAGTTTTAGCACGTTATAAGTTCTCCCTTGCATAGATGCTATACTTTCAATGAGGCAGCACCAATAGTTCAGAGTATGGCTGCTGTACTTCAGATGTAACAAAACAGATCCTCTTAGCAATGCTTGTATAATGTCAATGAGACAAAACCAGCAAGTCCTAACATTGCATCAATGAGACAGGATTAGCACAGCTCTGCTGTGTTCCTTTATATTTAATATACCATCCAATATTATCAGCACTGTTGCTCAATTTATAGGACAGTTCTAGCGCTTACTTCTTACCATGGGATGACACCATCACTTTTTCAGAGTGCCACAGTTCTATTAGTGGGTAGTCCTAGCATATAATAGTAGGGATAGTATACTATTAATTGTCTAATAATCACACTTAGAAGTGTTGTTGTACTATTAGATGATGACTATCACCCCTTATTAGCAAGGCTACAGTACTATTATGAGGCCAGTGTCAAGATGCCGAACAGGCCACACTTACCTCTAAGTGCTGGTCCCACACAACACGCTACTATTGAGCCCCTGAACTGTGTTTTCAGGAGCAGACAAGGATGGAGAGTTGCAGAGTGTAGGTGCCATCTGGATAGAAGTGGGACATCTCAGATGGACGTGTTATGAAAAAAACCTGTACAAAGGCAAGAAGTACTACATGTCCCATGGAGCTACTGGTCTCTCATGAGACTTACCAATGGCGCTGGCCTTCCCGAATGACTTAAGTATAAATTCCTAATGATTCATAGCGTCCTTACAAGGTAATCATAATATATGAACCCTACATATACTATGCAGTCCTCAGGTGCTTATATAATAGTTCCCATGAGAATGACATTGACAGATGGATAGGATAAGATTGCTGTAGGACTCTCAGATTGAAGAGCGTCAGGTAAATATATGGACAGTACATTTTCTTAATCTGTACAGTTACTAGTGACTAAGAAAAAAGGCTCCTGAATGGGTTAAGGCATTCAGGGGGTCATTACAACATTGGCGGTAAAAGCAGCTTACCGCCGTGCAGAAGACCGCCAACACACCGCCACGGCCGCGGAATACCACCACTGCCATTATGACCCACAGCTCGGAATCCGCCAAAATCCAGACACCCACACAAGTCCGCCACACCAAAGGTCAGTGATAAACTAGCGATAACAAAACCTCCACCGTCACGCCAACAGGAATACGCCCACACTATCACGACCCACGAATCCACACACTCTTACAAAACACATCCACATTGGACAATTCCAAATACACACACCTGATACACATACACACACCACTCCCACACATCCAATACAATATAAAACACACACCCACACCAATCACAAGCCCTTATGACAACAATTGCGACAGAAGGCCAGAGAGAGACACCACCAGAAAGAACAATAGCATCCACAGGCACTCAACACTATCACTCACACAACATCCACGCACCTCACACAACACACCTCTAAATGTCACCCCACACATCACAACACACACCACCCCACACATCACCCACACCACCCCATGGCACTGCAAAGACACCCCAGGTTTTCTGAGGAGGAGCTCAGGGTCATGGTGGAGGAAATCATCCGGGTAGAGCCACAGCTATTCAGATCACAGGTGCAGCACACCACCATAGCTAGGAAGATGGAGCTATGGTGAAGAATCGTGGACAGGGTCAACGCAGTGGGACAGCACCCAAGAACTAGGGATGACATCAGGAAGAGGTGAAACGACCTACGGGGGAAGGTGCAATCCGTGGTCTCAAGAGACCAGATTGCGGTTCAGAGCACTGGCGGCGGACCCTCCTCCTCCCCCAGAACTCACAACATGGGAGGAGCAGGTCTTGGCTATACTGCATCCTGAGGGCCTCGCAGGAGTAGCTGGAGGAATGGACTCTGGTAAGTCAAATCTTTCACTACTTCATCCCCCACCCACCTGCATGCTATCACATACCCCCACCCTCGCCCTCACCCCATCACTCCAACTCCTCACATATGTCCCAATATCACAAACCCCACATCCCAAACCCAAGCCCTGCATGTAACACCAAAGCATGGACACCCATCACCAAAGCATGCCCACTGCACATACCCATACACCCCCCTAAACCACTATCACACAAGGTCCCACTCAAGAATGCAAGCACTAGGGTACAGGGTCGCCCACCCATTGCACACCATGGCACACACAGGTGCAATAATCATGCTTTTACACCCCTGCAGGACCCCTACCCAACGTCATCGGACAGGAGGGTTCACACATGTCCACTCCACCCACAGAAGAGGCCCACAGTGATGACAACAGCTCTGTCCAACTGGATCTAGATGACCAGCCCGGCCCATCTGGGACCTCGGGACAGTCGGTTCCCCTCACACTGGCACAGGCCACTACAGAGCTTCCCCCCTCTGGAAACACCAGCACAGCACCCACCCAGTGGGCCCATACCTCTGTACCTAGGACACGTCAAGCAGCAGTGTGTCCACCACTACAGGGAACCCAGGCTAACCCACCACCCCAACAACACCAGGGACCTGGGGGAAGTGGTAGTGGGCACACGGTTCAGGGGACAGAGGCCCAGGGAAACAGGGGAACTGGGAGGGCTGCTGTGCGACGGGGGAGGACAGGCCCAGGGAACCCACTCTCCACGAGGCCCTCTCCAACATCATGGGAGCATACCATCATTCCCAGGAGACAATGGCAACAGTACTTGCCAAGTTTCAGGAGACCCAGCTGCTGCACGAGGAACAGTATTTGGGGTTCCATCAATTCCACCCTGGGCACCATTGTAGGGGTACTGAAGGAACTTGTCAACACCAGGAGGGACACTGTGGCACAACAAGGGGCCCCTGACACTAGCCTGGACGATGAACTGCCCACCACCTCTGCCGGCGCTAGTGGACAGGAGGCACCGCCACAGGACCACGACACCAGCACCCCACCCCCTGCAGAAGGAGAACCACCCCGCAAACCAGGACAAAGACAGAACAATGCCAAGAAATGAGACCCCCCTGATTGTCATCCTTCTGTCCCACTTTGTCACCCTGTCCATCCATCAACTGCCCCAGCTCCACTTCCTATGCCCCTTTGGACAATGCACCTGTGAGACTAATAGACTGGACTCTGCCATGGACATTCCTCCACCATCACCCCTGACCATTTTACAACCCCCTCCAATATTTAGCACTTAAATAAACACCCTTGAATCACAAAACAATCTGGAGTCAGTCTGTGCTTTCACAAATGTGTATTTGCAATAACTGAGGAAAATAGCAATGTCCATTCTATTGTCAACATACCTATGTCACACAGCTCTAGTCGATGAGGTAACATAGCAGAGGTCACACAGTGGGACCCACATCTGTGAAATGGAAAGGCAAAGTGACAATTCAGGGTCCATACACTGGGTGAAAGTGACAGACAGATGATAGGTAGAAGAATTAAATCAGATGTAGCAGGCAGTGTTGTCTTCTTACCTGTGTCTCACTGGAAGTATTGCTGGATCACCGTGTTTCTGTTGTCTATGTCCTCTTCTTCTGCTTCCTCGTCTTCACTGTCCACAGGCTCCACAGCTGCCACAAGACCTCCATCTGGACCATCCTCCTGCAGAAAAGGCACCTGTTGTCGCAAAGCCAAGTTGTGAAGCATACAGCAGGCCACAATGATCTGGCACACCTTCTTTGGTGAGTAGCATAGGGAACCACCTGTCATATGGAGGCACCGGAACCTGGCCTTCAGGAGGCCAAAGGTCCTCTCTATAATCCTCCTAGTTCGCCCATGTGCCTCATTGTAGCATTCCTCTGCCCTGGTCCTGGGATTCCTCACTGGGGTCAGCAGCCATGACATGTTGGGGTAACCAGAGTCACCTGCAAATGGCGAGGGACAACTGTTAGACACACACTAACTCTTAGGGACATCCCCAGACCCAGACACCTAGTTACACTGAATTGGGTCCATGTCGTCACCTAATAGCCACACACGGTGCCTCTGGAGTTGCCCCATCACATAAGGGATGCTGCTATTCCGCAGAATATAAGTGTCATGTACTGAGCCAGGAAATTTGGCATTCACATGGGAGATGCACTGGTCTGCCAAACACACCATCTGCACATTCATAGAATAGTAACTCTTCAGGTTTCTGTCCACCTGTTCACTCCTGCGTGGGGGGACCAAGGCCACATGTGTCCCATCAATGGCACCTATGATGTTGGGGATATGTCCCAGGGCATAGAAGTCACCTTTCACTGTAGGCAAATCCTCCACCTGAGGGAAAACGATGTAGCTCCGCATGTGTTTCAGCAGGGCAGACAACACTCTGGACAACACGTTGGAAAACATAGGCTGGGACATCCCTGATGCTATGGCCACTGTTGTTTGAAAAGACCCACTTGCTAGGAAATGGAGTACTGACAGCACCTGCACTTGAGGGGGGATTCCTGTGGGATGGCGGAGTGCTGACATCAGGTCTGGCTCCAACTGGGCACACAGTTCCAGGATTGTGGTACGATCAAGTCTGTATGTGATGATTACATGTCGCTCTTCCATTGTCGACAGGTCCACCAGCGGCCGCCATCTCCTCACCTGCCCCAGCGGACGTGCTCTATGGAGGAGAACAACGATCAGAGAGTCAACCAACTCTGAGGTACGTAAACACAACTTATTCGTAAAATGTTTTCAAATTGACATATGGCTGTATTAATGTTTAAGCAAGGCCTAGATATGTGTGACACAGTCAAAATTAATGCCATGTGGTCACCTGAAACGGCGTCTGCCTGACCTGTAATGTGGACGTTGTACACCGTTGCGGTAGGCGGTCGAAGACCGCGGCGCAATCCTGCATTGGTTAACATTGGACCCTATGGGTCCGAGGAGCCAATCACGATGTACGCCGGTGGTGACGGTACGCACCGCAGCGGACGTCACCACCATATTCTCTCTGTTCAAACACTTGATACCTGATCTTCGACAGGAGAGGACCTACACTGCAAGTGCTGCTGTGACCTCAGTCTGGAAGAGACAATGGCTTGTGTGTCTGGGGAAAGGGCCCCTGCCTTCAGCACGGGAGAGTTGAAGAAACTAGTGGATGGGGTCCTCCACCAGTACATGCTACTCTACTGTCCTCCTGACAAACAGGTGAGTACACTGTGAGCATGCTGTATGGGCAATGGCTGTTTGGAGTGGTGTGGATGACAGATAAGGGGGGGGAGAATGAGGCGTGCATGAAACGATGGTGAGTGCATGTGCGTCATGGCAAGGGTAGGGATGCGGGCCAATGACTGTGACGGTGTGGACGGTTATATCTTCTCCTTTTCCCCTGTACTATTCCTGTAGGTCAGCGCCCACCAGAAGAAGGATATTTGGCGTGCCATCGCCAAGGAAGTCCGGACCCTGGGAGTCTACCACAGACGGAGCACCCACTGCGGGAAAAGATGGGAGGACATTCGCCGCTGGAGCAAGAAGACGGCGGAGGCCCAGCTGGGGATGGCCTCCCAACGTGGGAGGGGTGCCCGTCGCACCATGACCCCCCTGATGTGCCGGATCCTGGCGGTGGCGTAACCGGAGTTGGATGGGCGCTTGAGGGCATCACAGCAGCCACAAGGGGGTGAGTACGCTCTCATTCAGCTGATTCAGCACGCATGGTAGGTGTCTGGGTGGGGGAGGTGGGCTGTGGGTTCCCCTAGGCCAGGGCGAGTTTAGGAGGCAAGGTCCCTTCTTAAGGCAGTCCCTGTGGCACCCCACCCCACCTGTGTACAGAGCCAACTACACCTAGTCAGGCTCCTGTGACATCCATGTGTGCAGCAATCGGGCATAGCCTTGTAACCCATGTCCCTGTGATTGATTAGGGAACTCCAAGTGCACGGCGTAGTGCAGGGGGCTTCTGTGTCTGTAGTGTCCGCCAATGGAAGAGGTATTGCATGCACTCAACATGTCTTTCTTCTGTCTTCCCCCCCTTTTCGTGGTCTCCCTGTCCTTGTGTGCATTAGCATCATCAGGCGGAGGAGCAGTGGCACCGGAGCAGGAGGGAGCTGCATCCCACATGGCCCGGAGGGCGACACAACGGAGTCAGAAGCCACAAGTGGGACGGAGGGCGAGGGGAGCGCCACGGCAGGGACAGGAGCAGACACCAGCGACACGGACTCCTCCTCTGCTGGGAGCTCCCTTGCGGTGGCCCCCGCATTTACAGGTACAGCCGCCACCCCCTCTACCAGCACCGCCCTCCTAGCAGCCCCTCAGCATTTTCCCGTGGCCGCTCACCCAGGAGGGTGGGCATCTCCTTTGCCCCAGGCACCTCAGCCCCTGCCCCTGTCACCCCTGCTGCCCTCAGTGAGGAGGCCATTGACCTCCTCAGGTCCCTCACTGTTGAGCAGTCTACCATTTTGAATGCCATCCAGGGTGTAGAGAGGCAGTTGCAAAAGACCAATGCATACCTGGAGGGCATTCATTCTGGTCAAGCAGCCCATCAGCGAGCTTCTCAGACTCTGGCCTCAGCACTGATGGCAGCCATTGTCCCTGTCTCTAGCCTCCCCCTCCAACTTCCTCCACCCAGACCCAAACCCCTGTACCTCAGCCTATCCCAAGCACACCATCAGACCAGCATGCACACACCTCAACACACAAGGGAAGCTCAGGCAAACATAAGCAACACACATCCCACAGGCACTCACGCAAGCATCATACACATGCAGACATACCAACAGCCACTGCCTTCACTGTGTCCCCCTCCTCCTCGTCTCCCTCCTTCCTCCCCGTCTCCACTCACACCTGCATGCACTACATCGTCAACCACTACCTCCATCACCAGCACACCCACCACCACACCCCGCTCACGTGCAGTCAGCACACCCACTACCATTCACACATCCCCTGTGCCCTCTCCCAGTGTGTCTGTGAGCCCACCTCCCAAGGTACACAAACACAGCCACACACCCACCCAACAGCCATCCACCTCACGACAGCCTCCAGCCCATGCACCTTCACCCAAAGTCACCAAACGTACATCTCCTACAACCACTACCTCTTCCTCCACTCCCAAACCCCCTCCATCTACCCGTTCCAGTGTGTCCAAAAAACTTCCTGTCCAACCTTGACCTCTTCCCCTCACCTCCCCCACCCCTTCAGTCTCCTAGGGCCCGCCTCTCCAGGTCCCAACCCAGCGCCTCAGCCACAACATCTGCGGGAACAGTGGTGCCAGTAGTAACCAGCTTCTGGAGTGCGCCAGGCAGCAGGGCAGCCAGTGTGCCAAGGAGCCAGAGCACGGACAGTCCCCCACCTCAAAAGCACAAAAAGTTGGCCAGTGCCCGGCGGGAGAGAGGAAAAAAATCTTCCACCAAAGCCGCTCCCAGGGTACAGTTGGGAGTGTGGAGCCAGCTGCGCCACCATCCAAGGTGGGGAAGGGGCACAGTAAAACAGGCAAGTCTGGGAAAACCTGCACGGCGGACAAGACCGCAATAAGCAGCACTGCCAAGGACACCGCCGCCACAACCACCGCTGCCAAGGACACCGCCGCCACCAGCTCCGCAGCACCACTGCCAAGGACACCGCTGCCACAAGCACCGCTGCCAAGGACACTGCTGCCACAAGCACCGCTGCCAAGGACACCGCCGCCACCAGCACCGCTGAACAGGACTCCACCGCCATCAGCACTGCTGCCAAGGACACCGCCGCCACAAGCACCGCTGCCAAGGACACCGCCGCTACAAGCACCGCTGCCAAGGACACCGCCGCCACCAGCATCGCTGAACAGGACACCGCCGCCACCAGCACCGCTGAACAGGCACCGCAGCGAAAAAGAACCGCTGAACAGGACACCGCCACAACAAGCACCGCAGGCCAGTGAGCACCAAATATTCAGACGCTACTGAGGCCGCCACAAGCAGGATGAAGCACTCTGGGCCTCCAAGCCCCCTCCAGAACCAGTGGAGTATCACATCCACTACCTCTGTCCTTGGCATTATGAAGCACTCTGGGCACCAAGCCCACTCCAGAACCAGTGGAGAAAGGCATCCACTACCTCTGTCCTTGGCAGGATGAAGCACTCTGGGCACAAAGCCCCCTCCAGAATCAGTGGAGAAAGGCATCCACTACCTCTGTCCTTGGCAGATGAAGCACTCTGGGCACAAAGCCCCCTCCAGAACCAGTGGAGAAAGGCATCCACTACCTCTGTCCTTGGCAGGATGAAGCACTCTGGGCACAAAGCCCCCTCCAGAACCAGTGAAGAGATACATCCACTACCTCAGTCCTTGGCAGGATGAAGCACTCTGGGCACAAAGCCCCCTCATGGATCTGGCGTTGTGCACTCATCCGGCTGAGGTGCCCCCCCTTCCCTTCCCCCTGAGGTGCCCGTTTTATTTCTATCTGATGCCCCAGCAGTGTTCTCTCAGTCTTGTTCGGGTATTGAGTGTGGGCCTCGCCCATGCATTTTGGGCCTAGTGGTCCACGGACTATGATGTCCACCATCATAGTCCGTGGACCACTGGATACCGTGGACTTGTATTCTTGGTGTATATATTTGTTTATAGTGTGAATATCCTTATATATGTATATATTTTTGAGGAATGTATTTGAATATATTACAATTGTTCAACTCATTTCCTTTTGTCCTTGCATTCTTCCAGGGTGGGTTGGGGGTTGTTAATGTAATGTATCAACATGTACTTGTGTATGTGTTGTAGTGGGTGAGGGTGGGAGTGTTGCGTGTTGTGTGTGTGTGTGTCACTCTTTTTTCCCTCCCCTCTCCCCTGTGTCGTAGGTGCAGTACTCACCGTGGTCTTCGCCGCCGTCTTTGTTGTTCCTGGTAGAGGAGCAGGAAGATAAAGGCTGGAAGAATCTGGAGCTTGGGTTCCATGGCGTCCTGATTCCTCGTGGGGTATGCAGAGGTGAGCGTTTTCCCTTCCAAGTCCTGTTTCCGCCGTGTTTTTGTTCGCGGTGAATCCGCCCCGGAAAAGGTGGCGGATTGGTGCCTTGTAATAATGTGGGCGGTACATTGTCTCCCACCTGTCTGTTGTCGGTTACCGCTGCAGTGTTTGATTCTACCGCCTTGGCGGTCGGAGTTTTAAAGTGGCTGTCTATGTTGGCGGTTTCCGCCACGTTCGTGATTCCATTTTTCTGGCCTGTTTTACCGCCGCTTTAACACCGACCGCAAGGGTCGTAATGACCACCTCAGTGTTATCTTCAGGGGCTGTACATTTTCATACACATACGATTCCTTTGGAAGTCAGTGTAGGTACTATCTGGACAGAAGCCTTGTGTGTTATAGGGTGTGCCAGGTTAAACATGTGACTAAAGGCACACTTGGACTTGAAACCTGAATCCTGTGCTGTTGAAGAAAGACTTGTATAAAGCAGAAACGTATCTTGTGTCACACTCGCAAATAAATAACACAGGCGCTTGCAGTTTGTTCTTTCATACAAGGAGTCATCCATTAAGATCACAAACTCTTTTGCACTTATCCCATTTCACAAAGGAGTCATCCGTTATGATTATGAACTTTTTTGCACTTGCACTTTTCAACAAGGAGTTGTTCGTTAGGATTACAGGCTCTATTGCGTTTGTTCATTTTCTATCATTATTATAAATTGGAACGTGCTCTATTGTATTTCGAGAAGGAGTTACAAACTTGGGTTAATCATTAGAGCAGAGCTTCTGGGAGAAGTTAGTGAAGTTAAGTTAGCACAGTATTATTGTTATTAGTCAAGCATGCTATGCAGATATAATTAATTGCGAGTATATGATTAGCAATGGTTTAAAATAATCATATATTATTGAATACTTTTATATTACAGTGATAAACATGTTAGCAGAATCTCCAAAACACATTTTATAACATTGTGCCATGGCCTTAGCTCAGATAACCTTGACACTGTCATGACCAACCCCTCCTCCTCCTGGAAGCCCGTTCTCCCTCTATGGTTATGTTAGGATTGGCGGAGCAGACTCAAGGTAAAGGGAAAGGGGATTGTGGAGAGGGAAAAAGAGAGATACGCTCCCGCTGGTTGGTTGATGGAAAAGGTGGACTGGCAGCTTATGGCGCACCGTCTTTAACCACTACTCAAGGGGTTGGCTGTTCTCCAGAGAAGCATAATCAGTGAAGGTAAACATACCAAATGAATATAAATATTATGTATAACAGGACCAGGATATGGGCTTACCCGAAGCACAGAGCAGGCAGACTGTGACTAGCTTTCAAGCGCACCTGCAACCCTGCTCAAAGGTAATGACACTGCAGGACAGCAAAGGAGAAGGTTTGGGAGAAGGGTGACAAAACTAACAAACACAGAACACCAGCAAGTCATAGCAAGAGCAAATTAAGACCAGCTGTGCAGCTAGGAAGTGTGATGATATTAAGGCCCTGATTTAGACTTTTTTTGCGCCACATTTGCGTATTTTTTGTTTTACACAAAAGCGGCGAAAACGTACAAAATACAATTGTATTTTGTAAGTTTGTGCCACTTTTGCGTAAAAAAATAACGCAAATGCGGCACAAAAAAAGTATAAATCTGGGCCTAAGTGTCTCTGTTTCTCTCTCCTGTCCCATTCTTCTCTCCTCTGGTCTACAGCTAACCCACATGGTAGCAGTGTGAGGTTAACTGTGGTTAGGCAAAGAGTGGAGGCTGCCATTCCTCCTGTTGGATGCCATTACAACATTAGTGCATCCTGACCGGTAGTGCCAGACCTTATTAGCAGTGCTGCTTTACTATTAACGAGACAGTACCAACACTCCTTAGCAGTACTGATGTGCTATTAATGGGCAGCAGCAGCAATTCTTGGTAATTATTCTATGCTATTATTTGGATAATATCAGCAGTTCTTAGCAGGGTTGCTTTAATTTCAGTAGTTGAGCAGCAGCACTTCCTAACCACGCTATTGTACTATTAACAAAACAGTCTTAATTGACTGATTGACCTGTGACACTTGCATGCTTATGGCACTTACAATTATATCATGGTAAGGATCTTACATGGTTACCTTCAAAGAGACATATTTCTAAGGGTGGTGAGATGGGTCAAGCACCTTAATTGTTGTACTAGAGTTTCAAAGCTCAGGACCTAGCGTTGTAAAGGGTCCATCTCGCCTGGTTCTGGGCTTGAAAAGAATGATGCGTAGTAGCATTTTATTCTGGCAACAGAGCTCTCTACTGAACCAATATGGGTGGATTTGATAAGCAAGATTGTATAAATCCAGGTTGTCTAGGGTGACCAGGCATCCTGGATTTGCTGAAACATTCCTGGTTTTCCACCTTCTGTCCGAGGAGATTTCACTAAATGTAACTCATGCCACGGTTTTCAGAGAGGGTACACTGAGCACAGAGGGATGTACGTTGTCATGTTTTTATCTGCAGAACTAATTAGCTGCCACTAGCAGAAAACCATTTGCTTAACACACATGAGAGTGTGAAAAAGTTGCATTGAAATATTCTTAGCTCCACATTGTGTTTTCTGTGTTGGCTAGCAGAGTTCATTTAGTCATTCTGTGCCTCTCTGTTGATACAAAGTTGTAGTCCTACTGCTGTGGAATGTTCCGTTTTTTAAGATCTGGTCACCCTAAAGCTGTGGGTACATTTACACAACCAGCAACCATATAACCAGCAGGCAGGTCGCTCCTCGCGCCACTGCCCCGCGCCGCCTCCTTTCCACATCCGTCTTTCCTTTTGAATTTCCCCTGCCGCTGCGTCCCTGCGGCCCCTACCACCTCCCCCCACCTCCTTCTCCATCCGTCTTTACCTTTTCTGAATCTCCCCTGCCGCTGCGTCCCTGCGGCCCCTCCCGCCTCCCCCCACCTCCTCACCGTCCGTCTTTACCTTTTCTGAATCTCCCCTGACACTGCGTCCCTGCGGCCCCTCCTGACTCCCCCCACCTCCTTCTACATTTGTCTTTACCTTTTCTGAATTTTCTCTGCCCCTGCGTCCCTGCGGCCCCTCCCACCTCCCCCTCCTCATCACCGTTCGTCTTTACCTTTTCTGAATCTCCCCTGCTGCTTCGTCCCTGCGCTCCCTCCCGCCTCCCCCCACCTCCTTCTCCATCCGTCTTTACCTTTTCTGAATCTCCCCTGCCGCTGCGTCCCTGTGGCCTCCCCACACCTCCTCACCGTCCGTCTTTACCTTTTCTGAATCTCCCCTGCCGCTGCGTCCCTGCAGCCCCTCCCGCCTCCCCCCACCTCCTCACCGTCCGTTTTTTCCTTCTTCTTTTTTTCCCACCGCTGCCATCCCCTGCGGCTCCACCCCCCCAGCCTTCCCATTCGCCCAGCCCTCCCTCCTCCCAGCTGCCACTCCCTCCCTCCTCCCCATTTATGGCAGCTGTGGCGCGGTAGCGAGAAGCAACCCTTGACTCTGCTTCCAGCAGGCAGGTCACTCCTCGCGCCGCCCCCCCCGCGCCACCTCCTTTCCACATCCGTCTTTCCTTTTGAATTTCCCCTGCCGCTGCATCCATGCGGCCCCTCCCGCCTCCCCCCACCTCCTTCTCCATCCGTCTTTACCTTTTCTGAATTTCCCCTGCCGCTGTGTCCCTGCAGCCCCGCACGCCTCCCCCCACCTCCTCACCGTCCGTCTTTACCTTTTCTGAATCTCCCCTGCCGCTGCGGCCCTGCGGCCCCTCCCACTTCCCTCCACCTCTTTCTCCATCCGTCTTTATCTTTTCTGAATCTCCCCTGCCACTGCGTCCCTACGGCCCCTCCGGCCTACCCGACCTCCTCACCATCCGTCTTTACCTTTTCTGAATCTTCCCTTCTGCTGCGTCCCTGCGGGCCCTCCCGCCTCCCCCCACCTCCTCACCGCCTGTTTTTCCTTCTTTTTTTTCCCCACCGCTGCAATCCCCTGCGGTCCCAGCCTTCCCATTCGCACCCAGCCCTCCCTCCTCCCAGCTGCCACTCCCTCCTTCCTCCCCATTTATGGCAGCCGCGGCACAAGCCCATCTGCCCCCATCCGCGCCAAGACTACGCCCAGCGCCAGTCCCCCTCAGACTAATCTACTCCCCACTCACCCTCCACTCACTCAACCCAGGCCCTCGGCCCACCTGCACCCTCTCCAGCCCCACACACACTCATGGCCCCTTCACCTGCCACACCTGTCATTTCTCCTGCTCCTCATCCCTCACACCACACACCAACCATAACGACCCCCACTACGACAAACACAACACCCCCAACGCAATACTCACCTGCTCTTCCCCCATCCCCACCAACCACCTGCGCCCCACACCACCCCACAACCAGAACACACCCCGCAACAACACCCTCATGCACCACACCAACACCACCCACCACAACCACCTCAATTGCCTGCTCCTCAACACCCGCTCCCTTCACAAACATGCCATAGAACTCTGGGACCTCATCACATCACACTCACCTGATATCGCCTTCCTCACGGAAACCTGGACCAACCCCTCCTCTGAACCCGACATAGCCATCGCCACCCCCAAGGGATACAAAATCCAACGCATAGACTGCCTCAACAGGCCAGGTGGTGGCATTGCCATCCTACACAGGGACACCATCAAAGTCACCACCAGGTCCCAAGACACTATCGACAACACAGAACACATGCACTTCCTAATCCACATTAACAACTCCACCCTCAGAGGTACACTAATCTACAGACCACCAGGACCACGCCTGCCTTCTGCGACACCATCGCTGACACCATCAGCTCGCACGCCCTCACCGCCACAGACTACATCCTCCTTGGTGTTTTCAACTTTCACTTGGAGAACCTTCAAGACCACAACTCTACCTCCCTCATAGACAACCTCACCAACCTCGGACTCAAACAACTGGTCACCGCATCCACCCACTCAGCAGGACACACGCTCTATGCAATTTTCACCTCAAGCCAACACATAGCCTACACCCACACCACCAAACTCCTCTGGACTGACCACCACTGCGTCCACTTCTCCTTCACCAAACCCCCCCACACACCACACCCTACCGCATGTGGGACAAGATCCCCACAGAACACCTGAACTCCCAACTGGCTCACAACCTCTCCCCCCACACCAACGACCCCAACACAGGAGCACACAACCTCTCTAAATGGATCACTACCTGCGCAGACACACTAGCCCCCTCAGAAAACACATCGCCACCCGCAACATCAAGAACGCCCCATGGTTCACCCCCGAACTCCAAGATTCCACGCGCAAATGCCGCCAAGCGGAGAAAATATGGCGACAAGAACCCTCTACAACTAACTTCTCCACCCTCAAAGCCACCATCCGCACCCATCACCAACTCATACGCACCGCCAAAAGAGCCCACTACAAGACACGCCTTGACAACAAATCTCAAAACAGCAGAGAACTCTTCACCATCATTAAAGAGCTAGCCAAACCCAAAGCCAGCAACATAGACCCCACATACACACACAGCCCCTATGTGACGCACTCTCCAACCACTTCCACCACAAAATCCTAGCCATCCACAACAGCTTCATACCACACACACCCACCACACACACCCCTCACTCACCCAACACAACCCCCACTCACGACCCCCCCACCACACTCACCACCTGGGCCTCCACCACACACGAAGAAACTGAAAAAAATATGAACTCCATCCACTCCGGATCCCCCTCCGACCCCTGTCCACATCGCATCTACAACAAAGCCAGCCCTACCATCGCCCCCATACTCCGCGACATAATCAACTCCTTTTTCAACTCCGCCACCTACCCAGACCCCTGGATGCACGCAGAAATCACCGCTCTCCTAAAAAAAAAACAAAGCCGACCCAGAGATCCTCTCCAACTATCGCCCCATCTCCCTCCTCCCTTTCCCCGCGAAGGTTGCCGAGAAACTAGTCAACGCCCGCCTATCCCACTTCCTCGAAAAAACCAACACTCTTGACCCCTCACAATCCGGGTTCCGTAAGAACCACAGCACGGAAACCGCCCTCATCGCAGGCACTGACGACATCAGGACCAAAGTCGACAAAGGCCAGACCGTCGCACTCATCCTCCTAGACCTCTCCGCAGCCTTTGACACTGTCTGCCACCACACACTCCGCACACGCCTCCACAATATAGAAATTCGCCACAAAGCCTTGGACTGGCTCATCTCCTTCCTCACCGACCGGACCCAAAGAGTCCGCCTTCCACCTTTCCACTCCACCGCTACCAAGATTATCTGCAGATTCCCCCAAGGGTCCTCCTTCAGCCCCACACTCTTCAACAGTTACATGATCCCCCCTAGCCAACATCCTCCGACCACATGGAATCACCATCCTCTCCTACGCAGATGACACCCAACTCATCCTCTCCCTCACCCGCAAACCCCACCACCGCCAAAACCAACCTACACGCTGCTCTCCTCGACACCACCAACTGGATGACAACTAACCACCTCAAGCTTAACTCCAACAAAACCGAGGTCATCATCTTCGGCCCCAACAAAACCATATGGGACGACTCCTGGTGGTCCACCGCCCTAGGCCCCGCACCCACCCCCGCAAACCACGCACACAACCTCGTCATCATCCTGGACCCCTCCCTCTCCATGACACAACAAATCAATGCACTAACCTCCTCCTGCTTCCACACACTCTGCACTATAAAAAAATCCTTCAAATGGATTCCCCCAGAGACCAGGAAGACAGTCACCCATGAACTCATCAGCAGCAGACTAGACTACGGTAACGCCCTCTACGCCGGCACCACACTCAAACTCCAACGCAAACTCCAGAGAATCCAGAACACAGCCGCACGCCTCGTCCGTGGCCTCCCCCGCCACGAACGAATCTCACCACACCTCAAATCCCTTCACTGGCTCCCCATAGACAAAAGAATCACTTTCAAGATCCTCATCCACGCACATAAATCCCTCCACAACACCGGCCCGACCTACCTCAGCGAAAGAGTGAACTTCCACACTCCCACCCGCAACCTCCGATCAGCCGACCTCGCACTAGCTACAGTCCCCCGCATCCATCGAACCACCACAGGAGGCAGGGCCTTCTCCTACCTCGCCCACACAACCTGGAACTCCCTCCCCACCATCCTCCGCAAAACCAAAGACCTCCTACTCTTTAGAAAAAACCTCAAGACATGGTTGTTCGAACAGTAACACCCCCCGTCCCCACCCCCCACTAGCGCCTTGAGACCCTCACAGGTGAGTAGCGCGCTCTATAAAAAATTTTGATTGATTGATTGATATTTGAACAGAATTCTACCCTTCACTAGCCATTTATTAGGAGATCTAGGAGATCTAGGAAGTAGTTATGGTATGGTATGGTATGGTTATTGTATGATAAAGGCAAAAGGGGCCTAAACTTAAGAGCGTTGATGGAATAGCCAGCACCCAGTACTGAGTGTTATTTCATAGTGAAAAATAAAGCAGAGTTTTTTTTTACTTTACTTTACTTTTTTGGCTGAAACCTTTACTGTCTGGATACAACGTTTGAGTATAAGTAATGAACCAACATTGTCTAGCACCTTCACACCTGATTACAAGTGGCTCCTATATTGCGTTGCCTGCGCAAACACCTGTTTGTGCAGGTACACCAGTAATAAGTGGTGCAATGTTAATTACAGCCAGTAATTATAAGGTGAGATAAAGCTTCCACCCTCATTATGTTCGAGTAGGGCAAACCCGTCGGAGGTTACCAAGGAAAAAACTTCCTGGTATTTAACAGGGCATGCACATCTGCGTGTTATTACCCAAAAGGTTACAGTAGGCAATAATTATAAGGCTCAATTTATTTCAAACACCTTGGTGTCAGATTTTATTGGGTATGATAATTTGTGCATCCGACACATGGCACTCATAACCAGGCCCTTCACTTCAGAGCCTATGAAGTTCGAGCTGGCTGTTATACATCTAGTTTTTAATGCCCTTCAGGTGATTTTGTTATTGCACCAACGTGGATTCATCCTGGGTAAACTTGATATCGACTTGGGTATTCCTTGGTCTTGAAGTGCTTGAATAATAGGGATAGATAAATATTCAAAAGGGTTGCGGACTAAAGGGAATTCTGAGGGACCGGGCAAGTGGGTAGCGTATCATGCAACTGTTATGGACCCAAGGAGACCTCCTTCTAACTTAATTTAATCACTTTACAGTGATGAAACTAAACCAAGGGGGTCATTCCGACCTCGGCGGTAAAAGGCGCTTACCGCCGGTCAGAAGACCGCCATAACACCGCCGCGGTCGTGGTAAACCGCCACGGTCATTCTGACCCGCAACTGGCAAACCGCCAAAAACCCGACACCAACAAAAGTCCGCCACACCAAAGGTCAGCGGGAAACTTGCGATGACCAAACCTCCACAGTCACGCCAACAGAAATACGCCCATACCACTCCGACCCACAAATCCCCGCAGCGGTCTTTCAACAGCGGTATTCCATTGGCGGTACACACCGCTGCGCTCAAAATACACACTCCTTTACAAAACACTACCACATAGGACAAATCAAAATATACACACCTGAGACACATACACACACCACTCCCACACACCCAATTAAATATAAAACACACACCCACATCACCCACAAACCCTTACGACCACAATTGCGACAGAAGGACAGAGAGAGACAGCACAGCATAGAGTAGACCATCACACAGAGGCAAATCACAACATCACCCACACAATTTCCACGCACAAAACACCATACACCACCACACTCTAC
This sequence comes from Pleurodeles waltl, assembly GCF_031143425.1. Classification (NCBI taxonomy): domain Eukaryota; kingdom Metazoa; phylum Chordata; class Amphibia; order Caudata; family Salamandridae; genus Pleurodeles; species Pleurodeles waltl. Next base: position 101,331,700 of record NC_090445.1, read on the forward strand.
AACACATACACCACCCCTCACCTCATCCACACCACCCCATGGCACCCCAAAGACACCCCAGGTTCTCTGACGCAGAACTCAGGGTCATGGTGGAGGAAATAGTTTGTGTAGAGCCCCAGCTCTTCGGGGCACAGGTGCAGCACACCACCATTGCCAGGAAGATGGAGCTATGGCAAAGAATAGTGGACAGGGTCAACGCTGTGGGACTGCATCCACGCAATCGGGACGACATCAGGAAGCGGTGGAACGACCTACGGTGGAAGGTGCGTTCCATGGTATCAAGGCACAACATCGCGGTACAGCGGACTGGCGGCGGACCCCCACCTACTCCCACAGAATTCACAGCATGGGAGGAGGAAGTCTTGCACATCCTGCATCCTGAGGGCCTCGCAGGAGTAGGCGGAGGAATGGACTCTGGTAAGGCAAATCTCCACTACTTCATTCCCTCCACCCCACCTGCATGCCAAATCATACCCCCACCCTCACCCCATCACACCAACTCCTTGCAAATGCCTCACCATCACATCCCACCCATCCCAATACCTAGCCCTGCATGCGTCCCCAAAGCATGGACACCCATCCCCAAATCATGCCCACTGCACACACCCATCACCCCCACAAGCCACTGTCACAAAAGCCCCCACAAGGGAATGCCAGCACTGGGGTACACGGCCACCCACCCATTACACGAAATGCCACACACAGAAGCAATAACCATACTCTTATACCCCTGCAGGACCCGAACGCCACCACACCGCCACGGAGGGTCCAGAGATGTCCATTCCACCCCCAGAAGAGGCCCCCAGTGACGACAGCAGCTCTGTCTCCCTGGACCCAGATGACCAGCCCGGCCCATCGGGGACCTCGGGACAGTCGGTTCCCCACAGACAGCCACAGGCTACACCTGACCTAACCCCTTCTGGGAACACCAGCACAGCTCCCACCCAGCGGGCCCATGCCTCTGTCTCCAGGACACGTCAATCAGCGGTGTGTCCACCACTACAGGGCACCCAGGTTGACCCACCACACCAACAACAACAGGGACCTGGGGGCAGTGGTAGTGGGCACACCGTCCAGGGGACAGAGGCCCAGGGAAACAGGGGAACTGGGAGGGCTGCTGTGCGACGGGGGGGGGGGCAGGCCCAGGGAACCGACTCTCCAAGAGGCCCTCTCCTCCATCATGGGAGCATACCACCACTCCCAGGAGACGATGGCTACGGTACTGGCCAGGTTCCAGGAGATCCAGGTACTGCAGGAGGAACAGTTCATGGGGTTCAGAGAGGAACTGAGGAACATTAGTTCCGCAATGGGGACCATCGTCGTGGCCCTTAACCAGATAGTCACCACATTGCGGGACCATGTGGCACCACAAAGGGCCCCTGTCACTAGCCTGGACCAGGAACAGCCTACCACCTCCGCCGGCGCTAGTGGACAGGAGGCCCCCACACAACGACAGGCCACCAGAACCCCACCTCCTGCAGAAGAAGAACAACCCCGCAAGCGGAACCTGAGATCTCACAAGAAGACAGAGTAGGATGCCAAGACCCCCGCCAGCAAACGATACCCCCTGATGTCATCCCACTGTCCCACATTGTCACCCTGTCCAACCTTGAACTGCCCCTGCTCCACCCTTCCACAGGCATATGGACAATGCACCTGTGAGACTGAGAACTGGACTCTGCCATGGACATTACTCCACCATCACCCATCACCGTTTTACAATCATGTTCCTAAATGTAGCACTTTAATTAAATCACTTATTGCACTTAAAAAATCTGGAGTCTGCTTGTATTTTGAACAAATGTATTAGACATAACGGTGCCAAAATGTTCAGTTACATTGTGATGACAACATACCACTGTCACACAGCTGTAGTCCATGGGCAAACAAAGCAGAGGTCACGCAGTGGGGCCCACAGCTCTGAAAACGGAAGGGAAAGTCACAACTCAGTTAACAGGAACTGGGGGGGAACTCAGACAGTAGAGAGGCAGGAGACTTTAAGTAATGTAAAATGGCGTGGTTGATTCGTACCTGTGTGCTACTGAAAATACTGTTGTATCACTGTGTCCCTGTTGTCGGTGTCGTTCCCGTCGTCTTCCTCCTCTTCACTCTCCACAGGCTCCACAGCTGCTACAACACCACCATCTGGACCATCCTCCTGCAGGAAAGGTACCTGGCGTCGCAAAGCCAGGTTGTGAAGCATACAGCAGGCCACGATGATATGGCACACCTTCTTTGGTGAGTACATTAGGGATCCACCTGTCATATGCAGGCACCTAAACCTGGCCTTCAGGAGGCCGAAGGTTCTTTCTATAATCCTCCTAGTTCGCCCATGGGCCTCATTGTAGAGTTCCTCTGCCCTTGTCCTGGGATTCCTCACTGGGGTAAGTAGCCACGACAGGTTGGGGTAACCAGAGTCACCTATTAGCCACACACGGTGTCTCTGTAGCTGTTCCATCACATAAGGGATGCTGCTATTTCACATGATGTACGCGTCATGCACTGACCCAGGGAACTTGGCATTTACATGGGAGATGTACTGGTCAGCCAAACAGACCACCTGGACATTCATCGAATGATAACTTTTTCTGTTCCTGTACACCTGCTCACTTCCACTGGGGGGAACCAAAGCCACATGGGTCCCATCAATGGCACCAATGATGTTGGGGATATGTCCAAGGGCATAGAAATCACCCTTCACTGTAGCCAAATCGCCCACCTCAGGGAAAACAATGTAGCTCCGCATGTATTTCATCAGGGCAGACAACACTCTGGACAAAACCTTAGAAAACATAGGCTGAGACATCCCAGATGATATGGCCACTGTTGTTTGGAATGATCCACTTGCCAAAAAATGGAGTACTGACAGAACCTGCACCAGAGGGGGAATCCCTGTGGGTTGGCGAATGGGGGACATCAGGTCTGGCTCCAGCTGGGCACACAGTTCCTGTATAGTGGCTCGGTCAAGTCTGTATGTCAGTATGACATGTCTTTCTTCCATTGTCGACAGGTCCACCAGCGGTCTGTACACGGGAGGATTCCTCCATCTCCTCGCAAGTCCCAGCGGACGGTGCCTAGGAAGGACAACATGGAGCACAGAGTCAAGCAACCCACAGGTACGTAACCACAGCTTGCACAGTACACGATTCGCTATGCATTGAATGGCTTGTATGAGTGGCAATGCAAGGCCTAGGCCTGTGTGAGGCAGTAGAAATTAAGCCATGTGGGCCCTTGAAATGGCGGCTGCCTGACCTGTAAAGTGTGACAATGGGATGTGAGGTCAATGGGCTGGCGTGTCACACCGTGGCGGTAGGCGGTCGAAGACCGCGGCGCAAAGCAGCATTGGTTAACATTGAACCCTATGGGTCTCAGGAGCCAATGACGATGTGCGCCGGCGGTCGCGGTACGCACCGCCGCGGTACGCACCGCCGCGGGCGTGACCGCCATTTTCTAACTGCTTAATCACTCGAGACCTGATCATCCACAGGAGAGGACCTATACTGCAAGTGCTGCTGTGACCTCGGTCTGGAAGATACAATGGCTGCTGCGACTGGGGAAAGGGCCCCTGCCTTCACATCTGAGGAATTGGAGAAACTTGTTGATGGGGTCCTCCCCCAGAATGCGCTACTCTACGGTCCTCCAGACCAACAGGTGAGTACACAGGGAGCACGTAGTATGGGCTATGCCTGTGTTGAGTGAGGTGGATGTAAGAGGGTGGGGAGGGGAGCGAATGAGGAGTGCAACGCACGACAGATGAGAGCATGTGCCACATGGCAAGGTTGGGGAGGGGGGGCCACTCACATCGACCAAGCAGAAAAGTGATGATATTTCTTTTTCCACCCTGTACATGTCACATAGGTCAGCGCCCATCAGAAGATCGACATTTGACGTGCCATCGCCAAGGACGTCCGGGCCCTGGGGGTCCACAACAGACGGGGCACCCACTGCCGCAAGAGGTGGGAGGACATCCGCCGCGGGAGCAGAAAGACCGCCGAGGCTCTGCTGGGGATGGCCTCCCAACCTAGGAGGGGTGCCACACGGCAATTGACCCCCCTGATGTCCCGGATCCTGGCGGTGGCCTACCCCGATTTGGATGGGCGCGTGAGGACATCAAAGCAGACACAAGGGGGTGAGTATCAGCACATTCTGCTATATTAGCGCACAGTGGAGGTGTCTGGGTGGAGGAGGAGGGCTGTGGCTATCTCTAGGCCAGGGCGGTTTCTGTAGGCTAGGCCCCTCCGTTTGGCATGGCCCTGTGCCCCCGCCCCCCACTTCTGTAGGGTGCTAAGTACAGCTATCCATGGTCCGGGCTCACCTATGTGTGCATTTGTCGTCCATAGACTTGTAGGCCAAGTCACAATAATTGAGTAGTGTACCCCGAGTGCGCGGCGTAGTGCAGGGGGCTTCTGTGTCTGTCCTCTCCGCCAACGGTGCCGCCAATGCATGTACTCAACATGTCTTTCTTTCTTCTCCCCCCCCTTTTTTTTGGTTTTCCTGTTCATGTGTGCATTAGCATCATCAGGCGGAGGAGAAGTGGCATCGGCGCACGAGGGAGCTGCATCTCACATGGCCCCGGAGGGCCATGCAACCGACTCCGAGTACACCAGTGAGACGGAGGGCGAGTGGAGCTCCACAACGGGGACCCGTGGAGACGTCAGCGACACTGACACGTCCTCGGAAGGGAGCTCCCTTGTGGTGGCGGCAACATCTGTGCCCACCGCAACAACAGGCACAGCCGCCACCCAGCGCACCAGCTCTGCCCTCCCAGCAGCCCCTCAGCTTTCGCCCCGTGCCCGCTCGGCCAGGAAGCCGGGCATCTCCTTCGCCCCTGGCACCTCAGGTCCTGCCCCACTTACCCCTGCTGCCCTCAGTGCGGAGATCATTGACCTCCTCCAGACGCTCATTGTTGGGCAGTCTACCCTTTTGAATGCCATCCAGGGGGTAGAAAGGGAGGTGCATCGGAGCAATGCATACCTGGAGGGCATTCATTCGGGTCAGGCTGCCCATCAGCGATCGTTCAACGCTCTGGCCTCAGCACTGACGGCAGCAATTGTCCCTGTGTCTAGCCTCCCCCCTCCAACTTCCTCAACCCAGTCCCACTCCCCTGTTCCTCTGCCTATCCCAGACACACCTAGACCAGCCTGCACACACCTCAACACCCAAGGGCAGCTCATCCAGACATAAGCACCACAGATCATACAAACATTCACCCAAGCAACATCCACATGCAGACATGCCAACAGCCACTGCCTCCTCTGTGTCCCCCTCCTCCTCGTCTCCCTCCTCCCTCCCTGTGACGTCTCCACTCACACCTGCATGCACACCACCATCAGCCAGTACGTCCATCACCACCACACCCACCAGAACAGTCCGCACACGTGCAGTCACCACCCCCACTGCCATTTACACGTCCCCTGTGTCCTCTCCCAGTGTGTCTGTCACCCCCTCTTCCAAACCACACAAACGCAGGCAGCCACCCACCCAACAGCCATCCACCTCACGACAGCCTCCAGCACAAGCACCTGCACCCAAAGACACCAGACTTCACTCTCCTACAACCACATCCTCTTCCTCCACTCCCATACCCACTACAACTACCCGTCCCTGTCTTTCTAAATTGATTTTCCTTTCCAACCTTGACCTCTTTCCAACAACTGACCCACCCCCTCCATCTCATAAGACTCCAATCAGCACCTCAGCCACCACAAGCCCTGCACCTACTAGGACCATTGTTCAGGGCTATTGGAGTCCACCAGCTCCTAGGGCAGGAACATCGGCCAGCAACAAGGGGACAGCCAGCCCACCCCCTGGGAAAAAAAACAAAAAAGGGAAGGGCCGGCGCAACAGGCCTGAGACGGCTGCCCCCAAGGACACCACCCTTGCACCGTCACCTGGCCCATCCACAAAGGGAGGCAAGGGCCCCAGAGTTTCTGCCAATGAGGGCAAGGGCAGCAGGGCGGAAAAGTCCGGCAGCAAGCGAGCTGCCCAGGAGGGCCCCACCAGCCCCATTTGGGGTGTGACGGAGGACACCCACGGGCCCAGGACTCCAGCACAGGAGGGCCCCGCAAGCGAAAGGTCGGATGGCGACTGAGCGGGAATTATTGGCCAGATCTGGTTCCCTAGGAACACAAGACAAGCACCGCTGAACTGGGCCCCGCCGTGAGAAGCACCGCTGCACAGGGCCCCGCCGTGAGAGGCACCGCTGAACAGGGCCCCGCCGAGACAAGCACTGCTGGACAGGGCCCCGCCGTGAGGAGCACCGCTGAACAGGGCCCCGCCGTGACGAGCACTGCTGAACAGGGCCCCGCCGAGACAAGCACCGCTGAACTGGGCCCTGCCGAGACAAGCACCGCTGAACTGGGCCCCGCCGAGACAAGCACCGCTGAACTGGGCCCCGCCGTGACAAGCACCGCTGAACTGGGCCCCGCCGAGACAAGCACCGCTGAACTGGGCCCCGCCGAGACAAGCACCGCTGAACTGGGCCCCGCCGTGACAAGCACCGCTGCACAGGGCCCGCCGTGAGAGGCACCGCTGAACAGGGCCCCGCCGAGACAAGCACCGCTGAACAGGGCCCCGCCGTGAGGAGCACCGCTGAACAGGGCCCCGCCGTGACAAGCACTGCTGAACTGGGCCCACCGTGACAAGGACCGCTGAACTGGGCCCCGCCGAGACAAGCACCGCTGAACTGGGCCCCGCCGTGACAAGCACCGCTGCACAGGGCCCCGCCGTGAGAGGCACCGCTGAACAGGGCCCCGCCGAGACAAGCACCGCTGAACAGGGCCTCGCCGTGAGGAGCACCGCTGAACAGGGCCTCGCCGTGAGGAGCACCGCTAAACAGGGCCTCGCCGTGACAAGCACCGCTGAACTGGGCCCCGCCGAGACAAGCACCGCTGAACTGGGCCCTGCCGTGACAAGCACCGCTGAACTGGGCCCTGCTGTGACAAGCACCGCTGAACAGGGCCCCGCCGAGACAAGCACCGCTGAACAGGGCCCCGCCGTGAGGAGCACCGCTGAACAGGGCCCCGCCGTGAGAGGCACCGCTGAACAGGGCCCCGCCGAGACAAGCACTGCTGGACAGGGCCCCGCCGTGAGGAGCACCGCTGAACAGGGCCCCGCCGTGACGAGCACTGCTGAACAGGGCCCCGCCGAGACAAGCACCGCTGAACTGGGCCCCGCTGAGACAAGCACCGCTGAACTGGGCCCCGCCGAGACAAGCACCGCTGAACTGGGCCCCGCCGTGACAAGCACCGCTGAACTGGGCCCCGCCGAGACAAGCACCGCTGAACTGGGCCCCGCCGAGACAAGCACCGCTGAACTGGGCCCCGCCGTGACAAGCACCGCTGCACAGGGCCCGCCGTGAGAGGCACCGCTGAACAGGGCCCTGCCGAGACAAGCACCGCTGAACAGGGCCCCGCCGTGAGGAGCACCGCTGAACAGGGCCCCGCCGTGACAAGCACCGCTGAACAGGGCCCCGCCGAGACAAGCACCGCTGAACTGGGCCCCGCTGTGACAAGCACCGCTGAACTGGGCCCCGCCGTGACAAGCACTGCTGAACTGGGCCCACCGTGACAAGGACCGCTGAACTGGGCCCCGCCGAGACAAGCACCGCTGAACTGGGCCCCGCCGTGACAAGCACCGCTGCACAGGGCCCCGCCGTGAGAGGCACCGCTGAACAGGGCCCCGCAGAGACAAGCACCGCTGAACAGGGCCTCGCCGTGAGGAGCACCGCTGAACAGGGCCTCGCCGTGAGGAGCACCGCTAAACAGGGCCCCGCCGTGACAAGCACCGCTGAACTGGGCCCCGCCGAGACAAGCACCGCTGAACTGGGCCCTGCCGTGACAAGCACCGCTGAACTGGGCCCTGCTGTGACAAGCACCGCTGAACAGGGCCCCGCCGTGAGGAGCACCGCTGAACAGGGCCCTGCCGAGACAAGCACCACTGAACAGGGCCCCGCGGTGACAAGCACCGCTCCGCTGGGCCCTTCATCTCAAGCACCGCTCCGCTGGGCACCGCCGTCTCTGCACCGCTCCGCTGGGCCCTTCATCTCAAGCACCGCTCCGCCGGGCACCGCCGTCTGTGCACCGCTCCGCTGGGCCCTTCATCTCAAGCACCGCTCCGCTGGGCCCTTCATCTCAAGCACCGCTCTGCTGGGCCCTTCATCTCAAGCACCGCTCCGCTGGGCAACGCCGTCTCTGCCCCGCTCCGCTGGGCCCTTCATCTCAAACACCGCTCCGCTGGGCACCGCCGTCTCTGCACCGCTCCGCTTAGCCCTTCATCTCAAGCACTGCTCCGCTGGGCACCGCCATCCCTGCACCGCTCCGCTGGGCCCTTCATCTCAAGCACCGCTCCGCTGGGCACCGCCGTCTCTGCACCGCTCCGCTGGGACCTTCATCTCAAGCACCGCTCCGCTGGGCCCTTCATCTCAAGCACCGCTCCGCTGGGCACCGCCGTCTCTGCACCGCTCCGCTGGGCCCTTCATCTCAAGCACCGCCCCACTGGCCCTTCATCTCAAGCACCGCTCCGCTGGGCCCTTCATCTCAAGCACCGCTCCGCTGGGCCCTTCATCTCAAGCACCGCTCCGCTGGGCACCGCCGTCTCTGCACCGCTCCGCTGGGCCCTTCATCTCAAGCACCGCTCCGCTGGGCACCGCCGTCTCTGCACCGCTCCGCTTGGCCCTTCATCTCAAGCACCGCTGGCCCATTGGCAGGGCCGGATCTGTGTCGGGCAGGGCTTCACGAAGCACTCTGGCCAACATGCCTCCTCCATAACCAGTGGAGTCTGTAATCCACCTGATGGACTGTGGCTTTGCACTCCCCAGGATGGTACAATGGGCAATCCACCCACTGTAGAGACTTGAGAGACTGTGGCTTTGCACTCCTCAGGATGGTACAATGGGCAATCCACCCACTGTAGAGACTTGAGAGACTGTGGCTTTGCACTCCCCAGGATGGTACAGTGGGCATGGAGGCCCCTCGTGGATCTGGCGTCGTGGACTCATGTGGCTGAGGTGCCCCCCCTTCCCTTCCCCCTGAGGTGCCTGTGTTTTAATTATCTGATGCCCCAGCAGTGTTCTCTCCAATGGAATCGGGTCTTGTGTGTGGGCTTTGCCCATGTGTTTATGCACATTGGCCCACGAACAATGGAATGTAGCCAAAATGTGCCGGACTTTTGGACTATGTATATATTGTTCATGTTGTAATATATTTATTTGATAAATTTCATATTTCACCTAAGTTCAAATATGCTTTAATATACTTCAATTTTAATGAACATTTTATTTTGTCTTTGCATTATTCAGGGGGGTTTGGGGGGTGTCACTCTGACTTGTTGCTCTGCATTGGTGTGTAGGGATTGGGGGGTGAGGGTGGGGGTGGGTGTGTCGCGTGTGTGTGTGCCCGTAACCTTTTTTCCTCCCCCGTCCCCTGTGTTGTAGGTGCAGTACTCACCGTTGTCTTCTGCGCCGGCGTTCGTGCTCCTGGTAGAGGAGCAGGAAGACAATGGCTGGTAGGATGTTTTATTTGGGTTCCATGCTGTCCAGATTCCTCGTGGAGTGTGTATAGGTGAGCGTTTTCCCGTTCGTAGTCTGTTTCCGCCGTGTTTTTATCAGCGGGGCGCCCGCCCCGGAAAAGGTGGCGGATTGGTGGGTCGTGATAGTGTGGGCGGTACATTGTCTGCCGCCTGTCTGTTGGCGGTGACTGCCGCGCTGTTTGTTTGTCCCGCCGTGGCGGTCAGAGTGTTAAAGTGGCGGCCTGTGTGGGCGGTTCCCGCCAGGGTCAGAATCCCATTTTTATTACCGCCTGCCTGTTGGCGGGTTGGCCGCCGCTTTAACACCGACCGCCAGGGTTGGAATGACCCCCCAAGTAACTGGGGACATCAGACTAAAAGGATGCAGTGGTTTAGTGACAAATGCTGCTGGAGATGGGGGCTACTTGACCACCAAGCAACCCACACCCAACCTTTCTTCTACAAGATAACTTTTAGCAAATATTTCTCTCACTTTGTGAAGTTAATGAAGATAGCAACATTTTTAAAAATAACTTTTAAAAGTTGTGGAAGAAACTCAGACACACTGGGACCGATTATGAGTTCCGCGGACGGTTTACACTGTCTGTCTAACTTCGACAGGGATGTTGCCGCCATAGTGGCTATCTCTTCACCGACCCCATTAAGAGATTCCTGCTAGGTCAGCGGGCAGAAATATGAGTTTCCACCCACTAACCTAGCAGGAAACTGCCTACAGCATTGTCTCAGGCTCATTATCGTGCTGGTGATAATGCTGTAGAGAGCAGGGCGCACTAGCACCTTTGCAATGTTTACTGTCTGCAAAGCAGGAACGTGAACATTACGATGGTGCTGGCCAGGGGGGCCCTGCACAGCCCATGTCAAGTGCATGAAACCACTGGTGGAGAAGGGGGTCGTAATCTTTGGGAAGCGTTGCTTGCAGTGCTGCCATGGTGGATTAGGACCGCCAAACTGCCAGAATCTTTGATCCTGACAGAGCTGGCGGTTCCCAGGCGGCCCGACCGCCACAGGTGTAATATCGCAGTTGGACCACCATCCGCGAGTCTGGTGGTCTAGACTCGTAATGAGGCAAACTGCTGTGTTTATACAGGTTTGCTCTATGATTCTTAGGAGCATACTGAACAATATTAACCCGTTTCCGGATTTAAGGTCATCTTCTCTGAGCATTGCAAGATCATTTTCACTGCATTTGGGAGGTCATTTTCACTCTAATGGAATCCAGACAAGCTTGATACTACAGGGAGTGCAGAATTATTAGGCAAGTTGTATTTTTGAGGATTAATTTTATTATTGAACAACAACCATGTTCTCAATGAACCCAAAAAACTCATTAATATCAAAGCTGAATATTGTTGGAAGTTTTTAGTTTGTTTTTAGTTTTAGCTATGTTAGGGGGATATCTGTGTGTGCAGGTGACTATTACTGTGCATAATTATTAGGCAACTCAACAAAAAAATATATATACCCATTTCAATTATTTATTATTACCAGTGAAACCAATATAACATCTCAACATTCACAAATATACATTTCTGACATTCAAAAACAAAACAAAAAAAAATCAGTGACCAATATAGCCACCTTTCTTTGCAATGACACTCAAAAGCCTGCCATCCATGGATTATGTCAGTGTTTTGATCTGTTCACCATCAACATTGCGTGCAGCAGCAACCACAGCCTCCCAGACACTGTTCAGAGAGGTGTACTGTTTTCCCTCCTTGTAAATCTCACATTTGATGATGGACCACAGGTTCTCAATGGGGTTCAGATCAGGTGAACAAGGAGGCCATGTCATTAGATTTCCTTCTTTTATACCCTTTCTTGCCAGCCACGCTGTGGAGTACTTGGACGCGTGTGATGGAGCATTGTCCTGCATGAAAATCATGTTTTTCTTGAAGGATGCAGACTTCTTCCTGTACCACTGCTTGAAGAAGGTGTCTTCCAGGAACTGGCAGTAGGACTGGGAGTTGAGCTTGACTCCATCCTCAACCCGAAAAGGCCCCACAAGCTCATCTTTGATGATACCAGCCCAAACCAGTACTCCACCTCCACCTTGCTGGCGTCTGAGTCGGACTGGAGCTCTCTGCCCTTTACCAATCCAGCCACGGGCCCATCCATCTGGCCCATCAAGACTCACTCTCATTTCATCAGTCCATAAAACCTTAGAAAAATCAGTCTTGAGATATTTCTTGGCCCAGTCTTGACGTTTCAGCTTGTGTGTCTTGTTCAGTGGTGGTCGTCTTTCAGCCTTTCTTACCTTGGCCATGTCTCTGAGTATTGCACACCTTGTGCTTTTGGGCACTCCAGTGATGTTGCAGCTCTGAAATATGGCCAAACTGGTGGCAAGTGGCATCGTGGCAACTGCACGCTTGACTTTTCTCAGTTCATGGGCAGTTATTTTGCGCCTTGGTTTTTCCACACGCTTCTTGCGACCCTGTTGACTATTTTGAATGAAACGCTTGATTGTTCGATGATCACGCTTCAGAAGCTTTGCAATTTTAAGAGTGCTGCATCCCTCTGCAAGATATCTCACTATTTTTGACTTTTCTGAGCCTGTCAAGTCCTTCTTTTGACCCATTTTGCCAAAGGAAAGGAAGTTGCCTAATAATTATGCACACCTGATATAGGGTGTTGATGTAATTAGACCACACCCCTTCTCATTACAGAGATGCACATCACCTAATATGCTTAATTGGTAGTAGGCTTTCGAGCCTATACAGCTTGGAGTAAGACAACATGCATAAAGAGGATGATGTGGTCAAAATACTCATTTGCCTAATAATTCTGCACTCCCTGTATAGAGAAGCTTTCTATGGAAATTTACCTTTTGCAGAGATCTTATGTGTACAGCACTACGCAGATTGTTTCTTTGCAGGTTTTTGGAAATTAGGTTATCATAAATTCTGCATTGTTCATGTAGATGTGGCAAAACGTAAAACTTTGCAACCTTTCTGAAGTTGTGTTGCTTTCCACAGAACTCCATGAACAGTGTAGAAAAAACATTTGAAACTTTCCACACCGTTGTCTCTGAAACAGAAATAGAGCATGCTCTGAATTATGCATGCATTGGACACAGCAAGTGTATGTGAAATTACTAAACTGTCATATTATTATAGGAAACACAATGCATGCATGCTATACCATGTTAGAAACCACTGAACAAATGAAATTCCTTGCTAGAGCAACTAAAATCTATCTTTTCGTCCCTGGTGCTGACATGGCTTTTTCCAGTTAAACCATAAGGGAATTTTGTCAGGTTTTGCAAGTGTCAAGAAGGTGAGAATTTCTGCCAGTGTCAACATAGCCGCCATGCTCCATCTCCTTAACAGGCTTGGAGCAAAAAAGTCTCAAGTCTGCACATGCAGCTGTAGTACCTTGCACAGGTGCAGATTTACAATTTTATGAAATTCTCATACACTTTTCCACGTTACATCTGTAAACCTGCTTTATTTGAAAATATGCATGCTTAAATTTTCACATCTGTAGAAAGTGCAAATGCACTTTTCACTTTACTTGTCCATGGGGAAAGCACTTTTTGCGCAAGAAATGTATCGCCCTTGTCAGGAGTAATTCTGTGACTGTTTACAGACCAGTAAGGATCGAAGAGGAGTTTGTGAACGTGTCGAACATGTTCATTTCTGAGTGTTAAAGGCATTCCCAGTCTAGAAAACACCCACTTCCCACTTTCAGGAGAAGATTTTCTCACATTGAAACATCTCATTGAGTGAATGCTTCCACAAGTGTATCAATGTTTTTTTGTGAAATGCAAAGGACATTTTGCTCTTGTAAAAGAAAGTACACACATAAGTCAACCAGCTTTGTGAATCGGGCCCTGGAGTCTGGAGGCTTTTCCTATTGACCCTTCTTCCGTCTCCAAACAATGCCGTTTTCGTAACAAATATCTTGCAAACTCCACGAACACGTATTCCATTTAGTTGAGATTTTTGTACAGAACACACCGTGAATACAAATGCTTCGAGGCACTTACTGTTTTGACTAATTGCATTGTGTTATAGTATGCGTATAGCGCTTACTACCCCGGTGTCGGGGACTGAAACCATTGTCCATGCACACCGCATGTTACATCGGCTGGGTGTGTGGTTGGAAGAGTTTTATCTTTGTTTTGAGGCTCATTAACTGCTTCCATGTCATGCATGAAGCACACCGAGGTGTGGTCATCACGTTATGGAACACAACAATTTGCGGTGTGAGGGATGAGGAAGTGTCACAGGTAGAAGCACATTTTTATAGTTTGCCTTATGCTATGCAAACAAACACATAGCCTGCTGTCAAAAAAGTGTCATGGTGTTTCATGAAGTGAGGGAAATTGTGAGTTCACTTTTGCAAATTTTGTTCAATTCTGTGGAGAGATATGCAAATGTCACCAAATTTCATGAATTTTACTAATTTGTTTTTAAAATGACAACTGTCTTTTGACGATTTGTTTCGATAAAATAAGTAAAACATCTTTATGAGGTCTTTTTACTTATTTTTATTGAAATTGAATTTTTGTCGTATGATTTTCTCATAAAAATTGGAGAATTTTGGCGGCCGTGTAATTAAAAAAAAAAACGTATTATTTACCTATTTAAGGATACCATTTTTTGTATTTGGTACAATTGCACAAGCAGAATTGTAATTTTACACACCACTGAGGTTAGATTGGACCTTTGCCAAAAATACATTCTGCAAAATGCAAAGCGCAAACAGAGATAGATTTATATATTTTTTTAAAGACGTGGATAGAGATTAAGGGAAAACTAGAAAATGCCACTGTATATGTCCTCAAAGCAGAGTTACGAAAAAGCGAGCCTGCCCTGAAGGAGTTGATGGAATTGCTCAATGGTAGGTCACCCTTAAATAAAGACCGTCCATGGATCTCTGCCAAGGTCAAGACAAGCCATCCAAGTGCGGAGAGCTCTCTGGCCCCAAGCAGCGAGCCTTCTCTCTTATTCTGGACCCGGCCCAGATTGCTCCCCTGCAGGACGCAAGCTTGAGGTGGCCAGGTGGCTCGCGCTCTTAGGGGACAGCCAGCCCGGCCTACATTTGATTCCAGCTTCTCCTCCATTGCGTTCTGTCGCTTGCACTCGACATCTTTCCGGCAACACAAAATAGTCTTTAATTCCCAGATTGCAAAGGTCTGGGGTTTGTGGGAAAAGAGATTCTCTCATCTAGGTCTGCTGCAGGCTGCCAGGCTATCCTTCAAGTGTCCTCTGCTACCACTCTTTTGGTGGAGTTAACTTAGACTGCTCATTATCATGTATCGGAACGCACCGGACTCATGGATATTAGTCAGTATAAAGAAGTTCCAGCTGTCTGCTGACTACATTGATCAGATAATGCAAGAATGGGTGGAGCCTGTGTCCATGTAGCCCCTTCAATTTGTGGGTTAAATGGCCTCCTGTGTTCCAGAAACAAAAATATGTTACTGTTTGATAGGGAGAAAGACTCTATGTGTGGGCGGTCAGTGGTTTCTCACACTTATTTGTCATCAGCTTTGAATCCGACTTTAAGTTAAGATAAAATTCAGTCTCATAAAACCCTACAACCTCAGATGTCCTCACCTCCCCTTCAGTGAAGAAGGCCAGCTCCCTATTTACCCTAAACCAAATAGCACCACCAATAGTGTGCCCTTTGTAGGAATAGCGAGAGACAGCTTTAACTTTCTGGCGGAGGAGGTGTATATATTTGAACCTTCGAAGGACTCAGCATTGTGGTTTTTTGATTGGTGGGATTCGAGTTTGGACCAGGTGTGCATCCGCTAAACTCTCTATCCAGTGATCTATCATGTTGTGGTCAGGCCGAAGGACAAGGAGCAATAGTTGAAGCCATTTTGTTGTTAGGCTGTATGATTCTCTTGATCTCACAGAAGACGTAGACCACTGCACTCAGCACGCAGTTTGATCCCTACTTCAGCATTACTATCCAGTACCAACCTACTGGTGCCTCATGTTGCCACACTACAATCCCTGACATCTGTATTGCCATCTTACATCACCATACGATTACCTCTCACCACACCACTACCATCCATCATCACTCTACCACATACTAGTCCTGCTACCCACAATTGTACTAACCAGCAAAGCAACATTACCCACTGCAACATAACAAAAGTACCACTCTACCACATCCAATGGCTTAAAACCCCAATTTTTCACTTCCTAGCAACACTACCACAACTGGACTCCTAACCACACCACTATCATGCCACTGCATGAGACTATACTACAACTCCTCCTCAGCTACTGCTCTAAGCTATTTCATGATCAACTCCCAGCACTACCACTCACTGCCAATGCAATACACAGAAATACACTTCCACTTTCCCCCACCACGCTACCATCACCAAGTACCACGCTACCACCATCTAGCAATAAAGTACACCTCCCAGCACCACACTATCACACTTGTTAAGCCTAAGCATAACTGCTTTTCAAACACACTCTTATTCTCAACACACAACGGCTTGTCACTATATAAAAAGTCGAGTTATTGACTTTTACAATGCATGTTGTCCTTTGCCGACCCCAGATACGCCAAGAACGGAAGAGCCACCCCCCGCGAGAGGAGCAGCAGAGAGGCCGCCCTAGAACAGGCTACAGCGAGCGAAGAGACGATCTGATCAAAGTTGAAGGGACAGGCGAGGGGCACGCGGTCTACTGAGGCCCGGGCTTTATGCTGCAAAGCTGCTCAGACGGTAATGCCTTCTGTCACCGCGTATGTCTCTCTCAAGTTCACTTACACGACTCGCGACGCTCTCTGGGCGGGAACCGCCGCAGAAATAAAGCATATTGTGATATGGAAGTAGAGAGGGCCTTGCCCGGGCAGGCAGAAGGTCTGACTGTGCTGGAGGACAGATGCCCAGACGCCTGGCAGCAGTTTCGGGACAAGACGCACTGCCGCACAAATGCCACATGTACAGCATCTGTGCTTCCACACAAGCAGCATCTTCCACACAACCTGCACTTCCGCACAACACGCGTTTGAAGTGAAAGGCCACTGAGCGCTATCTGTGATTTCACGCAGCCTGCAATTTCACTGTGCACAAACACCACTTCCCCACTATCTAGGCTTCCACACAACGGGCAACTTCCGCATACCATGCACTTCTACACTATTTTCATGCCCTCGCTCTCTAGGCTTCCACCCAAGCTATCAATTTTACGCTATTTATGTTTCCATTCAATCAGTAACTTCCACCAATCCAACCTGTACTTCCACACGACAACCAGTTCCACAGTATCTGCATGCCCACGCCATCTGAGGCGCCGCAACTCCAATTCCACACGAATACCTCTTCCGCCGTGCTTGAGCACGCTGTCACACAACTAGCACTTAAACCCAGTATGCACTTCCAGGCGAATAGTACGTCCCAGTCACCTGCAGTTCCGCACTTACCTGCATGCCTATTCTAACTGCATTTCCACACGTCCCACACCATGCATCCAAAACACCTTCCACTTTACATGACCCACGCTACCCGTACTTCTACATGCATGGCGCCCCCACAAGATCTACACGTAAATAGTCTGCAGACCCAGCAATCTGCCCCTCCACATGCACTTTCGCTCTATCCGTATTTTACACAGAGAGCACCTTCACACATCATGCACTCAGGCCCTCATTATGAGTCTGGAGGTAATTACCGCCGACCGCTGTGCTGGCGCCCGCAAAAAGACCTTTGGTGGCGGCGGTAACCATACCGCCATATTATGAGTACAAAAACACAACCTGCCCAAAAACAGCCAATTTCTTGAAACCACCAGGGCCAACTGGGCAGAAAGCCAGCGGTCAGGAACCTGCCACTGCTACGCCAACAATAGACCACCCACCAAATTATGACCCACAAATCAGCACTGTGGTCATTCAACGGCAGTCCTCCACAGGTGGTACGGACGCAACGGTCATTAATGGCACTAACCAACAACAACTGCACACATAGGACATTATGAAACCCTCACACCTGAGACACATACATACACTTGACACACCCACAACACACCACCATAAAAACACACAAACACATCCCACCATCCTTTGCAACGCCAATTTGATGCCAGCCAACTACTGGACACTCACTACACCAACAGATCATAAACCCATCACACACAAGTGCACACCACACACGTATCACACAAGTCTTACACACAAATCAACACGCTCTACACAACAACCAAACACCCACAATCCGTAACCACACGTACACACACACTGCACAACCTCCACTAACTCTCCTTCACCACACCACTCACATCGCACACCATGGCACCCGCTAAGCACCCCCGCTTCACTGACAGGGAGCTGCGAACCATGGTGGACGAAATACTCAGGGTTAAGCCACAGCCGTTTGGAGCACAGGTACAGCAGACATCCATCGCCTGGAAAATGGATCTAAGGCAGAGGATTATCAATAAGGTCAACACAGTGGGAAACCATCCACACACAAGGGACTACATAAGGAAGAGGTGGAATGACCCTGCGGGGGAAGGTACCACAACATCAACTTGAAGTACAGAAGACTGGCGGTGGACCACCCCCTCCTCCACCCAAACAGGTGACAAGTGCTAGAAGGGATATGGCAATGACAGGATAAGGTGCAGAAGACAGGAGAGTAACATGTCAATGGCAACAACTATTACATAAACACATATACTACATCTATGATGCAAAGGGACAGTACTGTCAATGCCATAGCCCCTCTAGCACTACTACAACACTATCATCCACTAGCCACAATGCCCATATGTTGCAGGAGTCACAAAACAATATTTTTACTACTATACAGGTACCACTGCCCATGCCACCCAGTCGTAGGTGTCAAGAATTGCCAGTCCACCAGCAGAAGAAGGCCCCAGTGACAACAGTCCAGCTGGATGTCTGGACCCAGATGACTACCCTGGCCCATCCCACAGCCCTGGACAGTCACCCTCCAGAAGCCCCATCCAGGACACCACCGACACCCCCACCACTCAGCCACCACCATCAGCTGACGCCCAATACCCCCACACCAGTGTCTCCAGGCCACTGTCTGCCCACCTGTACAGGGACTGGAGTCACCACCCACCGCCAGGCAGGACGATGAAGGTCCTAGTGCAAGTGGGACTGGGTGACCTGTGCAAGGGACACAGGCACAGGGGACTAGGGCCACTGGGAGGGTATCAGTGGCCCAGGGGGTGGTTCAAGGAGAGACTCTGCTGCCCAGAAGGCCATCTCAGAGGTCCTGGGCGCGTGCCATCAATCCCAGGACAGGTTGGGCCAGATCCTGGCCACGTTGCAGGAGAACCAGAGGCTGCAGGTGGCCCACCAGCAGGAGGCCAAGGAGCAATGGATACAACTGAATGCCAAAAATATAAAGTAAACTGTTCCAAAGGAGTGAGAGAAGACTAAAGGATACCTTAGAGGGGGTCCTAAATTTTAGGAGCAAGGCACCTCACACATCCCAGGGGATGTCATGCTTCATCATCGGAGCTGCTCCTCATCAGACCGGCGGTGCAATGTCTGACGGGCACCACCCCAAAAGGGAGGGCTCTTTGCCGGAGATCTTTTTATAGTGGTGAAGCCGTGACCCCAAATGTGGGAAAATATATTGAAGGAGATAAAAAAAAAACGGGTGATTAAAATTGGCTCACTAGATCAGCACAGGGTAACTGCTTTATTAGCCCAATGCAAAGAAAAAGGGGCCAAGGTTAAAAAGTGGTCACAGGAGTGAAACCGAAATAATGTTCAGTCACTCTGTATCAAACTAGTCAAAGAAAGGGTGGGGGAACCATCCCTATCTAGGGTCAACATGTTTCGCATCCTGGTGGTCCATAAGGATCCAGTGATGCTTCATCAGGACCAATAGACAGCTATGAGTATCTCCTAGATAAGAAAAGAGGGAGGTCTGGAAATATATTGAGAGATTATCATAAAGGTATCCAGTCACTCACATCAAAAGGGAGAAGATTTTTCTTAACCGTCGCCCTAAAAAATAAAGGTACACAAGTTATTCAAAGCAGACACTGAATAATGTCAAGGGAGGGAAAGGTGATGGTGGGTCACCGTGCTGTATAGTGCTGGTGAACAAAAGTGCGAAATGAGATCTATATGATTGCAAGTCGTATTCAACTTACCAACCCAATTAGGGAAAAGCGCTTCATAGGGCCACACAGACCTTTGGTCGAGAGCAAAAGGAACCTGCAGGGAAAGTGCACGACAGAACAAAGAATATTTATATATATAACGGTTGGTTGTAGCAGGGGTACATAGATCATGAGGGTATAGGCAAATGGTTGCAACCTATATGTTAAGGTTCACATAATACATTGAGGGAAAAGCAACTTGCTACCCTTAAGTAAAAAATGGCCAGGAGTTGTAGTAGTAAAAAGTAAAAACAACCCATCTGCGATGGCAGTCATATTATTCTAATCAGGCAATACACGGGATCAGTATAAATGGAACTGAACGTCTGTCAGCTCATCGGACGCACTGGTTATGTAAAGAGAGGACATAGGCACAAAATAACACAGGGGCATCCTGTCTGAATGCCAGTATGGCCTCTATTGTAGGGGTGCTGCTGACATCATGCCCAACATCATGCCAGAGTCCTCCACCCAACAGCAGGCCCCTTCCACTAGCCAGGATAAGCCCAGCCCTCAACATCAGCAGCAGCTAGTGGAATGACAGCCCAGCCAGAGGACTCACAGGCCACTAGTACCCCTTCCCCTGTAGCCCAGGAACCCCCTCGCAAACATGACTGGAAAGCCGGACATACCAGTGACACTGTAGCCAAAACCAAACACACCACCAGGAAGTGACTCTGCCCTGAACTGTCTCCCTTGTGTGCCACTGAGCCACCTTATTGACTATCCACTGCCATATTTCCATTTTCCTATGACCCCATGGACTCTGCCCCTGTGCTACCAGCAGCTGACATTAAACTGAGTATATCGTTCACCATCTGCCCACTCCCTTGCACTGTCCCATCCCTTTTGTATCACTCCTTTAATAAACACCGTTTCATCACACAAACAGATATTGTCATTTATTCAAAATGCATGCAATTGTAAAGTATCATTCATTATCAAATATGTACATATGTAGGGAAATGTTGTAGGCATCCAATATTCAGAGGGGTATGGTAAGTTCATGTCACAGTTTTGGCCAGGAGTGTCCACAAACATCACCTTTTCCTCCATGATGTAGCTATAGCAAAGGGGTAAGCACCACTGCAATACCTGTCAGCAACAGACATGTAACACATATTTACTGCACTATACTCAGACAACATAAGCCACATATGTAGTACAATATAAACACACAGCCCATTGCAGCATCTAATGTTAGAAGGTATGTAGTAACACTCACAACTGTGCCCTACTCAGTACTCAAACCTGTTACATTACACTTTGTCCAACATAATCAGGTACAAAGGGCAGTAGAAAATGAAACATATCAACAACCACAATATTGTCTAGCCATTCTAGTAAGTGAACATTACTGTTACACTTTGCACAGCCACAAGTAATAAAACCTCCACACAAAACCCTTGTCATAAATACATGGTAAAATAATACATACTGTCTCATGCAACAATTTTTGCTGTGTAAAACAACAGTAAGCAGTCTGATATCATTCAGCAGATGGCCAACAGTGGGTCCCCACAAAATCTGACATACACACACTCTTGCCCACACACCACAGTGTAGGTACAATGTCCACCAGCAACTGAAATCCTGCCCAGTGTAGTCAGATTCACAGTGCAACATTTACCTGAGACTCATTGGAAGTAGAGCTGAATCAGCTGATTACTGAAGTCCACATCTTCCCCCCTCTCCTTCTCCATCACTGTCCTCCATCCCCTGGGGTCTCACGGATGGCAGTGCTCCATCCTCCACATCCAGTAGAGGTACATGTGTCCTGAGGGCCAAATTGTGAAGCATACAGCAGGCTACTATGATCGGACACACCTTGTTTGGGGAGTAGCACAGGGATCCTCTGGACATATGCAGGCACCTGAATCTGGCCTTCAGGAGACCAAAGGTCCTCTCAATCACTCTTCTGGTATGACAATGGGCATCATTGTACAGGTCCCTCCCCCGGTCCTGGAATTTCTCACAGGTGTCAGCAGCCACTGCATGTTAGGATAGCCAGAATCCCCTGGGAAGAGGGGAGAAAGATAACACATGACACACAGCTGTACAATGCCAAACATGAGAATGTCAGGTAGCACTGCAAATCTGTCACATGCACACTCATCTACTAGTCAGGCTCTCTCTCGCTGTAGTTGTGGCATGAGTTGTGGGACACTGCTGTTCCTCAAAATGTAGGCGTCATGGACTGATCATGGGAATCTTGCTGCCACCTGTGAAATGTACTGATCTGCAAGACACACCACCTGCAGGTTTATAGAATGGAAGGTTTTGCGATTCCGATACACTTGCTCAGTGGCTCTGGGGGTACAAGGGGAATATGTGTGCCATCAATGGCACCAATCACATGAGGGATGTTGGCTATAGCATAAAACTCAGACTTAACAGTGGTAAAGTCTGCCTTTTGTGGAAATTGTATGTAGCTCTGGAGGTGTTGCAACAAGGCAGTCAGGACATTTGCCAAGGTGTTGCTGAACATTGTTTATGACAAACCGGATGCCAAGCCCACAGTCGCCTGAAAGGACCCAGTAGCCCAAAAATGTAGGACAGATAGTACCTATACTGTGGGAGGGATAGCATAGGGGTTTCGTTTGACAGGCAGTAGATCAGACTCCACTTGGGAACACAGCTAACGAATTGTGGCACGGTTCAGCCGATAGCAGATGATAATGTGGCGGTCTTCCACATAGTCAGGTCAACAAGGGGTCTTGTACACTGGTGTAGCCCTCCCTCTCCACATGGGTCGATGGCTATGGAGGAGCAAAACACAATGATGTGTATAGGTCAGCTGCCTGAATACAGGTATCACATACATTCATACACAACTCTGCACACATATTACTGTTGAATTTTGAGGGCAGCCATTGTCCACATATATATCATGTGTAGTGATTGGTGTGCCAAGGACATATACACCTGTAGGCATATGTGCTACCATTATATTGGTCATGGCATGTGTAATTTCACCATTTGGACACTCATAGGTTTTACTATGCCACCATTAACACTGTCCCAGTACTGTCTATCCGCAAGTGAACCTCTTAAAATGGCAGCCGCCTGTCCTACATGTGGAAACAGTTGGAAGTGACATCATTCCGCTGGCGTTAGTCGTCATAGTAGTAGGTGGTCAGAACTGCCGTACATCTCCTCATTGGTTAACATTGGTGTTTTTGGGGAGCAGGGGCCAATCATGATCACCGCCGGCGGTGACGGTGCACACTGCCGCGATCCTCACCGCCTTTTTGTGTAGCCCATGCTACTTGACTACTGGACCTCGAGACAGCCACTACTTCACTGCGTGTGCTGCTGTGTCCTGCCTCTGGTTGAAGTAATGACACATGCTACAGGGGAACGGGCCCTGGCCTTCACTTCAGAGGAGTTGGAAAGCTTGTGGTCAGGGTTCTACCCCTGTATGCCAAGCTGTATGGGCGACCAGAGGACCAGGTGAGTGGCATTATAGTGTCCTAGGAGTGTGTGCCAATGCAGGGAATGCATGTGAGTGTGACTGTTGGATGTCCCAATGGATAGGTGTAGTGTGACAGGCCGTATGTGTGTAGGGGCATGATTGGGAGTCATTGTTAGAGGTACAGATACAAGTCGTGTTGAATCCCAAGTGTTAATGCGGCAGCTCAACCTCCAGTAATTTTATTCTGTGTCTCCCCTGCTGGTTAGCACCCATCAGAAGAAGGGAATGTGGCGAGCCATCACCAAGGAAGTGCGGACCCTGGGGGTCTACAGCCGGTGGAGCACCCTCTACAGGAATTGGTGGGAGGACCAGAGACGCTGGGCCCGGAAGACTGCAGAGGCCTAGCTGGGAACGGCCTCTCAATGAGGAAGGGGTGCACGTCAGACCCTGACCCACCTAATGGCCCGCATTCTGGCGGCGGCCAATACGGAGTTGGATGGGCACCTGAAGGCAGCACAGCAGCCACTAGGGGGTTAGTACACCACTGTTCTGATTGCGCTTTGTACAGTGTAGCTGGGTGCAATAGGGTGGGTAGTAGGTAGTTTCAGGGTCATAGACAGGTGTGGGCACACAGTTGGCCCCCTAAGTCACTTGGAGTGTGCAGTAATCTGGGAATGGGTGGGAATGTGGACATGTAACGGGTCCTATGGGTAGGCCTGTGGATCTGATGTGCCACCTCTTCAATTTGTCACATTGTAGTGGAACTGGATCACTTCCAGATTGCCATAGTCTGCCTGGATGGGGATGTAGGGACTGGATGGTGATGTGGTTGGCAAGTATAGCGTCAGTATGTCAGTGTAGTGTGGGAGCCGAATTACCTATCATAGGTACTTACCTTCATGGAGTTGGTAATGGTGAGGGATTGGTTTTGGGGTGTGAATGACTGCATTTGTGCCTACATTATATATGTACAGTTATTGACAGCCTGCATCCCTTTCTTTTTCCACCCCACCCTTTCTGTCATCTTGTCTCCTTGTGTGCATTAGCATCATCAGGCGAGTGGGGATGCTGCAGCCCACGAGACCCAGGAGGCAGAGACCACCGATGCTGAGGGGACCAGTGGGTTGGAGGGCAAGGGGAGCACCAGGGGGGAGGGGAGTACCACTGCTGGTAGTGACTCGGATACCTCCTCCAATGGCAGCTCCCTGGTGGAGGCGGACCCTTCTAGGACCACCCAATCTTTGTCATCTTCCGCCACCCCCGTACCAGCACCGTCCTCCCAGTAGCACCCCCCGAGTAGCCCGTGCCCGCTGACCCAGTAGGGTGCATGTCTCCTTTGCCGCAGGTACCTTTGCCCCTGCCCCGTTAGCCCTGCTGCCCTCACGAGGAGGCTATTGACCTCCTGAAATCCATCTCTGTAGGGAAGACAACCATCTTTAATGTTATCCAGGGGCAGGCATCCCAGATGCAGAAATACAATGCCTACCTGGAAGGCATTCACGATGCCATGTCTGGCCAACAGAGATCTTTTCAGGCCCTGGCCTCCTCTTTGACGGCAGCCAGTGTCCATGGTCTTTTCATCCCCCTTACCACCACCTCTGCCCCTTCCAGTACCCCTCTCCCCTCACACATCCGAAGCACACATGCAGACAAGCATCCACCCAAAACAACACACAAGAAACACAATGAGATACACAAGCACCACACGTCCCACAACAAGCATGCACACACTCCACACACAACTGCAAACACAACAACATCCACCACGCACACCCACGTGCACTGCACCCTCAGTCACTGCTCCTGCCCCCATTAGCACAGTCACCACAACAGCAGTCATCCACATATGCACCCCAGACACCACACCGCACTCACCACAACAACTTTCACAGACACTTGCAGCACACTCACCACACCAACAGACATCACCACAACATTCATCTACATTAGCTGCCTGCCTTCTCCCACTCTTTCTACCCCCTTCTCCCAAAACACACAAACGCTCACACTCATCCACTCAAAATACATCCACCAGACATAAGCAGACTCAGCATGCACCTGCATCCACTCACAGCAAACCTACACCACCTACAACCACTCCCTCAACCTCCACTCCCAAACCTGTCTCCAAAGCCCCTCCACCTGCACCTAAAATGGTTTACCGTTCCCAAGTAGACATATTTGAACCCACTGGCCCACCCCGTCCTGTCCCCAAACATTCCTGTGGCCTCCTCAAATCCAGTCCTTCCCCTTCAAGCTCCTTCCCAGTCCTCCCTTCCTGGTCCCCTACCCCTTCCCCAGTGAGAATTTTTTTCTGTAAGAGGCCTGACCCCTCTCCCACTCCCCGGTTCAAGACCACTCCCACTCCTTTCAAGAGCAAGCCGAAACATCCACCCGCTCAGACTCCTAAGCCCAAGTCCCCCCCTTCCCAACCTGAGGCTGTGTGTGGCTGTGGTTTCGCCCCAGAAAATGTGGCGGTGTGGTGAATCGTAAATGGTGTGCGGTATGGGCCTTTCCGCCAGCCTGAAGATGGCCACCGCCATCGGCGGCAGTCGTACTGCACTGGCTGAAAAGGTGGTGAAGTGGCTGTATTGCTCACAGTACACCACCGTACTCATAATACCGCCACCGCTGGAGGGCGGGCCAACACCGCCAAACTAATAATGACCACTTCAACAACTTACTCTTAGCCCGTTTTTTCACACTACTTGCATTTCCATTCATGTAGCAGGTCCACTCAAACTGCACTTGCACAAAAGCTACAATTCCTTTCAACTTACACCCCAAAAACCTCACAATTCCACACAGCATGACATTTCACATTAGTACCTTTATTGAACCTATTGCCCTGAAATGACTTGGAGTTCCATAAACTTGCACTTTCACAAAACTAGCACTTTGAAATTGTGACATTTCTTTCAAACTACGTGCCACATAGGTAAATCCCAAACAATCTGCACTTCCACATAACCTGTACGATCACACTTACTACTGTTTAAATGAATCTGCGGCTCCACATGCTTAGCACTTAAATCAGCCTGCACCTGCTGCCCAAAGGAACTTCCAAGAAAAAAATGAAGTACTTTTAAGAAACCTGCACAGCCACCGTTAACTTCTGCACTACCCGCACTTCCACTCCATCCGCTTTTCCTCGCATCATATGCTTCTTCACAACTTGCACTTCATCACAACCTGCATGTTCACACAAGTGGAAGTTCGTCACAACCTGCACCTTGCCACTATGTGCAGATCATCTGTATTTTACATTCTGAACTTCTACACACATGGCACTTCTGCACTACCCGTTCTTCCACACTATCTGCATCTCCGCACAGCTCAGACACAAATCCTGCACTTCCAGCCAGTTTTCAAACTCGTACAGCCCGCCTGCAGTCATTCATGCACGAGATACACTGCCGCAAAAGCTACCACGTATATGTGCACATTTCCCCATAGACTACTCGCAGGTGCATAAAAATAGGAGGGCTCACTTACAATCCCCTGTGCGCCGCCGGAACATCATGTTTAGTGACAGCACACTCCGAGGCCATATCTACAAGGCACGTAAGTCAACCCTGAGTTGCTTTTCATGGCCTTGCAGATATGAACGAAGGGAAACGCAGCACAGGTCACTGTGTTGCCGCACCCCGCAATAGCGTGCCATGGGCGTTACGATTGGTGTTCCCACATAACACCCATGGCATTTGACATCTTGCCAGATTTACAAGATTTCGTAAACCTGGGAATGTGCCAAAAGCCTACCCCTCCCCAAGGGAGGCGTAAAGAGGAGAAATACCTTTATTTCTCCTTCTTTTTCCTTTTTCTATGTTTGCTGGATTGAGAAAACACCTCTAGTGATTGTTTTTGTGCAGGATGGTAGTCCTTCCTGCACAAAAACAATTAACCCTGGTGCAAGGCTGCCTGTGTTGGCCCACTGCAGCCTATTGTGCACCAGCACAGGGGAAAAGGCCAGGAATGCGCGGTATCTCATAGATACGATACATTACTGCCCTTTTCTTTCGACGCAGGGCAGCGAGAATCCTTGCGGTGCTGCCCTGCACCAAAAGAACGAGTTACTTACCTTCGGTAACGACTTTTCTGGTGGATACATTAGCTACCTGCGGATTCCTCACGTATTGAATACTCCCATTGCGCCAGCATTCGATGGAAATCTTCTTCCTAGCTTCTGCACGTCGACGAGGACGTCACAATTGCCCACGTAACGCTGTCTGACGTCATACAGGCAATAAGAGATCCTCGCCGACGTGCCGACGTCAGTACCAACATTTTTTACGTGCCTGAGACTAATAGGCCATTGAGATAAATAATCAAATTACAATATTTAATGACATTCAAGATAAATACATCATTTCAAGAACTCAAGATATTTTTTTTTAAAATAAATACACAAATAAATCTATATACAGTATATGTACAAGTCCTCAAAAACCAAGTGGTGCACACCCAAGAATAACTTGGTTAGACCAGACAGGCAACGTGGAGGCGGGTGGGACCGTGAGGAATCCACAGGTAGCTAATGTATCCACCAGAAAAGTTGTTACCGAAGGTAAGTAACTCGTTCTTCTGATGGATACAGATACATGCGGATTCCTCACGTATTGAATAGAGTCCCAAAGCAGTACCGCACTCGGAGGTGGGTGCCTGAATGGTGAAACCAAGAAATCCTGCAGCACTGACCGTGCAAAATGGCCATCCCTCCTAACCTCAGAGTCCAAGCAGTAATGCTTCGCAAAAGTGTGGAGGGATGACCAAGTTGCGGCCTTGCAGATGTCGACCACAGGAACACCCCTAGCCAAGGCCGAAGAGGCCGACTTAGCTCTGGTGGAATGAGCTCTTATACCATCAGGGGGTTCCTTCTTTGCTAAAGAGTAACACATTTTAATGCAAAGAATGACCCACCTGGAGAATGTTCTCTTGTGGACTGCCTTTCCTCTCCTCTTTCCCACATACCTGATGAAGAGCTGATCCTCCAGCCTGAAATCCCTCGTTCTGTCCACATAAAAGCTTAGCGCTCTCCTCGGGTCTAAGCGGTGTAGTCTCTGTTCTTCTTTTGAAGGATGAGGCGGAGGATAAAACGAGGAAAGCGTAATCGTCTGGGCCATATGAAAGGGTGAAACAACCTTCGGTAGGAAAGCAGCCTTGGTCCTCAACACCACCTTATCCCCATAAAAAGATGTGTAAGGGGGTTTGACAGATAGAGCCTGCAGCTCACTCACTCTTCTTGCGGAAGTAATTGCAACAAGGAAAACAGTCTTTAGGACCAATAACCTTAAGGGGCAAGAATGCATAGGCTCAAATGGGGTACCCATAAGAAAAGTCAGAACCAGGTTTAAATCCCACTGAGGCATAATGAAAGGAGTGGGAGGAAATTTGTTAATAAGACCTTTTAAAAATCCAAGTACTATAGGGGATTTGAATAAAGAAGGCTGGTCCGGAAGACATAGAAAGGCTGACAGGGCAGATAAATATCCCTTGACTGTAGCCACTGCACAACCCCTCTGTGCCAGAGACAGTGGCAAAGACAAGATATCTGATAAGTGAGCACGTAAGGGATCAATTTGCCTCTCTCCACACCAAATCATAAATTTAGCCCACCTATTAGCGTAGATAGATTTAGTGGAGTGTCGCCTGGCCGATAAGATAACATCCACTACATCAGGCGGGAGAGAAAAGGAACTCAGGT
Organism: Pleurodeles waltl; assembly: GCF_031143425.1. Classification (NCBI taxonomy): domain Eukaryota; kingdom Metazoa; phylum Chordata; class Amphibia; order Caudata; family Salamandridae; genus Pleurodeles; species Pleurodeles waltl. Next base: position 101,360,465 of record NC_090445.1, read on the forward strand.
TGCCCCGTTCAATCTCCAGGCATGAAGGTGCAGGCTCTGGAGGTGGGGGTGTAGAACCTGCCCCTGCGACTGCGAGAAGAGGTCTGCCCTGAGAGGGAGACGGAGCGGAGGGCACAGTGGGAGTTGGAGAAGGTCCGAGTACCATACCCTCCTTGGCCAATCCGGAGCTATTAAGATGACTTGGGCCCGGTCTTGGCGAATTTTCCTCAAAACTCGAGGAATCCAGGGTATGGGAGGAAACGTGTAAAGCAACTGGTCGCACCAGGTCATCTGAAACGCGTCCCCCAATGCTCCTTGTACCAGATACTGGAGGCTGCAAAATAACGGGCAGTGCAAGTTCTCCCGGGTGGCAAACAGATATATCCGAGGAAACCCCCACATCTGGAAGATTAGACGGACTTGATCCGGATGGAGACGCCACTCGTGATCGGACGAGAAATGGCGACTGAGAGCATCCGCACGCACGTTCAAGACTCCGGCCAGATGATTTGCTACCAAACAAATCGGATGTTCCTTTGCCCAGGACCAAAGCCGTAGAGCTTCTCTGCAGAGAAGGTACGACCCTGCTCCTCCCTGCTTGTTTATATACCACATCACAGTAGTATTGACCGTCAGGACCTGAACCGACTGACCGCGAAGGGATGGGAGGAAGGCCTTGAGTGCAAGACGTACAGCCCGCAACTCCAACAGATTTATATGAAACATCTGTTCTACTGGAGACCAAAGACCTTTGATCTCCAGGTCCCCCAGATGAGCTCCCCACCCTAGAGTGGAAGCATCCGTTATTACTGTGGTCACCTGCGGAGGTTGCGAGAACGGCCTTCATTGGGAAAGATTGCCATCCGCAATCCACCATTTTAAATCCGTAGCAGCGTCCCCGGAGATCCTTACTGATCCTTCGAGATCCCCTTTGTGTTGAGACCACTGCTTCCGGAGGCACCACTGAAGAGCCATCATGTGCCAGCGAGCGTGAGTGACCAGCAGAATGCAAGAAGCAAACAGACCGAGCAGGCGTAGGACCTTGAGGACCGGAATGACCGCTCCACTTTGAAACATTGGAACCAACGCCTGAATGTCCTGAATCCGCTGAGGCGGAGGAAAGGCGCGACTCAATGTTGTATCCAGTACTGCCCCTATGAACAGGAGGCGCTGAGAGGGCTCTAGGTGAGATTTGGGTACATTCACTGAAAAACCCAGGTCGAACAACAACTGGGTTGTCGACTGAAGTTGATGCAGCACGAGCTCCGGAGACTTGGCTTTGATCAACCAGTCGTCCAGATAAGGAAAAACTGCTATCCCCTTCCTTCTGAGCTCTGCCGCAACCACTGACATCACCTTTGTGAAGACTCGGGGTGCTGAAGTAAGACCAAACGGGAGGACCGCAAACTGATAGTGCTGCGACCCCACCACAAACTGGAGATACTTCCTCTGCGACTTGAGTATCGGAATATGAAAGTAAGCATCCTGCAAGTCGACAGACACCATATAATCTCCATCGTTCAGCGCCAAAAGCATCTTGAACTTTTCCTGTTTGAGGAACCAATTCAAGATCCTCAGGTCCAGGATTGGCCTCAATCGACCATCCTTCTTGGGGATCAGGAAATACCTTGAGTAACAACCCTGACCCCTTTCCTGCTCTGGAACCAACTCCACCGCACCCTTTGAAAGGAGGACTTGAACCTCCTGTTCTAGCAACAGGAGATGCTCTTCTGAACATCCCGGAAGGGTTTCCGGGATGGGGGGTGGAAACTCCCGAAAGGGTAGGGCATAGCCTTTCCTCACAATGCTGGTAACCCAGGAGTCTGATGTTATGACCTCCCACTTGTGGAGAAAGTTCAATAACCTCCCCCCCTACGGGAGTGGAGTGAGAAGGAAATGGCGGAAGTCTAAGGCTGCTTCCCATGCTGCACCCCTCCAGAGGAAGAGGAAGAGGCAGAGTGCTGCTGAGTGGCTCCCCTGGTGCGGACTCTACCCCTCCCCCTGTAAGATCTATAGGAGAGAGCAGAGGTGGGTTGATGCTGGAATTTTCCTCGAAAGGAGGAGGAGGAACCACAACCAAATCCTCGAAACCTCCTAAACAATCTGGAGGAAGCAGAAGAAGAGGCTTGCAAGCCCAAAGACTTGGCAGTGGCCCTACTCTCCTTGAACCTCCCTAGAGCTGAATCTGCCTTGGCGCCGAAAAGCCTATCGCCATCAAAAGGAAGGTCTAAGAGGGTCGATTGTACATCAGAAGAAAATCCAGAGCTACGAAGCCAGGCTTGCCTCCTTGTAGCCACAGCAGTACCCATAGCTCTAGCAACAGAGTCAGTCGTATTTAACCCAGATTGAATAACCTGGGTTGCCGCTGCTTGAGCATCAGAAACCAGGCTCAATAATTCTTGAGGCACCTCAGTATGCGTCGACTTAATCTTGTCCATCAGGGCGTAAATGTATCTCCCTAAAATGCACGTAGCATTGGTGGATTTCAAAGCCATGCTACATGACGAGAAAGCCTTCTTTGATGATATGTCAATTTTTTTAGAGTCTCTATCTGAGGGCAAGGCTGGAAAGGATCCTGGAGCAGATCGGGCTGAGCAACAAGCCTGAACCACTAGGCTTTCAGGTGTTGGGTGCCTGGAAAGGAAGCCTGGGTCAGCAGGCGCAACTCGATATCTCCGAGCCACAGATCTATTCACCGCCGAAGACGACACCGGCTTCTTCCAGATTTCCATGATGGGATCCAACAGTGCCTCATTAAAGGCAAAAGTGGCTCCGCAGTTGTTAAGGCAGGGTGCAACACTTCTGTCAAGATGTTTGGCTTGGGCTTGGGCTCAGACACCGGCAAAGGGAGATCCAAAAAGTCAGCCGCTTTTCTGATGACCGAATGAAAAGTCGCCACCTCCTCCGTGTACTCTCGAGGTGACGACAAGTCCCATTCTGGAGAGGTGTCCAGACCACTAGCCGTGTTCAAGCCATGGAGATCTTCACGAGAGTCCTCAATCTCCCCTTCCTCCAATGTCTGTCTCCGATATTCTTGCTCTTCAAGGAGGTGAAGGGCAAGCCTCCTCGAATGCAGTCTCTCCTCTATCCTCGGCGTCGACATGGCGTCAGCAGATGTCGAAGCTCAACGCCGCTCCTCGGATCCATCAGACGCCGGATCTAACGGCGCCATGGATGTCTTCGGCGCCGAACGAGGAGTAGGACGGACAGAAGACTGTTCCCGGGCCGGTGGAGGTCTACTCGGCGTCGCTGGCTGAGACACTGACGCCACAGGAGCCGACGACACAGGCGCCGACACCGGCGCCGAGCCCACATTTCCCAAGGGAAAGAAGGGCATAAAGGGTGCCGGTTGTAGTGGAGCCGGAGGACCCATGTTGAAGGCCAAAGGGCCTGAAGGACCAGCCGGTCCACCACCTGGAGCCATCTGTTGGAAGATGGAGAACATCGCATTCAAGAATGCGGAACTATCGGCTCCAGGGGCCGGGAAAGCCAGGTACTGAGGTGCCTGGGTCGAAGGCGACATCGACGCCGGTCCCGACGTCTGCATGGTCGGAGAAAACACCTGAGGCCGTGGAACCTCGAACACCGAAGGAGGATTAATAGGTGACATCGGTGAAGTCGGAGATGCTAACAGCGTCGGCGGCTGGGGAGAGACGGTGGGACTAACTTCCCAAGTCTTCCGACGTCGAGTCGAAGGTGACCTCGATCGAGACCTCTCCCTACTCGACCGGCGCCGAGATTCTCGACGACGCCGGGAGTCCCGATGACGCCGATGCGACTTCGGTGAAGACGACTTGCGGTGATGTCTTTTCTACTTCTTCTTTGATTTTGCCAAAAAAAGTTTGGCCTCACGTTCTTTTAAGGCCTTTGGATTCATACGTTGACAAGAATCGCACTTGTCAACGTCGTGGTCGGAACTAAGACACCACAAACAGTCAGAATGTGGGTCCGTAACCGACATTTTGCCACCGCACTCGTTGCAGGGCTTGAATCCTGACTTTCTTTGCGACATTGTAATGTCTCAAAGCAAAAAACAGCAAAAACACTGTAACTACATCGAGTAGCAACAGTAGCTCCCTCGAAGATAACCGTTTCAAATGGCACGGAAAAAAGGGAACTGACGTCGGCGAGGACCTCTTATTGCCTGTATGACGTCAGACGGCGTCGCATGGGGAATTGTGACGTCCTCGTCGACGTAGAAGATTTCCGTCTAATGCTGGCGCAATGGGAGTATTCAATACGTGAGGAATCCGCAGGTAGCTGTATCCATCAGAAACCTCGTAAATGAAACCCGGCATTTCCAAACAAGCCATACACAGTTTGCACTTTTACACAACCACCACTTCCAAATCACATTGCCTTCCACCTAAAAGGCTCTTCCACACAATTTGCACTTCTACCAGTGGAGGATGGTGAACTTTGAAAGTGGTAGGGTGCAAAACCATATGGTCTGGCATCGCCGAGGCCTGTCGTCTGAACCCCTCTTCCCAATCAGCCCCTGTAGGAAGCTGGCTCTGTATATACTATATCAAAATGAGATATAGGGGGTCATTACAACATTGGCAGTAAAAGCTGCTTACTGCCGTGCAGAAGACCGCCAACACACCGCCGCGGCCTCGGAATTCCGCCACGGTCATTATGGCCCACAACTCGGAATCCGCCAAAATTTAGACACCCATACAAGTCCGCCACACCAAAGGTCAGTGATAAACTGGCGAAAACAAAACCTCCACCGCCACACCAACAGGAATACGCCCACACTATCACGACCCACGAATCCACGCAGCGGTCTTTCAACCGCAGTATTCCACTGGCGGTACACACCACTGCGGTCAAAATACACACACATATACAAAACACTACCACATTGGACAATTCCAAATACACACACCTGATACACATACACACACCACTCCCACACACCCAATACAATATAAAACACACACCCACATCACCCACAAACCCTTACGACCACAATTGCGACTGAAGGCCAGAGAGAGACACTACAATCTACAACCAAGCATCTACAGGCACACAATACCATCACCCACATAACATCCACGCACCTCACACAACACACCACTAAATATCACCCAACATATCACAACACACACCACCCCACACATCACCCACACCACCCCATGGCACGACAAAGACACCCCAGGTTCTCTGAGGAGGAGCTCAGGGTCATGGTGGAGGAAATCATCCGGGTAGAGCCACAGCTATTCGGATCACAGGTGCAGCACACCTCCATAGCTAGGAAGATGGAGCTATGGCGAAGAATAGTGGACAGGGTCAACGCAGTGGGACAGCACCCAAGAAATAGGGATGACATCAGGAAGAGGTGGAACGACCTACGGGGGAAGGTGCGTTACGTGGTCTCAAGACATCACATCGTGGTTCAGAGGACTGGCGGCGGACCCCCTCCTCCTCCCCCACAACTAACAACATGGGAGGAGCAAGTCTTGGCTATTCCGCATCCTGAGGGCCTCGAAGGAGTAGCTGGAGGAATGGACTCTGGTAAGTCAAACCTTAACTACTATATCCCCCACCCTACCTGCATGCCATCACATACCCCCACCCTCGCCCTCACCCCCATCCCTCCTACTCCTCACAAATGTCCCAAAATCACAAACCACACATCCCAACACCAAGCCCTGCATGCAACAACAAAGCATGGACACTCATCACCAATGCATGGCCACTACACACACCCATACACCCCCCTAAACCATCATCACACAAGGTCCCACACAGGAATGCAAGCACTGGGGTACACGGTCACCCACCCATTGCACACCATAATACACCCAGATGCAATATTCATGCTTTTACACCCCTGCAGGACCCCTACCCAACGTCACCGCAGAGGAGGGTCCACACATGTCCACACCACCAACAGAAGAGGCCCACAGTGATGACAGCAGCTATGTCCAACTGGATCTAGACGACCAGCCCGGTCCATCTGGGACCTTGGGACAGTCGGTTCCCCTCACACAGCCACAGGCCACTACAGAGCTTGCCCCCTCTGGAAACACCAGCACAGCACCCAACCAGCGGGCCCATACCTCTATCCCCAGGACACGTCAATCAGCAGTGTGTCCACTACTACAGGGAACCCAGGCTAACCCACCACCCCAACAACAACAGGGACCTGGGGGCAGTGGCAGTGGGCACACCGTTCAGGGGACAGAGGCCCAGGAAACAGGGGAACTGGGAGGGCTGCTGTGCGACAGGGGGAGGACAGGCCCAGGGAACCCACTCTCCACGAGGCCCTCTCCAACATCATGGGACCCTACCACCATTCCCAGGAGACGATGGCAACAGTACTGGCCAAGTTTCAGGAGACCCAGCGGCTGCAGGAGGAACAGTATTTGGGCTTCAGGGAGGAACTCAGATCCATCAATTCCACCCTGGGCACCATCGTAGGGGTGCTGAAGGAAGTCCTCAACACCAGGAGGGACACTGTGGCACAACAAGGGGCCCCTGACGCTAGCCTGGATGATGAACTGCCCACCACCTCTGCCCGCGCTAGTAGACAGGAGGCCACGGGACCACCACACCAGCACCCCACCCCCTGCAGAGGGAGAACCACCCCGCAAACAGTCCCTGAGATCTAGGACAAAGACAGAGAACAATGCCAAGACCCCACCAAGAAATGAGACCGCCCTGAATGTCATCCTTTTGTCCCAACTTGTCACCCTGTCCATCCTCAAACTGCCCCAGCTCCACTTCCTATGCCCCTTTGGACAATGCACCTGTGAGACTAATAGACTGGACTCTGCCATGGACATTCCTCCACCATCACCCCTCACCATTTTACAACCCCCTCCAATATTGAGCACTTAAATAAACACCCTTAAAGCACAAAACAATCTGGAGTCTGTCTGTGATTTCGAAATAGTGTATTAGCAATTACAGTGACAAAATGCTCTTTCAATTGTAATGTCAACATACCTATGTCACACAGCTGTAGTCCATGAGGAAACAAAGCAGATGTCACACAGTGGGACCCACATCTGTGAAATCGTAAGGGAAAGTGGCAACTCAGTGACCATACACTGGGTGAAAAGGACAGACAGTAGAGAGGTAGTAGTGTTAAAGTACCTGTAGTAGGCAGGTTTGTATTCTTACCTGTGTCTCACTGGAAGTATTGCAGGATCACAGAGTTCCTGTTGTCGATGTCCTCTTCTGCTTCCTCGTCTTCGCTGTCCACAGGCTCCACAGCTGCCACAACACCTCCATCTGGACCATCCTCCTGCAGAAAAGGCACCTGTCGTTGCAAAGCTAAGTTGTGAAGCATACAGCAGGACACCTTCTTTGGTGAGTAGAATAGGGAACCAACTGTCATATGGAGGCCCGGAACCTGGCCTTCAGGAGGCCGAAGGTCCGCTCTATAATCCTCCTAGTTCGCCCATGGGCCTCATTGTAGCGTTCCTCTGCCCTTGTCCTGGGATTCTTCACTGGGGTCAGTAGCCATGACAGGTTGGGGTAGCCAAAGTCACCTGCAAATGGCGAGGGACAACTGTTAGACACATACTAACCTGTAGGGATATCCCTAGACCCAGACAACTATTCCCACTGATTTGGTTCCAGGTGCTCACCTAATAGCCACACACAGTGCCTCTGGAGTTGCCCCATCACATAAGGGATGCTGCTATTCCGCAGGATGTAAGCGTCATGCACTGAGTGAGGGAATTTTGCATTAACATGGGACATGTACTGGTCTGCCAAACACACCATCTGCACATTCATCGAATGGTAACTCTTCGGGTTTCTGTACACCTGTTCACTCCTGCGGGGGGGACCAAGGCCACATGTGTCCCATCAATGGCACTTATGATGTTGGGGATATGTCCCAGGGCATAGAAGTCACCTTTCACTGTAGGCAAATCCTCCACCTGAGGGGAAAACGATGTAGCTCCGCATTTGTTTCAGCAGGGCAGACCACACTCTGGACAACACGTTGGAAAACATAGGCTGGGACATCCCTGATGCTATGGCCACTGTAGTTTGAAAAGACCCACTTGCGAGGAAATGGAGTACTGACAGCACCTGCACTTGAGGGGGGATTCCTGTGGGATGGCGGATAGCTGACATCAGGTCTGGCTCCAACTGGGCACACAGTTCCAGGATTGTGGCACGATCAAGCCTGTAGGTGATGATTGCATGTCTTTCCTCCATTGTCGACAGGTCCACCAGAGGTTTGTACACCGGAGGATGCTGCCATCTCCTCACATGTCCCAGCGGACGGTGCCTATAAAGGACAACAGCGAGCACAGAGTCAACCAACTCAGAGGTACGTAAACACAGCTTACTCTGAAAACCATTCATAACCCGAATTTTGCCTGTATGAGTGTTGAGGCAAGGCCTAGGTATGTGTGACGCAGTTAAAAATTAAAGCCATGTGGGCCCCTGAAATGGCGGCTGCCTGACCTGTAAAGTGGGACAATGGGATGTGAGGTAACTTGCGCAGGCGTTGTACACCGTCGCGGTAGGCAGTCGAAGACCGTGGCGCAATTCTGCATTGGTTAACATTGGACCCTATGGGTCCCAGGAGCCAATGACGATGTACGCCGGCGGTGACGGTACGCACCGTCGCGGACGTGGCCGCCATCTTCTATCTGTTCAATCACTCGATACCTGATCTTCGACAGGAGAGGACCTACACTGCAAGTGCTGCTGTGACCTCAGTCTGGAAGAGACAATGGCTTGTGCGTCTAGGGAAAGGACCCCTGCCTTCAGCACAGAGGAGTTGGAGAAACTCGTGGATGGGGTCCTCCCCCAGTACACGCTACTCTACGGTCCTCCAGACAAACAGGTAAGTACACTGGGATTATGCTGTATGGGCAATGCCTGTGTGGAGTGGTGTGGATGAAAGATAGGGGGGGAATGATGCGTGCATGAAACGATGGTGAGTGCATGTGCCACATGGCAAGGATAGGGATGAGGGCCAATGACTGTGACGGTGCAGTTGGTAATAACTTCTCTTTTTCCCCTCTACAATTCATGTAGGTCAGCGCCCACCAGAAGAAGGATATTTGGCGTGCCATCGCCAAGGACGTCCGGACCCTGGAGGTCTATCACAGACGGAGCACCCACTGCCGGAAAAGATGGGAGGACATTCGCCGCTGGAGCAAGAAGACGGCGGAGGCCCAGCTGGGGATGGCCTCCCAACGTGGGAGGGGTGCCCGTCGCACCATGACCCCCCCTGATGTTCAGGATCCTGGCGGTGGTGTACCCGGAGTTGGATGGGTGCTTGAGGGCATCACAGTAGCAACAAGGGGGTGAGTACACTCTAATTCTGCTGATTCAGCGCGCAGTAGAGGTGTCTGGGTGGGGGAGGTGGGCTTTGGGTTTCCCTAGGCGAGGGCGAGTGTGCTACTTAAGTCCCCTTTTTCAGCCAGACCCTGTGGCACCCCACCCCACCTGGGTACAGTGCCAACTACACCTAGTCAGGCTCCTGTGACATCCATGTGTGCAGATATCGGCCAAAGCCTTGTAGGCCATGTCCCAGGGATTGAATAGTGGACCCCAAGTGCGCGGCGTAGTGCAGGGGGCTTCTGTGTCTGTCGTGTCCGACAACGGTAGTGGTAATGCATGCACTCAACATGTCTTTCTTCTGTCTCCCCCCCCCCCCTTTTTGTGGTCTCCCTGTACATGTGTGCATTAGCATCATCAGGCGGAGGAGCAGTGGCACCGGAGCAGGAGGGAGCTGCATCCCACATGGTCCTGGAGGGCGACACTACGGAGTCTGATTTCACCAGTGGGACGGAGGGCGAGGGGAGCTCCACGGGGGGGACAGGAGCTGACACCAGTGATACGGACTCGTCCTCTGATGGGAGCTCCCTCCAGCACCGCCCTCCCAGCAGCCCCTCAGCCTTTGCCCCGTGCCCGCTCACCCAGGAGGGTGGGCATCTCCTTCGCCCCAGGCACCTCAGGCCCTGCCCCAGTCACCCCTGCTGCCCTCAGTGAGGAGGCCATTGACCTCCTCAGGTCCCTCACTGTTGGGCAGTCTACCATTTCGAATGCCATCCAGGGTGTAGAGAGACAGTTGCAACAAACCAATGCATTCCTGGAGGGCATTCATTCTGGTCAGGCAGCCCTTCAGCGAGCTTTTCAGACTCTGGCCTCAGCACTGATGGCAGCCATTGTCCCAGTCTCTAGCCTCTCCCCTCCAACTTCCTCCACCCAGACCCAATCACCTGTACCTCAGCCTACCCCAAGCACACCATCAGACCAGCATGCACACACCTCAACACACAAAGGAAGCTCAGGCAAACATAAGCACCACACATCCCACAGGCACTCACGCAAGCATCACACACATACAGACATAGCAACATCCACTGTCTCCACTGTGTCCCCCTCCTCCTCATCTCCCTCCTTCCTCCCAGTCTCGTCTCCACTCACACCTGCATGCACTACATCTACAGCTGCTACTTCCATCACCACAACACCTACCACCACACTCCTCTCACGTGCAGTCACCACTCCCACTACCATTCACACATCCCCTGTGTCCTCTCCCAGTGTGTCTGTGACGGCACCTCCCAAGGTACACAAACGCAGGCACACACCCACCCAACAGCCATTCACCTTACGACAGCCTCCAGCGCATGCACCTTCACCCAAAGTCACCAAACGTACACCTCCTACAATCACAACCTCTTCCTCCACTCCCAAACCCCCTCCAGCTACCCGTCTCAGTGTTCCTAAGAAACTTTTCCTGTCCACCCTTGACCTCTTTCCCTCACCTCGCCCACCCCGTCAGTCTCCTAGGGCCCGACTCTCCAGGTCCCAACCTAGCACCTCAGCCACAACATCGGCGGGACCAGTGGTGCCAGTAGTCACCGGATTCTGGAGTGCACCAGGCAGCAGGGCAGCCAGTGTGGCAAGGAGCCACAGCACGGACAGTCCCCACCTGTCAAGCATCAAAAGTTGGCCAGTGCCCAGCAGGAGAGGGGGAAGACACCAGCCACCAAAGCCGCTCCGAGGGGTACAGGTGGGATTGTGGAGTCAGCTGCAACACCTTCCAAGGTGGGGAAGGGGCACAAGAAACCCAGCAAGTCTGGGAAGATCAGCACGACAGAGAAGAACGCCATCAGCCCCTCTGCCCAGGAGGCGACTGCCAGCAGCCCCGCTGGCCCAGACAGGACCGCCAGCATCATCCCGCTGCCCAGGAGGCCACCGCCAGCAGCCCCGCTGGCCCAGACAGGACTACCAGCAGCAGCCCCGCTGACCCAGACAGGACCAACAGCATCAGCCCTGCTGCCCAGGAGGCGACCGCCAGCAGCCCCGCTGGTCCAGACAGGACCGCCAGCATCAGCCCCGCTGCTCAAGACAGGACTGCCAGCAGCTAAAGCGCTGCCAAGGACACCGCCGCCACAAGCACCGCTGCCAAGGACACCGCCGCCACAAGCACCGCTGCCAAAGACACCGCCACCACTAACACCGCTGCCAAGGACACCACCGCCACAAGCATCGCTGCCAAAGACACCTCCGTCACAAGCACCGCAGGCCCATGAGCGCCAAAAGCACTGACGCTACTGAGGCCGCCACGAGCAAGATGAAGCACTCTGGGCACCAAGCCCCCTCCAGAACCAGTGGAGATTTACATCCACTACCTCTGTCCTTGGCAGGATAAAGCACTCTGGGCACCAAGCCCCGTCCAGAACCAGTGAAGATTTACATCCACTACTTCTGTCCCTGGCAGGATGAAGCACTCTGGGCACAAAGCCACCTCCAGAAACCAGTGGAGAATGTTATCCACTTGTGAGACTGTGGCTTTGCACACCCCAGGATTGAACAGTAGGCAAACCACCCACTGTAGAGACTTGTGAGACTGTGGCTTTGCACTCCCCAGGATTGAACAGTGGGCAACCCACCCACTGTAGAGACTTGTCAGACTGTGGCTTTGCACTCCCAGGATTGAACAGTGGGTAACCCACCAAATGTAGAGACTTGTCAGACTGTGGCTTTGCACTCCCCAGGATTGAACAGTGGGCAACCCACCCACTGCAGAGACTTGTCAGACTGTGGCTTTGCACTCCCCAGGATTGAACAGTGGGCATGGGGCCCCCTCGTGGATTTGGCGTCGTGCGCTCAACCGGCTGAGGTGCCCCCCCTTTCCCTTCCCCCTGAGGTGCCTGTTTTATTTCCATCTGATGCCCCTGCAGTGTTCTCTCCGTCATGTTCGGGTATCTTGTGTGGTCCTCGCCCATGCAGTGTGGGCCCAGTGGTCCACGGACTTTAAGGGTGGAATACCCTGGACTAATATTCTTGGGGAATATATTTGTAAATAGTGTATGTATATTATTTGACTACTGAATTTGAATATATTACAATCGTTCACCTCACTTCCTTTTGTCTTTGCATTCTTCCAGGGGGTTTGGGGGTGTAACTGTAATGTATCATGCTGTATGAGTGTGTGTGTTGTTGTGGGTGAGGGTGGGGGGGTGTTGCGTGTGTGGATCACTCTTTTTTCCCTCCCCTGCTCTCCTGTGTCGTAGGTGCAGTACTCACCGTGGTCTTCGCCGCCGGCGTTCATGCTCCTGGTAGAGGAGCAAGAAGATAAAGGCTGGTAAAATGTGGAGCTCGGGTTCCATGGCGTCCTGGTTCCTCGTGGGGTGAGCGTTTTTCCTTCGAAGTCCTGTTTCCGCCTTGTTTTTGTTCGCGTGAATCCACCCCGGAAAAGGTGGCGGATTGGTAGGTTGTGATACTGTGGGCGGTACATTGTCTCCCGCCTGTCTGTTGGCGGTGACTGCCGCGCTGTTTGTTTGTACCGCAGTGACGGTCGGAGTGTTAAAGTGGCTGTCTTTGTTGGCGGTTTCCGCCACGGTCGTAATTCCATTTTTGTTTCTGCCGGCCTGTTGGCGGTCTTACCACCGCTTTAACACCGACCGCCAGGGGTTCCCGAGAGACTTAACAAAGGCTAAAGTGGATGATACTAATGCTCTCCTTTGTGATAGTGAGGTCGAGCAGTTAGGCTTAACAGAGGGTAGTGGAAAGCATTTGTTGTACACACACACAGACAACAGAGGAAGCACACACTCAATGACGTAACTCCAGACAAATGGTTTTTACGTAGCAAAAATATCTTTTGTTAATTTATTTCTAGAACTACAAGATTCAAGTTGCAGGTAAATTAATAAATTAATAAGTACTACACATATGTATCAATACCACTTTGATTGGAATTGGTAAGTTGTACAGTTTTTGAATAAATGGCAATAATATATTTCAAAAGTTGACACTGCAATTTTCAGAACAGTTTCTGGGGGGAAGAAAAGTTAGTACTTTTTGTAGGTAAGTACAACACTTACAGTTCCAGGCTCCAGGGGTTAGGAAGTCCACTGGTTGGGGTTCAAGTTAACTCCAAACACCCACCACCAGCAACACGGGGCCGGTCGGGGGCAGAGGTCAAAGTTGAGGCAAGTTTAACATGGGCTCCTATGGAGACTGGGGGCACTTGGTTTCAGATCTGCTGGCAGGTAAGTACCCATGTCTCTGGAGGGCAGACCTGGGAGATTTAGAGGAGCACCAGGGGGGCCACAAGTAGGCACCAAACTCACACCCTCAGCGGTGTAGGGGCAGACGGGTGCAGGGTGCAAACAGAGCATCGGGCTCCCAATGCTTTCCTATGAGAGGACCTCAGGGGTCACTCACAGGCTGCAAGCTGGGTCCAGGGGGTCGATTCAGAAAACCCACAGGCTGGACAAGTTGGAGGGCCACCTACTGAACGTTGCTGCACCAGAGGTTAGGTTTTCCAAGGCCTGGGGGCTGCGGGTGCAGTGTTCCTTTAGGCGTTGGATACCTCCTGTAGCAGTCAGAGGACATCTGCCAATTTTTTTAACTGCTGCACCCAACAAACCCATTGCCACAGCTGGTGTTGCCGCCCCAATCCTGAATGAATGAGTCCTAAACTCGGAAGCGTCAAAGCCTGCTGTGCCCAGACTGCGCTTGAGTACCTGTGTAAACCAGTACTTAGTTAGTGGTGAGCCGTCAGCATGCACGAAGACGGTACCTCGCAACCCAATAGGGTGCAAAGCTAAGAAATCCTCCAAATAAGAAACCATACAGCACGTATTGCCATGTGCCCTACGCAGTAGCACATGGTTACCCTTCCCCTCCTGGTCCATTTTGGAATGAGGGATATTGATCACCAAGGACCCAGACCCCACCAGCCAGTGCAGGTCCCCCATCTGCAATCTCCCTGTGATTTCCTTCTTGTTGCTGGCAACCAATTCACCTAATCTGAAGGCCACATAGAAGGCTAGCGTAAATGCTGCCTTAAATAGGGCGATCTCTCACAGGGATGTACAGATCCAATCAAGGACACCCAAGACAGCCCCCAGCCCCCAGCCTCCCTATGTCAATGGGTCACCTAGTATCAGACTTGACCCTTTGTAGGCGTTGCCAGCCCTTAATGGCCCTCCTTACCAGAAAAGATTTTGTACCATCATGCACCCGTGGCAAATGGGCAAAAAAGAAAATAGCGGCTAGCATATGCAACCAACCTCCCAGTCTCCTTCAAGACTTCTAGGAAAGCCAAAACTGATGAGGCGTTCGCCCAAGATGGCCCCCCATGACCCAGGAAATTAACATATGTCGCAAAGGCCCTCTAATAAGTCTTTATTGTTTTTGGTTCTAAGCTGGCTGTCACGAGGCCTGATAGTCTTGGGCACTAATCTGCCAGCGATGCTCCGAGAAGGCAGTTGAGCGTTTCTCCACTTAAGGATGGTGGGACCTGAACACCCGCATCTTAAAACAGGAGAGGGCATCAGCAACATTGTTTAAAACCCCGAGCACATGTTTCGCTCTAAAATTCACATTCAATTTGAGACACACAAAAAAACTATTGCTTTCAAGACTCTCAAAATCATTTTACACCTGGCAGCCTGTGGATTTATGCACTCAACCACCAACCGACATATTGTCATACCAAAAAATTCACAGACTGATTGCGGACTCTATCTGGCCAGATTGATAATGACACCAGAATAGGGAATAACTGTAGGAAATCAATGTAAGTCACCAGTTCAGATTCCACTGAGTCTGCAGCCCACTTCTACGCACACCACGCCAAGCCAAATATGGCACCAAAACCCTCACTGCCTGCTGCATCTCTAAAGAGCCCATGCTCCTCACTGGATCTGCCATACGACCATCCTATTGAAGTCACGCAGGAAAGCCTCCCAAATTCTCATGTCCTGCTTAACCTCACTGGAGAGCCTAGTGTGATGGTGTTTGACCCTTAGGCCCAACATGGCTTGTGCAATGGACAGGGAGAAGGGGTGCCCCTTGAGAATGATACGCAGGGCAAAATTGAGCTGCCCTACCAGGCACTGTAATTGATGTGGAGTAACTTTCTTTGCGCTCACACAGGCTTGGAGTGCTTGGGAAAAGGCAAGTACTTTGTCTCTCTGCAGCCTGGACACCCATGCAACCGAATACAATTAAATTCCTAAAAAATCCATTGTGGTGCAGGGACCTACGGTTGTGTCGTGCACCAGAGGGACGCCGAGTTCACCCGTCAGACCCTTAAAAACGTCCGCACACTGATCTGACGTGGGGGGACCCAGGAATAGGAAATCCTCTAAGTAATGCAGTACCGACTGATGCTGTGCTTTGCATCTGAAAACCCACTCAAGGAAGGTGCTGAAAATTTCGAAAATGGGAACATGATAGGCATGCACTTGTCAAAGTAGTACTTTCCCTCAAACTGGAATCCCAATAGATGACAATCATTCAGGGTGTATCAGTAGCAACCTAAAGGCGGATGCAAGGTCTGATTTACCCATTAATGCCCCGGGCCCCAGCTCCCACAGCATCTGAACTGCCTGATCCAAAGAATCATACTTGACTGAACAGAGAGCACCATCTATCGCATCATTCATGGATTGGCCTTTAGGTGCCAACAGGTTGCTTCTTAGGGACCTCCTCCAAAGGGGAACAAACTAAATTCTGCATTGGGGCCCTATCAAATGGACCTGTGACACGCCCCAAGCTTAATTCTTTGAGAATCTTTGCTCTTGCCACCTCTGGGTTGGCCCTCAAAGAAAGCTGGTTCTTACAGTGCGGGAATCCTGAGTAGCATTGCGCTGGTATACTGAAACCATACTTATTCCCTTATACAAATCCCACACGGCCGCCCGGTTAGGGTATAATTTAAGCCATGGGACTATGGCAAATAACTGAACCAGAGAGTGTGCCTTAGGAAATAACTAAGAAGGAAAACAGGCCCTGCTGCAAACAGAATCTAATCTAATCAAATCTATTTCCACTAGCTGCCATGGCGTAAGGAGAACTGTATTGTGAGACACAAAGACACCAAATCGCTAATCACAAGCCTTCACTATTAGTTAGCCCACACAGTGAACACACAAAACCGACCTAAAAGGGGCAACCCCAAGTCAGACTAAGGATAGAAATATAAAATGGGAGAGGGGGCTCCCCAACTAAAGCAATGTAAACCACAAATGGGTTATCAAAATGAATAAAGCTTGCCACCCTCACAAGAAACACCCTCACTCAAAACACCCTCTCTCCTTTCCCCTGTGTGACCTCACCTTCAGCACCAGGGTCCCTACTGAAGCCGCCACTGAGATTCAATTGGGTCGGGTGAGCTAAGCTCTAACCCATACGCCTCTCAGTGAGGCGTGCGCTGGGCTGCTCTTGATGGTTGCAGAGTGTGCGAGCGGAGCGTTACGGTTGATCCCACATTGATCAGCTGAGGCTCCCTGGATGATTGCCCGCCAAAACAAACATAGAAATAGGAAGAGAACAAAGGAAATCCGGTCCTCTTTGTACAAACAGCTCTCTGTCCACGGAGCACACTGGAGGACTTGTTCGGCAAGTGGCGTTAAAAGACTGGCTTGCCACCCCTCCCCCCCTTTTAATTGGGGCGAGTGCGTAATTGTGTCATCAAGACGCACTTAGGTGCTTCCAGGCCGCGTGACCCTCACCACCAATCAAGGATAAAACGCAGTGAGGGCTGAGGGCGCAACACACCCCCACATCCCCCGCCACCCAATCTCCACCCGGCGTGTCCAGCATATTTGGGGCCCCATGATGGGTGAGGGCCTGTCCAAGCTAACCTGGGTGTCCCAGTTGTGGGTGGGGGAGGGGAGGGCTCAAGTTCATAATAAATTCACCAAAAAGCAAAAAGCAATATTTTCACAAGCATTTTGATAATGTTACTGTGGGTCTGCCTGTTTGTTGTGATTAGTGAATATTTGTGTATTTACTCATGTGTGTTTATTTGTTTATATTTGTGTGTATGTGTTTCTGTGTGGCTATGTATGCACATGTTGATTGTTTGCGTCAGTGTGTTCTTTTTGCCTGTGTATCTGTTTCTACACATGTGGGCGCTTGTCTGTCTCTGCATGCTGGCGTGTTTGTGTCTTTGTATGTGTCTACACAAACACCTTTGTGTGTATATCTGCGAGTCTGGACTTGATTGTCTTTTGGGGCAAATTAGCTAAATTCTTACTTTAGGGAAGTAAAGATTTTTTAAATAAAATATTTACTTTGTGCGAAATGTCTAGGGCAGAGGTCTTGGTTTTCGATGCATCGGTTTAATAACCATGACAAGCACTGTCTGGATGAGTATGCACATGCATTTAAAACCTCTCTCCAAGTTGGAAGCATCTCACAGATTAGAAATAAGCTCTTTGCATTTAGTGGATCTGCTGAGTAGATTACTTCCAGGTACAAACATGTATGTCTGAAAGACTTCTCACATACTCACTGTTCCTTTAAGAGGTACCTAAAAGCTGCAACAAGCTGCTTACCAAGGAGAGGGAACTGCAGGGCGATTATATGCATATGATATGTATATTCCTTATAAGAAGCTGTTACATGCTTGGGGTCGACCCTCTTTAACACAAGATTGCCAGAATCAAGGCACAGGCAGGACCCGGCCCTACTTGAATGTTACTTGAGGCCAGGCTGTTTGTGCACTCATATGTCATCAGAATCTGGATTTAACCCTGTCAATTCTTTTGTGTTTCATTAACAACCCCTGTTTGTTCGTTCATGAATTACAACCAAGTGCATCACTCTGAAGTTACTGTAAATGTTCGGGGTCCTTAGGATTTCTTTCAACTGTGCACCACTGATGGAATGTCTGTGATTAGAGTATTGTATATGGATCAACTACTAGACTTCAAGGCACTGCACATGTTATTTTAACTGATACAGCTGCAATGGCTTTATCATTCTGTAGTATCATATGTGATATATAAAGTAGTGTTATTATGATATTCTGTGAACAAACCACAGAGGGTTAGAATGTTGGTTATGTATATTCCAAATGGAACATTCTAATGTGGATGGTTAGCCTCGTTTGAAGAAAAAAGGATTCGCTTACCTCTGGGGTGACAATTGTTTTTTTTAATGATTTTAATAAATCGTTTCAACAACATATTTTCCTGGGTGTTGTAATGGGTACATTGTTGGCGACGAGCTGTCACCTCAGAACGACAAACACAGCAAGCAGCGAGTGTGTGTCTATTCGATCGATCGGAACGATACGCCAACGGAAAAGCGAAGAAACAACATATTTGTAAAACATCTACGTGGATGGACAGATGGAATACACGTTACCCCCATTTTGGTGGTAGGAACATCAATAGGTACTATCGACACTGACTGGCCTTTGGTGTTTGCACGTCAGCACGGAGCATCGGGGAGGTTTTGAATGCTCCGCTCACAGTAAAACCAAGAAGATAATGGTGGCCATTTTGGAGGCGTGTTCTTAGTTTTCAAGATATAAGAACTATTTCCTATTGAAATAAACCTCAGCGACACAACCCGTTTTTAGCGCTTAAAAATTCTACTTTTTCACTGTCATAGTGACATCAATTGTGTTTCGTACCTGCAAAAACAAATCGTTTCAGAGTCAGTTAACTGCTACAGACGTGTTAACAATGCACATTTGATGTTTATGCAGAGGATGTGGGCAATTTGAGTATTTTTTGTATTTGTTTTGGGTTTGTGTTAGTTAAGAGTTGTATTTAGTTGTTCAAAGCATGCAGTCTGTAAACCCTCCACCACCATTTCTTGAAAGTCCTGGAGAACCACAAATACAGTGGAAGCAATGGTATGATGCTTTTGAAACATATTTGGGAGCAATAGGAGCAGCACGATTTAGACCTGAAGAACGAGTTACTTACCTTCGGTAACGACTTTTCTGGTGGATACATTAGCTACCTGTGGATTCCTCACCTAATGAATACTCCCATGGCGGCAGCATTCGACGGAAATCTTCTTACTAGTCTCTGCACGTCGACGAGGACGTCACTCTAGCCCACGCGACGCCGTCTGACGTCATACAGGCAATAAGAGGTCCTCGACGACGTGCGGACGTCAGTACCAATCATTTTTTACGTGCATGAGAACAACCAGGCAATGCAATGAAAGAGCCAGGCAACATCCCATTACATTGTAAAAATACACAACATTGCATGAATAACTGTAAATCTTTTATATATATATATATAACTCTCTCTTTTTAAAATATATATCTACACATCAAGTATATACACAAAGATATATACATATATACATATAATATATACAACGTCCATTGCATCCTCAAAGACCAAGAGGAGCGTACTCAAGGATTACTTGGCAAGACCAGAAAGGCAACGGGGAGGCGGGTGGGACCGTGAGGAATCCACAGGTAGCTAATGTATCCACCAGAAAAGTCGTTACCGAAGGTAAGTAACTCGTTCTTCTGATGGATACAACTACCTGTGGATTACTCACCTAATGAATAGAGTCCCAAAGCAGTACCACACCCGGCGGTGGGTGCCTAAATGGTCAAACCAAGAAATCCTGCAGCACTGACCGTGCAAAATGGCCGTCCCTTCTAACCTCAGAATCCAAACAGTAATGTTTTGCAAAAGTGTGAAGGGACGACCAAGTTGCGGCCTTGCAGATGTCGACCACAGGAACACCTCTGGCCAAGGCCGAAGTGGCCGACTTAGCTCTGGTGGAATGAGCTCTAATGCCCTCAGGAGGATCCTTCTTTGCCAAAGAGTAACAGATTTTAATGCAAAGAACAACCCACCTGGATAGTGTTCTCTTGTGGACTGCCTTTCCTCTCCTCTTGCCCACGTATCCAATAAACAGCTGATCCTCCAGCCTGAAATCCTTTGTTCTATCAATAAAGAAGCTCAACGCTCTCTTTGGGTCCAGACGGTGCAGTCTTTCTTCCTCTTTGGAAGGATGAGGCGGAGGATAGAACGTGGACAAAGTAATTGCCTGAGCCAAATGGAAGGGTGAAACAACCTTCGGGAGGAAAGCAGCCTTGGTCCTCAACACCACCTTATCCCCATAAAAAGTTGTATAAGGGGGATTTACTGATAAGGCCTGCAACTCACTCACTCTCCTTGCTGATGTTATAGCTATCAGGAAGACTGTTTTTAAAACCAAATACCTTAAGGGGCAAGAATGCATAGGTTCAAAAGGGGACCCCATAAGGAAAGTCAGGACCAAGGACAAATCCCATTGCGGCATAACGAATGGCTTTGGAGGATATTTATTTAGAAGACCTTTCAAGAATCTGATAACAATAGGGGATTTAAATAAAGATGGTTGGTCTGGAAGACATATGAAGGCTGACAAGGCCGATAAAACACCCTTAATGGTAGCCACTGCACAACCTTTCTGCGCTAGAGACAGAGCAAAAGACAAAACGTCCGATAGATGAGCATGCAAAGGATCAATCTGCCTCTCTCCACACCACGCAACAAATTTAGACCATCTATTAGCGTAGATAGATTTAGTGGAGTGTCGCCTGGCCGCTAATATAACATCCACTACCTCAGGTGGGAGAGAGAAGGAACTCAGGTTGCCCCGTTCAATCTCCAGGCATGTAGGTGCAGACTCTGGAGGTTGGGGTGTAGAACCTGCCCCTGCGACTGCGAGAGGAGGTCTGCCCTGAAAGGGAGACGGAGCGGGGGGCACATTGAGAGTTGGAGAAGGTCGGAGTACCATACCCTCCTTGGCCAATCCGGAGCTATTAGGATGACTAGAGCCCGGTCCTGGCGAATCTTCCTCAATACTCGAGGAATCAAGGGTATGGGAGGAAACGCGTAAAGCAACTGGCCGCACCAGGTTATTTGAAACGCGTCCCCCAACGCTCCCTGCATCGGATACTGGAGGCTGCAGAATAACGGACAATGCGCGTTCTCTCGAGTGGCAAACAGATCTACCCGAGGAAACCCCCACCTCTGGAAGATTAAACGGACTTGATCTGGATGGAGACGCCACTCGTGGTCTGCCGAGAAATGGCGACTGAGACTGTCCGCACGCACGTTCAAGACTCCGGCCAGATGGTTTGCTATCAAGCAAATCTGATGGTCCTTTGCCCAGGACCATAGTCGAAGAGCTTCTCTGCAGAGAAGGTACGACCCCACTCCTCCCTGCTTGTTTATGTACCACATCGTGGTAGTATTGTCCGTTAGGACCTGTACCGACTGACCACGAAGGGAAGGGAGGAAGGCCTTGAGAGCCAGACGTACAGCCCGTAACTCTAACAGATTGATGTGAAACATCTGTTCCTCTGGAGACCAAAGACCTTTGATCTCCAGATCCCCCAGATGAGCTCCCCACCCTAGAGTGGAAGCATCCGTTATGACTGTGGCCACTGGTGGCGACTGCTGGAACGGCTTTCCTTGTGAAAGATTGTTGCTTGCAATCCACCACTTCAAATCCACAGCAGCATCTCTGGAGATCTTGACAGTACCCTCTAGATCCCCTTTGTGCTGAGACCACTGCCTTCGGAGGCACCACTGAAGAGCCCTCATGTGCCAGCGAGCATGCGTGACCAACAGAATGCAGGAGGCAAACAGACCGAGCAGACGAAGGACCTTGAGGACTGGAACTACCGCTCCATTTCGAAACATTGGAACCAAATCCTGAATATCTTGAATCCGCTGAGGCGGAGGAAAGGCCCGACCCAATGTTGTATCCAGTACTGCCCCTATGAACAGGAGGCGCTGAGAGGGCTCTAGGTGAGATTTGGGCTCGTTCACCGAAAAACCCAGGTCGAACAACAACTGGGTTGTTGACTGCAGATGATGCGACACAAGCTCCGGGGACTTGGCTTTGATCAACCAGTCGTCCAAGTAAGGGAATACTGCTATCCCCTTCCTTCTGAGTTCTGCCGCAACCACCGACATCACCTTCGTGAAGACTCGAGGTGCTGAAGTAAGACCAAACGGAAGGACCGCAAACTGATAGTGCTGCGATCCCACCACAAACCGGAGATACTTCCTGTGTGACTTGAGTATCGGGATATGAAAGTAAGCATCCTGCAAGTCGACAGACACCATCCAGTCTTCCTTGTTCAACGCCAAAAGCACCTGTGCTAGGGTCAGCATCTTGAACTTTTCCTGCTTGAGGAACCAATTCAAGATCCTCAGGTCCAGAATTGGTCTCAAACGACCATCCTTCTTGGGAATCAGGAAATACCTTGAGTAACATCCTCGACCCCTTTCCTGCTCTGGGACCAACTCCACCGCGCCCTTTGAAAGGAGGACTTGTACCTCCTGTTCTAGCAACAGGAGGTGTTCTTCTGAACAATAAGAAGGGCGGGGCGGGATGAGGGGCGGGAACTCCCGAAAGGGAAGGGTGTAGCCTTTTCCCACAATACTGAGAACCCAAGTGTCCGTTGTAACAGTCTTCCATTTGGTGAGAAAATGCTGTAATCTTCCCCCTACAGGAGAGGAGTGAGTGGGAAATGGTGGAAGCCTAAGGCTGCTTCCCCTGCTGCACCCCGCCAGAGGATGAGGAAGAGGTGGAGTGCTGCTGAGAGGCTCCTCTGGTGCGGACCCTACCTCTCCCCCTAAAAGATCTATAGGGATGGGAAGAGGCAGGTTGCTGATATCTTCCCCGAAAGGAAGAGGAGGAAGAGCCACGCCCAAATCCACGAAACCTCCTGCAAAATCTGGAAGAGGCCGTGGAAGAAGGAGCTTGGAGCCCTAACGACTTAGCCGTGGCCCTGCTTTCCTTAAAACGTTCCAAGGCCGAATCAGCCTTGGCTCCAAACAGTTTGTCCCCATCAAACGGGAGATCCAACAATGTGGACTGTACATCCGCAGAAAAGCCCGAGTTACGGAGCCAGGCCTGTCTCCTTGCCACCACAGTTGTGCCCATTGCTCTGGCTACCGAGTCGGTGGTATCCAGTCCCGTCTGGATAATCTGGGTCGCAGCAGCCTGGGCATTTGAAACAAGATCCAAAAGACCCTGGGGAAGCTCTGTAAATGATGAGGAAATGTCATCCATCAGAGCATGAATATACCTCCCCAGGATACAGGTTGCATTGGTGGCTTTTAATGCCAGACTGCAGGACGAAAAAATCTTCTTGGACTGCGCCTCTAGTTTCTTTGAATCTCTGTCCCCAGGCACCGTCGGGAAAGAACCAGGCGCTGACTTGGATGAACAGGAGGCCTGCACCACCAAGCTCTCCGGCGTAGGGTGCCTAGATAGAAAACCAGGGTCAGTCGGAGCCGCCCGATACCTCCTGGCCACGGCTCTGTGAACTGCTGGGGAAGATGCCGGCCTCTTCCATATCTCTAACACCGAATCCAGCAGAGCGTCATTAAATGGCAAAAGAGGCTCCGCCGCAGCTGAGGCCGGATGTAGCACCTCTGTTAAAAGGTTTTGTTTAGCCTCCACCACCGGCAACGGCAGGTCCAAAAAACTAGCTGCCTTCCGTACCACTGCATGAAAGGAAGCAGCCTCCTCAGTATATTCTCCCGGGGACGAAAGATCCCACTCAGGGGAAGTGTCCAGCCCACTGGCCGACTCCAGACCACGCAGCCCATCACCCGAGTCCTCTAGCTCTCCTTCCTCCAGGGCTCGTTGGTACTCCTGCTCCTCTAATACACGGAGAGCACGTCTCCTCGAATGAAGTCGTTGTTCAATACGCGGAGTCGACAATGCCTCCGCCGAAGTCGAAGATCGGCGCCGATCTTCAGAAGCAACCGACGCCGCGTCCGGCGCCACAGGTAACTTCGGCGCCGACGAAAGAGCAGCTGAAGCAGATGGACCCACCGGAGTCACAGGCCGAAATCCCGACGTCGACGGGATGGAAATCCCCGGGGCCAATCCTTCTGAAGCCACCGGAGCGGCCACCGGCGCTGACACTGGCGCCGAGCCCACGTTCCCAAAAGGGAGAAAGGGCATAAAGGGTGCCGGCCGAAGAGGCGCAGGATCACCCAAAGAAAAGGCCAAAGGCCCAGCCGGAGCACCCCCTGGAGCCATTTGTTGGAAGATGGCATACATCGCATTCAAGAATGCGGAACTATCGGCTCCAGGGGTGGGAAAAGCCGGATACTGAGGTGCCTGTCTCGGAGGCGACGCCGACGCCGGCCTCGACGTCTGCGCCGGAGAAAACACCTGAGGCTCCAATACCTCAATCACCGACGCCTGTCCAGGTGAAGTTGGAGACGCCGGAGAGGGCAACGGCGTCGAAGGATGCGGCGTAACCGTGGGACTGATCTCCCATGTGTTCGGCGCCGATCCGAAGACCTGGAACGAGTCTCCTTCGAATGACGCCGAGATTCTCTACGGCGCCGGGAGTCTCGATGACGCCGATGTCTTGGAGAAGAAGACTTCTTGTGATGCTTCTCCTTCGATTTTGCCATAAACAGCTTCGCCTCACGTTCCTTGAGGGCCTTTGGATTCATGTGCTGGCATGAATCACAAGTCGAGACGTCGTGGTCGGAGCTCAAACACCAAAGGCAATCGGAATGAGGATCCGTCACCGACATCTTGCCTCCACACTCACGACAAGGCTTGAATCCAGACTTCCTCTGCGACATTATTACCACAGCGAAAGACTACGCAGCAAAAATACACTGTAACCACAAAAGTAACAGTTGCTCCCTCGAAGATAACCGTTTCGAATGCACGGAAAAAAGGGAACTGACGTCCGCACGTCGTCGAGGACCTCTTATTGCCTGTATGACGTCAGACGGCGTCGCGTGGGCTAGAGTGACGTCCTCGTCGACGTGCAGAGACTAGTAAGAAGATTTCCGTCGAATGCTGGCGCCATGGGAGTATTCATTAGGTGAGGAATCCACAGGTAGTTGTATCCATCAGAATGGAAAAAATGACTTCTTCTTCATTCAATTGGGTTTGAAGGACGAGCTATATTTAAACATTCATTGGATATTCAGAATTTTAAAGGAGAAGAATTGGATAAATATGAAGAGGCTATTAAACAATCGAGCAACAGGTTTGATACTCCATCAGTTTAGTTGTAGCTAGACATAAATTCTTCAAACGTGATCAGATGGCTGGTGAAGATGTGGCTAATTATATTTCTGCCCTCAGAATACTTGCAGCGGAGTGTCAATTCGGAATTTTTAACAATCAGCTGATTCAAGACCAGTTTATATGTCAATGTACAGACAGAGCTATTGAGCAGAAGCTTTTGTCATTAGACAATCCATCGCTGGTAGAAATGATCAAAATTGCAAAAAGCATTGAGTCTTCTATAAAATCCAGTAAAGAGTTGGAGAAATCTATAGATAGTAAAGTCAGTGTAGTCAGAGCCAAGGAAGAAAAAGGTAAAACAGGTAAAACATCTGTAATTTTTTCAAGCAAAAGAATGTATGCTTTAGGTGTTGCAATGCTTTACATCAAAATGGGGTTAAATCTTGTCCAGCATTAAATGTTCAATGCAGGAGTTGAGGGAAAATTGGTCATTTTGCCAAAGTGTGTCAAAGTGGGAAACGTATGGGCAACAATGTCATGGCAGTTGTTGAAGAGAGTGATAAAACTGAAAGTTTATTGTATGAGTTGCGAGATATGGTGTTGGTGGTTAGTGATGCCGCGGTGAACAGTGGTGATCTGAACAATGCATTGATTCTTACGTAAATGTACAAGTGGGCAACAAACAACTATGGGGGTCATTCTGACCCTGGGGGTCATGGACTGCATTGCCCATGCCAATGGCATGGGCACTGCAGGGGCCCCCTAACAGGGCCCCACCAAGATTTTCAGTGTCTGCCAAGCAGACACTGAAAATCGCGACGGGTGCAACTGCACCCGTCGCACCCCTTCCACTCCGCCGGCTCCATTCGGAGCCGGCATCCTCATGGAAGGGGGTTTCCCGCTGGGCTGGCGGGCGGCCTTCTGGCGGTCGCCCGCCAGCCCAGCGGGAAACTCAGAATGACCGCCGCGGTCTTTCGACCGCGGTACGGTCTTCTGGCGGTTCCCGCCAGGCGGGCGGCTTCTGCCGCCCGCGGAGGTCAGAATGACCCCCTATGTCTGTTAGTTGACCCCGGTGCTAGGATCACTATGATCACAGAAGAACTTTTCAGTCGGAACTGGGAGGGGCACACCCTTTTTCCTCCAGGCACAGCCCCTGTTTCCTATGAGGGGAGAAAGATTGAACTCCAAGGTTTTTTTGAGGAGACTCTAGAATTCAGGGGAAGACGTATTTTATGGAAAATGTATGTAGCAGTAAAGGGCTTAAACATTTCAGGGTTATTTCATCAAAGCTTATTTGCAATGGTGTTGCGACCAGGCACTAATGATCAAGTAGCTGTGGTCAGAGACACAGATGAAATAGAAAGACTGTTAAACAAATTTCAAAAAGTGTTCTCTGGTGACCTTTGAGGCCATAGATTTTTCTTTATGGCTTTCTCCATTGGTAGTGGTGAAGAAAAAAAATGGTGCTAGAGGGTATGTGGCGATCTGAGATCACTAAATAAAGAATTTGGGTAGGCTCACATCCCTTACCAAAAATAACTGAGATGTGGTCTTCTATAAAAGATGCAGACGTTTTCAGTAAACTGGATTTAACATCGGCATACCATCAAGTAGAGTAGACACAAGAATGTAGGTACTTGACGGCGTTTGTATCACCATCTGGAACATTCCAAGTTTGCCAGGCTTGCTTCCACGGTTTTGGTCTTTCAGAAAATAATGACTATGTTACTTAAAGTTGTTTCTAATGTTTGTATTTTTCAAGATGATGTTTTGATCCATGCGCCAGACATACAGGTACATAACAAAAGTTTCAGGTTCAATTTTTTTTTTAGCAATATGGGGTTGTTCTGAAAAGAGAAAAATTTGAATTTTTGAAATCCTCGGTGGAGTAATTAGGGCATGTATTTTCTACAGATGGTATTCATCCAAAACCGGGCTTAATTGAAAGAACTGTATAGGCTCCTACACCTAAAGACAAAACAGGAGTTAAATCGTTTTTAGAACTGTGTGAATTTTAATCAGGTTTTTTCAAGATTTTGCAACAACAGTTAGGCCTATCTCTAATCTATTGAAAAATAAAACAATCTTTAATTGGGACTCAGCTTGTGAGTGTGCGTTTGACAAGATTAAACTACAATTATCTAAGGGTGGTGTTCTAAAACCTTATGATCCTTTTTTTCAATGCTGTCTTACTGTGGATGCGAGTAAGGTAGGGTTGGGAGCGATCCTTACACAGACAAGAAATGGCGTGGAAGACACTATTGGTTTCGCTTCAAGAGTTTTAAGGGACCCTGAAACATTTTATTCTTTGATAGAGAAGGAGCTTTTGGCTTGCTATTGGGCCATAGAAAAATTCAGAAGTTGTCTTTGGGACAGACATTTTTTATTGAAAACAGATCACAAACCACTGGTCTCAATTCTCAATGGAACTAACAACAAAATGGGTACTCCTAGAACTGTATGATTTACAGCTAGATTAATGCAATATGATTTTGAGGTTATGCATATATCGGGTGATAGTAACATCAGAGCTGATTATTTATCCAGACATACGGTCATATCTAATGACAATGAAGAGAATTATGATGATGAGAGCTGCTTGTTTGCTACGGCTGGTATAGAACAGGTGAAAGTGTGTTCACAGAGAGAGTGGAAGGTTAAATTTGAAGAACATAAAGATTTGTGTGAGATCATGCAATACGTAAGAGGGGGTGGCCTCATGAAAAGGCAATGGCAGTAAATGTTCAACCATTTTGTAAGATTTCTGATGAACCGACCATTGAGGATAGTGTTCTTTTGAGAAATGACAAACTATTTCCACCAGATGAATTGGAAAATGTTACTGTTAAAAATGCACATGAGGGTTATTTGGGTTCTACGTTAACAAAAAGAAGGATAAGAGATTGCTTTTGGTGGCCATGTATGGACAGAGAGGTTGATCAAGTAGTAAAAATTTTTACAATTTGTTCTAACTGTAATAAGTCTTTTAAGACATTGTCACCACCTCTAGAACCCATTCCATGTCAGGCAGGTCTGTGGAGAAAACTAGGAATTGATTTAGTTGGACCGTTTCTCTCTCTCTTAATTACAATCAAAGTTATGCATGTGTTCTGGCAGATTATTATTCAAAGTGGCCTTATGTGAAGTTTGTACATGAACCAAATTCAAAATCAGCAATAGCATTTTTTAGAGATATATTTATGATTGAAGGTTTTCCTGAGGATTTGCCCTCTGACAACGGAGTACAATTTGTTTCAGATGAATTTGAATTATTTTTGAAAGAGCGTTCTATAAAACATTTAAGATTTTTTCTCTATAAGCCTCAAATGAATGGGTTACTGGAACGCTTTGATCGTGTTTTGGGAGACTGCATTAGGTGGGCATTGAAAAATAGATGTGATGTGAGTATGTCTGTCCAAACTATGGTTTGGTTCTACAGGACCACAACTCATTCCACCACAGGTGTGTCCTCGTTTGAGGCTCTTAGAGGGAGAAGAGCTGTTACACAATTTAAGCCAGGTTGGATGTCTAGACTTTTGAAACGGACACAGTGTGAAAGTTGTGATGATACAATCAGATTTAATGCAAATAGAGCACAGAGTAAACAAAAAGCATATTTTGTCAAAAAGAAAACAGTGAAACAGGATTCTATAATTAAGGAAGATTAGTTATGTATCAAGGTGCCAACGTTTGTTAAGAAAGGTGCTCCAAAATTTTCGGATTGAAAGTAGAAGTTGTACATGGTAATGCCATACGAGCTGAAGGAAACAAGTGGTGAACCAAGTCTAAAGTGATCAAGTAAAGACAATGTTGACTCATGTACTAGTGTAATTTCTGAACATAATGATGTTGAGTATCATGACGTGGCAATTCGCAGGAGCAATAGAGTATGAATAATACCTTGAAGATTTCGGACATCCTATAGATCAATATGATTTTCAAAATAAATGTTTCTTTAAATTGCATATATAATCATTTGATCCTTTTTTGATAGTAAGGTAAAGTGTTTATAGTCATAGGTTATTGGTCTTATTAGTGTGTGGATTTTTTTTGTTTTCATTTGGGTTGGTTGTAGTTTTATTCGTTGTTTAGTTATCTTAAAAAAACCTCAATGTAGTATCTTATTGTTATATATAAAGTAGTGTTATGATTTTCTTAGAACAAACCACAGAGCGTTAGAATGTTGGTTACGTCTAATCTGAATGGAACATTCTGGTGTGGATGGTTAGCCTTGTTTAAAGAAAAAAAGGAGTCGCTGCCTTCTGAGGTGACAATTGTATTTTTTAATGATTTTAATGAATCATTTCAAAAACATATTTTCCTAGGTGTTGTGATCGGTACACATTCTTTGTAGGCTTTAAGGCTAAAAGCGCCCTGTAAGAATGTTCACATTTAACTGTAGGCCATACCATGTTTCTGCAGCAGAATCATGGAAACACTGAAGCCCTCATTACAACATTGGCGGTAAGTGCCGCTTACCGCCATGCTGACTGCCGCCAACATACCGTAACCATGGCAGTATACCGCTACCCTTATTATGACCCACACATAGAAATCCACCACTATACAGACACACACACGTCTGCCAGCCGAAAGGTCAGTGATAAAATGGAAGTACCAAAACCCACACCGTTACACCAACAGAAATACGCCCACAGCATCATGATCCACAAATCACCGCGGCGATCATTCAACCGCGGTAAACCATTGGCGGTACACACAGCTGTGCTCAAAATACACACACACCTACAAAACAACACCACATTTTACAATTCAAAATACACACACTTGACACACATACACACACCCCACCCACACCAACATAAAACACACACCCACACTACCCACAACCCTTTACGACCCAAAGATTTTGGCAAGTGAGAGAGAGACAAGCCAGGAGCACCACTGAATCTGAGCCACAAAACACCATCACCCATACACCATCCACGCACCTCACAGCACACACCCCAACACATCACCCCACACACCCTCACACATACCACTCACACTACACCTATGGCACCACAAAGACACCCTAGGTTCTCAGAGGAGGAGCTAAGGGTCATGGTGGAGGAAATCATCCGGGTGGAGCCACAGCTATTTGGATCACAGGTGCAGCAGACGTCCATTGCAAGGAAGATGGAGCTATGGCGGAGAGTCATGGACAGGGTCAAGAACAAGGGATGACATCAGGAAGAGGTGGCACGACCTACGGGGGAAGGTGCATTCCGTGGTTGCAAGACACAAGATAGCTGTACAGAGGGCTGGCGGTGGACCCCCACCTCCTCCTCCACAACTAACAACATGGGAGGATCAAGTCTTGGCGATCATGCATCCTGAGGGCCTGGCAGGAGTAGCAGGAGGACTGGACTCTGGTAAGTCAAATCTTTACTACTTTATTCCCCCCCCCACCTGCATGCCATCACAAACTCCTACCCTCACCGCCATCACTCCACCACCTCACATATACCCCACCATCACAACCCACCCATCCCAATACCAAGCCCTGCATGCAACAACAATGTATGGACACCACTCACAGACCTGCATGGACACCCATCACCACAGCATGCACACTAGTGACAATCACTTAGCCAAACCAATCACAACTCACACAAGCCAAAGCTGCCTTGCTAATACCAACCATAGAGGGAAACATATCCATGCACAAGATGGCAAATGGAGATACAATAACACTGCATTACATCCCCACATGACCCCCACTCAACGTCACCGGAGAGGCGGTGCCAGATCCAGTCCCCCCCCAGAAGAGGCCCACAGTGATGACAGCAGCTCTACATGCCTGGATCATGATGACCAATCTGGCCCATCAGGGACCTCTGGATGGCCGGTGACCCAGGCACAGTCCCAACCCACCACAGAGCCTCCCCCTCAGGAAACACCACCACAGCACCCACCCAGCGGGCCCATCCTTCTGTCCCCAGGACATGTCAATCAGCAGTGTGTCCACCACTACAGGGACCCCAGGCAACCCCACAAACACAGAACGATCAGGGACCTGGGGTCAGTGGCAGTGGGCATACGGTCCAGGGGACAGAGGCACAGGACAATAGGGAAGCTAGGAGGACTACTGTGCGACAGGGGGAGGACAGGCCCAGGGAACCGACTCTCCACGAGGCACTCACCAACATCCTGGGAGCCTACCACCATTCCCAGGAGACCATGGGTCAGATACAGGCTAAGTTGCAGGAGACCCAGCGGCTGCAGGAGGGACAGTACCTGGGGATCAGGGAGGACCTGGGGGACATCCACACCACCCTGGTCACCATTACAGGGTTGCTGGCAGACATGGCCAACACCATGAGGGAGACAGTGGCACCCCAACGTGCCCCTGACACTAGCCACACCGAAGAACAGCCCTCCACCTCCGCCGACGGTAGTGGACAGGAGGCCCCGCCACAGGAACAACAGGCCACCAGCACCCCACCCCCTGCAGAAGGAGAACCACCACGCAAACGGTCCCTGCAGAGCCAGAGAACATTGACAAGACCCCTGCCAGGAAATTAGACTCTCTTGATTGTCACCCTTGTGTCCCACTCTGTCACCCTGTCCACCTTGAACTGCCATTGCTCCCTTTCTTATGCCCCCTTGGACAATGCAGCTGTGATACAAATAGACTGGACAGTACCCTGGACTTTCCTCCATCAGCAACACAGCCCATTGCAATACCCCCTCCACTTATTTGCACCAAAATAAACACCCTTGGAACAAAATCAAATATGGAATCTGTCAATTGTTTGACAAATGTATTAGTTTCACAAGCTGTAATCATTACAATTCAAATGCACTGTAATATTTACATAGGTATGACCTGTAGTGGGCAGCAGTAAACACACCAGGAGCCAGAGTGGGGCACAGAGATCTGAAAATAGAGATGCCAAAGGGTACAGCAAGTGGCCATAGAAATAGGGAATTCAGGCTGCCCTGTTCAATGTCAAACACAAAACTGCAATGGAAGGTAAAGTTACAGTGTCTTACCTGTGTCGCTGGAAGTACTGTTGAATTAGTGTAGTTCTGTTGTCCACATCTTCCTCTGCCTCGTCTTCGTCACTGTCCACAGGCTCCACCGCTGCCACACGACCATCCCAAGGCTCATCCTCCTGCAGGAAAGGCACCTGGTGTCTCAAGGCTCGGCTGTGCAACATGCAACATGCAACGATGATCTGGCACACCTTCATGGGTGAGTAGTACAGGGATCCACCTGTCAGATGGAGGCACTGGAATCTTGCCTTCAGGAGGCCAAAGGTTTGCTCAATGATCCTCCTTGTTCGCCCATGTGCCTCATTGTAACGTTCCTCTGCCCTTGTCCTGGCATTCCTCACTGGGGTCAGTAGCCATGAGAGGTTGGGGTAACCAGAGTCACCTGCAAATATCGAGGAATACCTGTTAGCCACACATACTCACCCTTAGGGACAAATCCACACCCATATACCTACAAAAACTGGGTGGGGACCACGGGCTCACCTATTAGCCACACCCTGTGCCTCTGGAGGTCAGCCATCACATATGGGATGCTGCTATTCCTCAGAATATAGGCATCATGCACAGAGCCAGGATACTTGGCATTCACATGGGAGATGTACTGGTCCACCAAACACACCATCTGCACATTCAGAGAGGGAAAGCTTTTTGCACATTCAGAGAGTGAAAGCTTTTTCTAATCCTGAACACTTGTTCATTTCTCCGTGGGGGGGGGGGGAGGGGGGGAATGCAATATGTGTGCCATCAATGGCACCAATGATGTTGGGGATATGTCCCATTGCATAGAAGTCAGCCTTCACAGTGGCCAAACCCTCCACCTGGGGGAATACAATGTAGCTGCACATGTGTTTCAGCAGGGCAGACAACACTCTGGTCAGCACGTTTGAGAACATAGGCTGTGACATCCCTGATGCCATGGCCACTGTCGCTTGGAAGGAACCACTTGCCAGGAAATGGAGCACTGACAGAACCTGCACTAGAGGGGGGGATATCTGTGGGGTGGTGGATAGCTGAGATCAGGTCTGGCTCCAATTGGGCACACAGGTCTTGGATTGTGGCCCTATCAAGTCTGTAGGTCAGGATAATGTGCCTGTCCTCCATTGTCGCCAGGTCCATCAGGTGTCTGTACACGGGGGATATCTCCATCTCCTATTCATCCTCAGTGGTTGAACTCCAGGGTGCAAAACGGTGAGCAGAAGGTCATATTCAAACATATACTCAGATTAATATGCTATTTTTGTTTTACAGAAACAGTATGTGAAGTCGTAAGTCAGTTGTTGTGCCAATGTCTGCTGTGATGCAGTTTGTGCCATGGCCTGTGCCCCCCTCAAATGGCGGCTGCCTGACCTGTGAGGAGGGACAAGTGGAAATGAGGTAATTCCGCTGGCGTTGTGCGCCGTTGCGGTCGGCGGTCGATTGCCGCCACGCAATGCCGCATTGGTTATCATTGGGCCCTATGGGTTCTAGGAGCCAATCGCGATGTACGCCGGTGGTGACGGTATGCACTGCCACAGACATAACCGCAGTTTTCCATCTGTTCACTCACTTGCTACCTGACCTTCAACAGGAGAGGACCTACACTGCAAGTGCTGCTGTGACCTGTGTCTGGAAGCGACAATGGCTCTAGTGTCTGGGGAAAGGGCCGCTGCCTTCACTTCAGAGGAGTTGGAGAGACTGGGGGTTGGGGTCCTACCCCTGTACCCTTTACTCTATGGTCCTCAAAACAAACAGGTGAGTACACTGTAAGCATGATGCGTGGGGCATGAATGTATGGATTGTTGTGTGTGTAAGCCTCGTGTAGGGGGTGGTCTGAGGGGTCCTGGGCAGAGTGCTGCATGTATGGTGGTCAATGTATGTGCGTAAGGGGATGGGGGATATGTTGGGCCATGAGTATAACAGTCCGGAAGGTATGAATAATACCTTTTCTGCTATATTTGTTTCTGCAGGTCAGCACCCATCAGAAAACGGGTATTTGGCATGCCATCTCCAAGGAGGTGCAGACCCTGGGGGGTCTTTGACAGGCGGAGCACCCACTGCCGCAAACGGTGAGAGGACCTGTGCCGCTGGGCAAGGAAGACAGCGGAGACCCAGCTGGGGCTGACCTCCCAACGAGGAAGGGGTGCCCGTCGTATCCTGACCCCCCTGATGTTCCGCATCCTGGCAGTGGCCTATCCAGAGTTGGATGGGTGCTTGAAGGCATCACAGCAGCCACTATGGTATGAGTACAGATTCAGAATCATGACTTTGCGCGCTTTAAGGTATTACCTGGGTGGGGGATGTGGGCTGTGGGTGCCCCTAGGCCAGGGCGAACATGGCAGGGTATGTTCAATGATGGGCAAACTCAGATGCACTCCAACCCCAATAATGTTAGTGGGCATCTACTACTGGGCAGGGTCTTGTGGGTTTCAGGCGTGCAGCTAATGGGGTTAGGCATTGTACCCCATGGGCGGGTGACTAGCATTGTAACTGGTAGTGCCTGGCCTAGTGCCTAGGGCTGTTCCCTGTGAGTTGTGTACACCAACGGTAGTGTTGTTGCTGGCATTGACTAAGTGTATCCTCTGTCTCTCTCCCCTCCTTTTTGTTTTGTCACCCTGTCCTTGTGTGCATTAGCATCATCTGGCGGAGGAGCAGAGGCACCGGCAACCGAGGGAGCTGCACCCTACATGGGCTTGGAGGCCGAATCCACTGACGATGAGGGCACCAGTGGGATGGAAGTCGAGGGGAGCACCACGACAGAGACAGGAGGGGACACTTCCGACAGCGACACCTCCTCCGATGGCAGCTCCCTGGCGGTGGGGGACACCTCTGTGGCCACCCCAACTACAGGTACAGCCGCCACCCTCGTACCAGCACCGCCCTCCCAGCAGCCCCTCAGCAAGTTTCCCGTGCCCGCTCACCCAGGAGGGTGGGCATCTTCTTCACCCCAGGCACCTTAGGCCCTGCCCTAGTTTGCCCAGCTGCCCTTAGTGAGGAGGCTATTGACGTCCTGAGATCCCTCTCTGTTGGGCAGTCAACCATACTGAATGCCATCCAGGGTGTAGCAGGGCATTTGCAACAAACAAATGCATACCTGGAGGGCATTCACTCTGGTGTGGCGGCCCAACAGAGAGCATTTCAGGCTCTGCCCAACGCACTGATGGCAGCCATTGTCCCTGTCTCCAGCCTCCCCCCCCAACTTCCTCTACCCAGTCCCAGTCCCCTCAACCCCAGCCTATCCCAAGCACACCTTCAGACCAGCAGTTACCCAAATCAACACACAGAAGTGGCTCAGGCAAACACAAGCACCACACTTCATCTCACAAGCACCATCCACATGCAGACACACCAACATCCACTGCCTCCACTGTGGCCCCCTCCTCCTCCTCGTCCACGTCCCTCCTAGTAGCGTCTCCCTGCATGTACTACATCCTCATCCACTACCTCCATCACCAGCACGCCTATCACAACGCACCCCTCACTGGCAGTCACCACCCCCACATCCATGCACACGTCCCCTGCGTCCTCTCCCACTGTGTCTGTGACCCCTCCTCCCAAAGTACACAAACGCAAGCACACAGACACCCACCAGCCATCTACTTCACAACAGCATTCAGCATGCACCTGCACCCAAACACAGCAGAATGACACTTCCTACAACCACTCCCTCTTCCTCCACTCCCAAACCTTCACCCTGTTCCAGCCTCAGTGTCACTAAGAAGCTTCACCTCGGGCCAGGGTGGCCAGAACCCAGCCCAGCACCTCAGCCACCCAGTCCATGGCCACTGTGGTTTCTGCAGCAACTGCAGGTGAGAGACGCTCCAAGGAGCAAGGAGAAGGAGGCACCACCAGCCAGCAAGGGCAAGAAAAAGACACCAGTTGGCAGAAGCAAGGAGGCACCACCATCTGCCAAGGGCAGGAAGGTGCACACAACACCAGCCATGGTACTTCAGCCGTCCGAGGCTGCAGGTGAAGGCCTGGAGGGTACCACCACCACTGCCAGCACCTACACCACGTCCAGCACCGCCACATGCACTGCCACCAGCAGCACCACTGGCAGCAGCCCCAGTGGGCAGCCGTCCGAGGCTGCAGGTGAAGGCCTGGAGGCTACCACCACCACTGCCAGCACCACCACCTGCAGCGCAACTGGCATCCACTGAGCTGCTGTCACCGCCGGCGAGCAGTGTGTAGTGGTGACTACATGGGCTGCAGTGCATCCTGGCCCCTGCAACCCCTGTTGGTGTGACACCCAGGTGAGAGAATGTGACCTTTCCCCAATCCAGGATGAAGCACGCTGGGCACAAGACCCCCCCAGAACCAGTGGAAGAAGGCATCCACTCAGCTCCTCCTTGCCAGGATGAAGCACACTGGGCACAAGGCCCCCTTCAGAACCAGTGGAAGAAGGCATCCACTCAGCGCCCTCCTTGCCAGGATGAAGCACACTAAGCACAAGGCCCCCTCCAAAACCAGTGGAAGAAGGCATCCACCCAGCCCCTCCTTGTCAGGATGAAGCACACTGGGCACAAGGTCCCCTCCAGACCCAGTGGAAGAAAACATCCACTAGAGAGACTGTGGCTTTGCACTCCCCAGGACCAAGCAGTGGGCAACCCACCCACTAGAGAGACTGTGGCTTTGCACTCCCAAGGACCAAGCAGTGGGCAAACCACCCACTAGAGAGACTGTGGCTTTGCACTCCCCAGGACCAAGCAGTGGGCAAACCAGCCACTAGAGAAACTGTGGCTTTGCACTCCCCAGGACCAAGCAGCGGGCAGACCACCCACTAGAGAGACTGTGGCTTTGCACTCCCCAAGACCAAGCACTGGACAAACCACCCATTAGGGAGACTGTGGCTTTGCACTCCCCAGGACCAAGCAGTGGGCTTGGAGCCCCCTCCAGGCCAGTGGCGTTGTACCATCTTCCGGCTGAGGTGCCCCCCATCCCCCGTCCCCCTGAAGTGCCTGTGTGGTTTCAACCTGATGCCCCTGCAGTGTTCTCTCCGTATTGAGGCAGGAGTCAAGTGTGGCCTTGGCCTATGTGTTTTGGCCCAGTGGGCCATGGACATTTTGGAGTAGGCATTGTCCCTCCTTTTGTATATATTGTACATACTGTTTATTGATTTAAGTACGTATTTTCCTGGAACTGTACTATTACACTCATTTTACAACATTCCTTTTGTCCTTGCGTTATTCCTGAGGGTTACGGGGTGTATATGTAATGTCGTTGCATCTGTTTGTGTGTATGGTGTTGAGGGTGGGGGTGTTGCATGTTGCGTGTGTGTGTGTCACTCTCTTTTTACCTTCCTTGTGTGCTAGGTGCAGTACTCACCGTGGTCGTCTTCGCCGGCGTTTGTGTTCCTGGTGTATGAGAAGGTACACCAGCATTGGGAAAAAGTGCAGCTCGGGCTCCATGGCGCCGTGGTTCTCCCTTGAGTTTCGAGAGGTGAGTTGTTTCCCTTCAGTGTTCTGTTTCCGCTGTGCTTTTGATGGCGTTGGCCTGACTGTTGGCGGTTTCCGCCGTGGTCATGATTCAAATTTTTTTACTGCCGGCCTGTTGCCAATGTTACTGCCGCTTTATCACCGACCGCCAGGGTTGTAAT
The DNA here is from genome assembly GCF_031143425.1 of Pleurodeles waltl. Taxonomy (NCBI): domain Eukaryota; kingdom Metazoa; phylum Chordata; class Amphibia; order Caudata; family Salamandridae; genus Pleurodeles; species Pleurodeles waltl. The sequence goes on from NC_090445.1 coordinate 101,398,254, forward strand.
GAGGGCCTAAATGTCCTGGCCAGTGTGCCCTTGAAGGAGAGGTCAGAAGTAAAATTCTATTTAAAGCGGGTCTGTTTATGGAGGTAGAGGATCCTACAGCCTTCAGGGACAAATCAAGAGAGAAGCACCATGTCCTAAAGTCCACAAGCCCGCAGCAGAGACCAGAGAGGCGCCCGCAGTAAAGTACACCTGATGGAATCACTATACACATCTACTGAATACTTATAGTAAATGTTGCAGTGTTTTTAAAATGTTAGTTAGACTGTCTGCCGTTGTGTAGCTTGCACTATATTATAACACGAATTACATACAGAATCTAGGGCTTGATGGGGCATCGTATTCAGGAAATGTGTGTACAAGAAATAGCAACGCAGAAAGTGCCAGGGCAGACACTGTCACCAGTTCGTTTTAAATTATTTACCGGATTCAAGAACAATGAGCCAGCAAGGAAAACACCAGTCTTCGAGGCATAACCACTATGAGTTTGTTCAGTAAAATAAGTGCCTTAAACGTGCCATCTCATCAATTCTGAGTGGGATCAGTGATTCCACGCCACACGTGATGGGAGAAGGTGAGGAGAGGCTTATCTAATTGACATGCAGTTTTTGAACTTCAAAAATGAAGCCTTAGATGTGCGTGGCTGGCCTTAGGAGCGACGTCATCTAGGATGCCCTTCACCACGGAAAGCCAGGGCTTTGCTGAACCTCACAAGCTCCAGGGCTGTGAGATCATCAGCCAAACAAATTTTGACACAGGTGCGCGCCAGCACATGGAAATTGCTGCCTGACCCAGGTTCAGTGCATGGAATATTCTGACAGACCACACAGCCAAAGCAGGCAGTCTATCAGCATCTATTTTACTGGTACTACAGCACCTACTAGTAAAATAGGGGAGGAAAACAGGGTGGGCCCAGCCTATGCGCCCTAAATGAAGAGTTGCCACTGGTTTGTTTAATATATTCATGCATACACTATCTTCACGTCAACATAGTCTCCATTCCCTCACTATCTGTACTTTCATGTAACATGCATGTCTGCGCTACCTGCAGTTGCACATATCCTCTACCCTCCAAGTTGCAGGCTACCTGTACTTTTACAGGGCCTGTGTTAACACAGCCTGCTCTTCCAGGCAACCTGCACTTATGCGTGAACATCATTTCCACTCTGCTATTCACACAAGGTATGAACTACACACACCATGCTACCAATCTGCGTTTCAACATAAATTTCTGCTTCCACACCACACACTTCTACACTACCCTTTATTGCACATTATCAGACAGAATCAGAATGGGAGATGTATTTTTTTTTCCTTCTGTCTCCAAAGATAATTTCTAGAAAAACATATTTACCACTCAAAAGAACAAATTACTTACCTTCGGTAACGCTTTTCTGGTGGATGCACTAGCTACCTGTGGATTCCTCACCTTATGAATTCTCCCAATGTGCCAGCATTCAACGGAAACTTTCTTCCCATCTCTTCACGTCAACGAGGATGTCACAATTGCACGGCTCCGTTTGTGACTCCGTCTGACATCATTGTGGCAATAAGAGATGCTCGCCAGCGTGCTGACGTCAGTTTCACAATTTTTTACGTGCCTTTGAGGCGAACAAGTGAATACCGACTTCACAAGAATAACATATATATACCAGTCCAAATACAAATATAAATCACAATATTTGTTTATATAAAAAACACTAAAAATGTATATACATATCTAGCAAAAGAAGTCTTGGTATGACCAGACAGGCAACAGGGAGGCGGGAAGGACTGTGAGGAATCCACCAGTAGCTACTGTAGCCACCCGAAAAAGCATTATCAAAGGTAAGTAACTTGTTATTCTGATGGATACAAATACCTGTGGATTCTTCACCTTATGAATAGAATCCCAAAGCAGTCCTGCACTTGGAGGTGGGTACCTACCCTGTCACACCAAGAAATCCCGCAACACAGAAAGTGCAAAATGGCTGTCCCTCCTAACTTCCGAGTCCAAGCAATAATGCTTCACGAAAGTATGGAGGAAAGCCCAAGTTGCGGCTTTACAAATTTCAACAACTGGGACACCTCTAGCCGAGGCCGAAGTGGCAGACTTAGCCCTGGTGGAATGGGCCCTAATATCTGCAAGAGGAACCTTCTTTGCCAGTGAATAACAAATCTTTATGCAAAGAATGACCCACCTGGATAGGGTTCTCTTGTGGACGGCCTTGCCCTTCATCTTGCCCACAAATCCAATGAAGAGTTGATCATCAATACGAAAGTCTTTAGTCCTTTCAATATAAAAACTCAGAGCCCTTCTCGTATCTAGGTGATGAAGTCTTTCCTCCTCCTTTGAAGGCTGGGGAGGAGGGTAAAAGGATGAGAATGTTATAGATTTCCCCATATGGAAGGAAGTGACAACCTTAGGAAGGAAAGCCGCCCTGGTTCTCAGCACCACCTTGTCAGCATGAAAGGATGTAAAGAGAGGTTTCACACTAACGGCCTGGGGCTCACTCACACGCCTAGCAGACGTGACAGCTGTGAGGAAGACTTATCAAAACCAAAAGCCTCAGCAAACAAGAATGCACAGGCTCAAACGGTGAACCCATTAACAAAGTAAGAACCAAATTCAAATCCCACTGAAATATGAGAAACGGAGTGGGAGGAAACTTGTTAGTCAGGCTGCTCAAGAACCTAATAACTATAGGAGACTTAAACAAGGAAGGCTGATCAGGAAGGCCCCGAAAGGCTGACAGCGTTGATAAATAAGCCTTCACAGTTGCAACTGCACAACCCTTCTGTGATAAGGAAAGGGCAAAAAGCAAAACATCAGACATATGGGCCTTTAAGGGATCAATTTGCCTCTCTCCACACCAAGTAACAAATTTTGCCCATCTGTTGGCATTGACAGTTTTGGTGGAGTGTCGCCTGGCCGATAAAATAACATCCACCACTTCTGGAGGGAGAGAAAAAGAACTCAGATTGCCCCGTTCAAACTCCAGGCATGTAGGTGCAGGCTCTGGAAGTGGGGGTATAGAACCTGCACCTGCGACTGCGAGAGGAGGTCTGCCCTGTGAGGGAGATGGAGCAGAGGGCACAGTGAGAGTTGGAGAAGGTCTGAGTACCACACACCTTCTTGGCCAATCCGGAGCTATTAAAATGACTTGAGCCCAGTCTTGGTGAATCTTCCTCAGAACCCGAGGAATCAAGGGTATGGGGGAAATGCGTAAAGTAACTGGCCACACCACGACATCTGAAGTGCGTCCCCCAATGCTCCTTGTACCTCATACTGGAGGCTGCAGAACGACAGGCAGTGCGCGTTCTCCAGAGTGGCAAACAGGTCTATCTGTGGAAAACCCCACATACGGAAGATGTGAAGAAACAGGTCTGGATGGAGACGCCAATCGTGATCAGCCGAGAAATGCCAACTGAGACTGTCCGCATGTACGTTGAGAACCACGGCCAGATGATTTGCTACTATACAAATCTGATGGTCCTGAGCCCAAGACCAGAGCCGCAGGTTCTCTCTGCAGAGAAGGAACGATCCTACACCTCCCTGCTTGTTGATGTACCACATTGCAGTAGTGTTGTCCGTCAAGACTTGAACTGACTGACCGCGAAGGAACAGGAGAAAGGCCTGGCGAGCCAGATGTATCGCCCGCAATTCTAACAGAGTGATGTGAAACATCTGGAGACCAATCACCTTTGATCTCAAGGTCCCCTGGATGAGCTCCCCACCCAAGAGTGGAAGCATTTGTTTTGACTGTGGGCACTGGAGGTGGTAGACAAAACGGCTTTCCTTTGGAAAGGTTGCCGTCCACAGCCCAACATCGTGGATCTGAAACAGCATCTCTGGACATCATTATTGACTCTTCGAGATCCCCTTTGTGTTGAAACCACTGCTTGCAGAGGCACCACTGGAGAGCCCTCAGGTGCCAACGTGCATGATTGACCAACAGAATGCAAGAAGCAAACAGACAGAGCAGACGTAGGACCTTGAGGACTGGAACAACCGCTCCATTTTGAAACATTGGAATCAACGCATGAATGTCTTTAATCTGCTGAGGCGGAGGATAGGCCTGATTCAATGTGATATCAAGTACTGCCCCTATGAACAGGAGTGACTGAGAGGACTCCAGGTGAGACTTTGGCACGTTCACCAAAAAGCCCAGGTTGAACATCAACCTTGTTGTCACTTGTAAGTGATGCAGCACAAGCTCTGGGGACTTGGCTTTTATCAGCCAATGGTCCAGGTAAGGGAATACAGATATTCCCTTCCTTCTAAGGTCCGCTGCAACCACTACCATCACCTTTGTGAAGACCTGAGGTGCAGAAGTAAGACCAAAAAGGAAGGACCACAAACTGGTAGTGTTACAACCCTATCACAAACCGGAGATACTTCCTGTGCGACTTCAGAATGGGGATATGAAAATAAGCATCCTGCAAGTCGACAGACACCATCCAATCTTCCTTGCTCAACGCCAGAAGCACCTGTGCTAGAGTCAGCATTTTGAATTTCTCCTGTTTGAGGAACCAGTTCAAAATCCTCAGGTCCAGGATAGGCGTCAATCGACCATCCTTCTTGGGAATCAGGAAATATCTTGAATAGCATCCCTGACCCCTTTCCTGCTCTGGAACCAACTCCACTGCATCTTTTGATAAAAGGACTTGAACCTCCTGCTGCAGGACCAGGAGAGGATCTTCTGAACAACACAAATGACAGGGAGGCATGGGAGGGGGAAAGTCCCAAAAAGGAAGGACATAACCTTTCCCCACAATACTTAGTACCCAAGAGTCTGATGTGACTAATTCCCGCTCGTGGAGAGAATGAAATATCCTGCCCCCTACAGGAGAAGCATGACCTAAGATGGCTAGAAAACTAGGGCTGCTTTCCTTGGTGGGTTTCCCCCAGAGGAAGAGGATGAGGCAGGCTGCTGCTGGGTGGCTCCTCGTGTCCTAACCCTCCCCCACCCTCTAAAAGATCTATAGAGAGGGTTGGCAGGCTGTTGAGTGCTGGACTGTGGCCTTCCACGATAAGAGGATTCACAGCCAAACCCCCTAAACCTCCGAAAGGACCTAAAGGGAGTAGATGCAGATGCTTGTAGCCCCAAGGATCTTGTAGTAGCCCTGCTGTCTTTGAAACGTTCTAAAGCAGAGTACTCCTTGGACCCAAACAACTTTTCACCGTCAAACGGAAGGTCCAACAAAGTTGTTTGAATGTCTGTTGAAAATCCAGAAGACCTAAGCCACGCAAGCCTCCTGGTGGCCACCGAAGTACCCATTGCCCTGTCTACTGAGTCCGCTGTATCCAGACCAGACTGGATAATCTGCTTGGCCACTGCTTGAGTGTCCAAAAGGAGCTCATCAAACTACCCCATCATATCCTGAGGCAAGTTAGGCACCACAGCTCTTGGATATACCTCCCCAGCACACAGGTAGCATTGATCGATTTTAGGGCCATACTACAAGAGGAGAAACTCTTCTTGGCTGCTTGCTCCATTCTCTTGGACTTCCTATCTGATGGAGTAGCAGGAAACGAGCCAGGTGCAGATTGAGCAGAACAAGAAGCTTGGACCACTAAGCTCTCAGGAGTCGGATGTTGGGATATAAATCCAGGATCCCCAGGAGCAACCCTGTACCTCCTTGCTACAGTCCTGGACACCGCTGGAGACGTAACCGGCTTTCTCCAAATGTCCAAAATAGGCTCAATAAGAACATCATTGAAAGGAGTAGGGGCTCCGCAGAAGTAGAGGAAGGATGCAACACCTCCGTTAAAGTGTTTGTCTTTACTTCCGAAGCTGGTAACAGAAGTTCCAAACATTCTGCAGCCTTCCTTATGACAGGGTGATAGGAAGCTGCCTCCTCTGTAAATTCACTCAGGGGAGGTATCCAGTCCACTAGTAGAGTCCGGACCCTGAAAATCTCCCATAGGCTCAGAAATCTCTCCTTCCTCTAACAACTGTTGCTGGTATTCCTGCTCCTTCAAGAGCCTCAATGCTCTCCTCCTCGATCTCAATCTGGCCTCCAATCTCGGCATCGACAGAGTTAGCCGACGTCGACGACGCCGGCTTCAAGGCAGATGGATGTGGCAGAGGAGATGGTGGGGATACACTGTGTTCCGATCAGGACCCCTCAGGTGCCGGAATTGACTCCATCGGCACTGTCGGCATCATTTGAGGCAACGACATCATCGGCGCCGAACTAGCACCCTCAGCCTGGTAGAAGGGCACAAACCGAACCAACTTGTACGGTGCTGGCAGACCCAAGGAGAACTCTAATGGACCCGTGGGACCAGCCTGTGCACCGGAAGGGGCCATAGCTTTGTTAGAAATGCTAAACATAGCATTTAGGAAAGCCACCGGATCCGCTCCCGGAGTCGGGAAGGCAAGAAACCTCTGTTCATTTTGCGGCACTTGGGTCGGATCCGAAACTTGCGCCACCGACTCCTGAACCAATACAGGTGAAAAGTGAGTTGGAGGACTCGCTGGGGGCTTGACGACCTCGATCAGTGATGGTGCCGGAGAAGCCTGAGGACTCTGAGGCTGGGGAGTAACAGTTGGACTGACCTCCTACGCTGTACGACGTTGTCTCGAAGGGGACCAAGTCCGATCTCTGGAAGAACGGTGTCGAGATTCGTGCCAGCGCTGCTTCTTATGAGGTCTCGATGACTTATGAGAAGAAGAGTCCCTTGTCTTAGATCTCTGATGACCCTTGTGTCCTCTCTTAGCTTTTGGTAAGAAGAGTTTAGCCTCTCTTTCTTTTAAAGCCTTTGGGTTCATCCTCTGGCAAGACAGGCACCCTTCCGCGTCGTGGTCCGAACTTGGACACCACAAACAGTCTTCATGAGGGTCTGTGACTGACATACGACCCCCACACTCATGACAAGGCTTAAAACCTGATTTCTTTGGCAGAGTCATTATAACAAGTGCTATAAGACACCTTTGAAACAGTAGCTGTTTGAGAGCCAGGAAAAAAAGTTAGCGTCGAAGGCATGGAAAAAAGGAAACTGACGTCAGCACGCTGGCAATTGTTACGGTCTCGTCGACGTGAAGAGCTTGGAAGAAAGTTTCTGTCGAATGCTGCCACATTGGGAGAATTCATAAAGTGAGGAATCCACAGGTAGTTGTATCCATCAGAAATATATATCCACACCTATATATGTATTTATATCAGTTTGTGTAGTGTTATATGTTTATTCATGCAGCATAGAAATATATCACAAGCTCTTTAAACAGACGTGTTCATACTGAAGTATCATGAGCAGCGGGAGGATGACATACTAATTACGTCCATGAGGTCAGTGGAATTGGGGACATTTTCTACTCATGATGAAGTGCCAGGTTACACAAATATTCCCAAATTTTGTACTGCACCCTGTTAATAATTTAATAAAAAAACTCTTAAAAAACTGATTTATTCACAAAATGTACTTTTTTGCTCCAGACATTTCCTATTTTTGGGTAGAGCCTATTAGACAGCGCATGTGCTGTCTGCTGTGAGACATATTTGTGGCCTACCAAGAACAAGGAGGGGCTTGAAACTCGCTTACCACTGGCTGGCTTTCCATGTCACTCTCATTTGCCTGTTTTTCTGTTTTTTATTCATGTCTCTGCTTACCAATCTTGTGTTTGTCCCTCCTATGGAGCATTGCACTTTTACAATCTCTTTCATTGGCTACTATTGTTGCTTCCATTGCTTGCTTTTCAAGTGATACTATTTTTGTTCGTTTATAGTACTCCATGACAGCCTGTGTGTTTTTGAGCCGTCTCCCTCATGTACGTGTCTTCCCTGCACTCCGTTGCTCTCCGTTGCCTGACTACTTTGCCCACCTCTCCCTCTTTTGTGCTCACCTGTGTGCTTCTCCCAACTGCTTTCCCCCACCTCATGTAGCTTTCGCACCCGCCCTCCCTCTGTTGCTTTCTCATCTTGTTCATCGCTCTCCCTATTGCTTTCACGTCCCCACCTGTGTTGCTTCGACATTACCCCGACCATCCCGAGTTGCTTCATGGTCTGCCTCTCCACAATCCCCTATGTTGCTTGGGGGTCTCCATACCCTCCCCCTTGTTGCTTGCACTCCTCTGCCCACCCGTTTAAAAATGCTTTTATGCTTCTTATTTTTCTTTTTAGGTACAAATCGAACTCAGATCATTAATTAAAAAGAAAAAAACACCTACGTCACTTTGTAGGCACGCTCACACTTGGTGTGCATGCATACAAAATGACACTAGCAGCTGCATCAAAGGCTTTTTTTTACGTTAGCCATGTGTAATAGGTGGAATTGTATGTATGCAAGCATTAGAATGGTCTGACGCTCGTGGCGGTCTGGCAGCATCCGGTGAGTCAGTTGCAGCCAGGAAGCTAGGAGAGGAGGACGCTTTACGAACTCTGGGCATGTATTTAAAATAAAGAGCATCTGCAACCTACCGCTGATCGCGTAAGGTCATTACTTCAGATTGGCGACAAGTTACTTCAAACTTCTTCTCTACATGCCAACAAGAACTACGATTTTCATTCAAACTTCGGCCGTCTCGGTGTTTAACCACGCAGTGAGTACAGTGTAGTTGATGCGCACTGACTCAATTTTAATCGCTCGGCTGGTAACGTGTGTCTACGTGCAGCGACGTGCGATTACATTTTATTTTCTACGTCTTTCTCTATGCGTCTCGCAATAACATTACAAGCTGTCACGCTTCGTTGCTTGGCAACACCTTCTTGACGGCTACACTTTACAAGGCTGCTCCTTGTTGGTTAGCAACATCTGTCACGGAAGCACCTGTACTGCATACAACGCCGGTTATCTGATTTATTTGAATGCGCATTGTTTTTACATTTCTTCAGCGTTCGTTAAACACAGTCTTAAGATTTCAGATACTTGAAATGAAGAATTAAAGATTATTTACAGCAACAGTAATTCTTGGATACATCAAGGAAACAAGCATTTCACATTTTGCCTGCATTATTTATTACAAAGCATAATTAAAGCACAGAGAATATAGAAATAGCTTCATCGCAACCCATGCAACATCAGTTTATTCAACCTTTACCTTTTTTGCAATGGCCTGGGAAGCTACCAATTAAATGAAAACAGTGGTTCAAACTATTTCAGAACTATCTAATCGCAATAGATGCAGCTACATTTTCTTCAGCAAGAAAATTAGCTTTATTGTGCTGTAGTTTGGGACAGGCTTCTCAAGAGGTTTTTGGTAATTTACCTGTTGTGATTACCATAAGAGCGCAAGCAGGAGATAATGTGGCAGAATTTGATCAATATCAAGAGGCTATTGAGAGGCTTAGTAAACATTATTGCGAAGAACCCAGCATCTTGCTTGAAAGACATACATTTGTAAAAAGATAACAAAATGTGGATGAAAGTGTTGAAGAGTACATTTCTGCACTAAGCATTTTGTCTGCTACATGTGAATTTGGAGCAAATATTGATACGGCTATTCGTGGCCAATTCGTTTTTAATTGTTATTCACACAAAATTCAGGAAAGATTATTGGCATGTAGAAATCCTATACTTGCAGAGGTCACTGAATTAGATTAAGGTATTGAACGCTCCATTATTTCTTCAAACGCTCTAAATGAAGAGGTTCCTGTAAACTCATTAAGCAGTAAGAGAGACATAGAAGAGTCCGCACAAATGTTGTGTGCTATCAGCATGAATGATAAAACAGGAAAGAAATATGTGTAATGCAGTATTTTGGCTGTGGGTTCAAGAATCATAATGCTAACAATTATATTTGTCCAGCACTAACAAAGTGTTGTATGCTATGAGAAAAAGTTGCTCATTTTCAAGTAGTGTGTAAAATGAATAAGACTAATGTTAAAGTGAATAGTGTAGAGTTGAATGATAATAATTTTTGTAACCAAAGAGAGTGTTCTTCAAACTGTGGAATGTAATTCAGTCACTGAAACTGACAGCATTAAAGGACCAGTGGTGGATGCAACAATTCATAATGCTACAATAAAGGTTATGGCTGATTCAAGTTCTCCTATAACCATTTTACGAGATTCTAAATGTTTTGAGATGTATAGAAGTAAAATTCAATTAATGCCTACTGACATAAATCCGAAAGCATTTGGTGAGAAAGAAATTGAGATGCTTGGGTATTTTCTAGCTGATATAGAATGTTTGGGGAGAAGTACAAATTCTAAGGTCTATGTTGCCATTAAAGGGAAGATCATTATTGGATGGAAGGACTTATCCAAGATAGGTTTATATTTAGTCCCTGGTTCTGAAAACCCGATTAGAGTAGGCAGTTGTGACAGAAGTATTGATCATATTAAGGAACAAATGGTAAGTGTGAACTCAATTTCTCAAGATGTAGAGGTTATTTGTAAGAAATTTGAAAATGTTTTACAGGAAAAAAATGGCCTGGTTAAAGGATTTGAACATCATATTAGACATAAATCTGATGTGTGCCCAGTTATTAAAAAAGTACGGAATGTACCTCCTAGTATAAGAGAGGATTTGATGAAAACATTGAAAGATTTGTGTTCACAAGGTATAATTAAACCAACTGAGTCTTCTCAATGGTTTTCTCCAATCGTTGTAGCTAAGAAAAAGTCAGGTGAACTCAGATTGTGCACTGATTTACGCATACTAAATAAGAACATTGTTGTGGATTGCCATCCCATACCTCAAATTCAGGAGTTGTTGGCAAACTTAGGCGGGGCGGAAATCTTTTCATTGTTGGATCTGCATTCTGCATATCACCTAGCTGCTTTGACATCTACTTCTAGGGGACTCACTACTTTCATAGCACTGTTTGGAGCTTTTGAGTACTGTAGACTTCTGTTTGGTATGGCGTCAGCTGGCAGAGTTTTTCAGAAACTAATGGATAAGTTATTTGGTGACATCAGGGGATGCAGGCATATCAAGATATTCTAAGTTATGCAAAAAGTGTTCATGAACACAATCAAATTTTGGAGAAAGTGCTAAAAACGTTGTTTGATGTTGGAATGACGGTAAGACGAAATAAATGCAAGTTTGGTGTAGGAAATCTTGAATACTTAGGTCACACAATTTCATCACATGGCATAACACCTAAATTTTCCTTGTTAAGAGCCAGACAGGAAGCCAAAGCACCAGAGGACAGGGATGGTCTTAAGTCATTTTTAGGCCTTGCAGAGTATTATGCTAGGTTTGTACAAGGGTACTCACGTAGATTAGAACCATTGAGAATATTGTTAAGAAAAGGAGTGAAGTTTGAATGGACGGAACAATTGGAAGAGACATTTAAAGATGTGAAGAAATTGATCATTGAAGCTCCTGCATTGCAACCATATAAGTCTGATTGTAAATGTATAATCACTGTTGAAGAACAAAGGGTTGGGTTTGCCTCAAGGACACTCAAACCATCAGAAAAAGTGTGTAGTACTATTGAAAGAGAGGCATTGGCAGCCGTATGGGCAATTCAAAAATTTAAAGTATACATATGGGGACGTGAATTCGATCTGTATACAGATCACAAACCCTTGGTGCATATTCTTTGTGGTAAAACTTATAGCAATGTATCTTCTAGATTAGTGAGGTTATTATCCAAGCTTCAGGATTACAATTTTGATATAAAACATTGATCTGGTAGTAAATATTTTCAAGCTGATTGTTTATCTAGGATGTTGGTAGAATACAATGATACAGAAGTGCTAGATTATACAGGGTGTGTAGTTGCAATTTTAGATGCAACTGAAGAAAGTGGAGGCAGGATTACAGAAGACAAATGGGAAGAAGCATGTCGTTCTGATGCAAATTTATCTAAAATAAAATATTATATTTCACAAGGATGGCCTGAAATAAAATATTTATCTAATAACTTGAAGAAGTATTTTAAAATAGCTGATGAATTGTCAATAGTCAATGGCACAGTGATGCGTGGTGAAGTGTTTATTCCACCAGAAGATATAAGACATGAATTGATTATGATAGCGCATCAAGGACATCCAGGAATGTCCAAAATGTGTAAAAGAACTAAGGGGGTCATTCCTACCCTGGTGGTCTGAGACCGCCAGGATAGGGGACGGAGGAAGCACCGCCAACAGGCTGGCGGTGCTTCTGGGGCTATTCTGACCGCAGCGGTAAAGCCGCGGTCAGAAAAGGGAAGCCGGCGGTTTCCCGCCGGTTTCCCACTGCCCCTGTGAATCCTCCACGGCGGCGCTGCAAGCAGAGCCGCCATGGGGATTCCGACCCCCTTCCCGCCAGCCTGGTTCTGGGGGTTTTCACCGCCAGAACCAGGCTGGCGGGAACGGGTGTCGTGGGGCCCCCTAACAGGGCCCCACATTGATTTTCAGTGTCTGCTTGGCAGACACTGAAAATCGCGACGGGTGCAACTGCACCCGTCGCACACCAGCAACTCCGCTGGCTCCATTCGGAGCCGGCTTCCTCGTTGCTGGTGCTTTTCCGCTGGGCGGGCGGGCGGCCTTTTGGCGGTCGCCCGCCAGCCCAGCAGGAAAGTCAGAATGACCGCCGCGGTCTTTTGACCACGGTACGGTCTTCTGGTGGTTCCCGCTTGGCGGGCAAATCATTTTGTTGGTGGCCTTCCTTGGAAAATAATGTAAAATCAGTGACTGACAATTGTCCTGATTGTTCAGTCTCAGATAAACTTTGGAAGATGAATGAACATCCTCTGCAACCTGTTCCTTTTCCTGTAAGGGCTTGGGAAAAGGTAGGTTTGGATTTCTCTGGTCCATTCATGTTGTTGCCCTCCGACATGAGGTATCTCATAGTTTTAATTGACTATCACTCTAAATGGATTTATCATTTGTTTGTTGAGGCTCCTAGTACAAATTCTGCCATCACATTTTTGGAAAGTGTATTTAAAATAGAAGGCTCACCTAAAGTGATTGTGACTGATAATGGCACTCATTTTGTTTCAAAACTGATGAAAAAGTTTTTACAAAGTCATGGTATCCCACATTATCAAGTTGCTTTGTATTCACCTAGCTCTAATGGATTAGTGGAGAGAGCTAATAGGATTATGAAGGAGGGGATACAAACAGCACTAACTTCAGGATGTTGTTAAGAGGATGTAGAGTACACAAAACTTATATCCCACTTGGTTAAGAAATAAAACTGGTGTTGATCAAGAAATGCGAAATAGCGACGAGATTTCATGCACAGTGGCTCTAAAACAAGTCAAGATGAAAGAACATTTTGACAAGAAACATTGCTAGTATGGTAAAGATTTCCAGGATGGAGATTGGGTTCTAATCAGAAATCCTGGAAAAGTTCAAAAAGGAGTCTGAAAATTTTCCATTTCTTTGCAAGTGTTGAAAGTACAAAAAACTGTTTTACTGGATAGGAAAGGTTGGTGGAACAAAAGACAAGTTGTTAAGGTTTCGGCGACTCAAGCAAACAATATTAAAAGTAAAAGACAGGTGGAAGATGGTTGTGATTGGCAAACTTGGTATCAACCACAAGCAAAAATGAACAGTCATAATAGTGTGGATGTAAATGTTCAAAAAGAATTGAATTCACAGCAGACTGGCCATTCTAGCATTGTTTCATCTCGACTAATAGAAATTAGGATACCAAGAAAGTTTTGAGACTATGTTATGTATTAGAGGGAAATTATTTCAGTTTATTGTTGTAAGGGGGAAGAAGATGTAATAGGTGGAATTATGTATACAAGCATTAGAATGGTCTGATGCTCGTGGGATTCTGGCAGCGACCAGTGAGTTAGTTGCAGCCAGGACGCTAGGAGAGGAGGACGCTTTATGAACTGTGGGCATGTATTTAAAATAAAGAGCATCTGGAACCTACTGCTGATCGCGTAAGGTCATTACTTCACCATGCTACACAAATAGGGGCTGCTGTGCAGCGCGTCTAAAAACATTGGTAAAGCAAAAAATCACAAAAGCAAGACCTATTGTCTTTACCAGTGATTGTTTACTATATAGTCTCACAATATGACTACACTCAGCAAGGGACAAACAACCCAACACCATAAAAAAAAAACCATATTCACCACCTTTCCCCATTCTAAACTAAAAACTTCGCATCAAATAGCATCCCCTTAACTTCTCTTTGTCTCCAATCTGCAGGATTTTATTTCATGTTTTTGGAGGTTTATTTTAATGCAAGTAATGTTTAGTTATTTAACGCTGTGCTTAAAGAAATGAAAAGCGTACATTAGACCTATTAAAATTGTCATGCATTGTAAAGGTGAACACTGTCGTCATTCTGGTTCTTCTTTCTTTAAGTTCCTCTTTAAGGTGGTTAATGTATGCTGTATTTTGCAGTTTTCTTTTGCTTCTTGGAGCTATGAAGTAGGTCTTAACCCACTGTTCATTATTACAAAAAACATGTTTTCACTAGGCACATGTTCCACATTTGCACCAATTGAAGAAAGAATGATCTTCCTCTCATCTTGACTCTCTCAAAGCTTAAAACAACCCCTTTAACTTGGATTCGCATTCATTTTTGCCATGGGTGCGTGAAACTAGAATTTGACCTGCATTGTTTTGCAAAGATGACAAACCAGGCACCTTTACAAAGTTGCCAAGTGAATTACTTGGTGAACTTCCCCCGTCAGTTGAAAATTCCCACTAAATCAACTGTTATTAAAGGTTTTCCCCAAAGGCGTTATTTGGTGGAATCTTCTCCAACTAAAAAGTGACGTTTTGTGGAGTTGCTCGCCTGAGAACCAAATGTTTCAAGTTTTTGCCCGCAAAGTTGTTTTAAAAGTTTCTGCATCCTTGTAGCTTTATGTATTCTTGAAGCTACGTAAGGATGCAAAATTAAAATTCTTCTGGCATGACTGGGCACAATTCACAACTTTGCAAATTTCTGAAATTGTAAAAGTTCCTGTTTTTGGTTAAACTGCACCCATTTTTACGGAAAAATCCCCTTCATAAAGTCATTTTGCAAGGCCAAATGAAAACGACTGAAAAACAACTCGTTCTACCATAGTTGTTTTTAACGAGATGCACTTTGTGTTTACAAACATAAGCCAGGGAATGCCGGCCTCTGGACTATTATAACAGGTCAGATATTTTAAAGTATGTAAAAACAACTTAACTTTTATAATGAAATACCTTTATTTGGCTGATCTGACAATAGGTCGTAATGGGAGACCCAGGGAGTAGTTAACAATGTTTAATAGATAGGACAATTTTATAATCTTGAAATGTTTACTTGACAGAAACATTTTTGGGGACAATAATTTCTTTTAAAAATCTTTTTAAAACAAGGAATGTGGTAGCAAATGGTATGTAGGTGTGGGCAACAATAGGGGGTAGTTTGGAAGGGAGGATGAGCAGAATTTCCTCATTGTCTGACTCTGGCCTAGCAGGTATCTTTTCCTGCGCTGTAGACTAGTGTCACAAGTCCCCCTGACAAGTGTTCTAAGTTGTTATATTGTTTATGTCATCAGTTATATTACTTTAGCTGTGGTTCCTGAACCCTACCTGCTTACCAAAGCCTAGGGCTTCCTTTGAGACAACAAGTAGCTGCTTCTCAGTACTTCTCTACTTCTCTCCTGCCCTCACCCCATATTTCTCCTGAGGCCTATGATGCCCTGTTTCACGTCCAAGATCAGAATAGAGCTAAATGGAAATTGAGGATTAATGGTTGACTCCACAGCTGACTCTAAGGGCCAGACTTACAAGAAAGTGGTGCATCGGTCCCGATGTGCCACTTTTCTTGCGTCACCTAACGACAACATGTCAGCGCCGTATCTACAATACGGCGCAACATGGTGGTTGTTTCCACAATTGCGTCATAATTCATGATGCTTTTGTGGTGCTTTTCCAGATTAGCGCCATAAATAATGGCGCTAATGCAGCAAAGTACTAGGGAGGCCCATAGGTTACTATGGGCACCTCACTTTAATGCCTGCCTGGGCAAGCATTAAAAATTACAGAAAAAATGTTGCAGTGAAATCTTGTAGATTTCACTGCGCCATTTTTTGCCGCCTCCCTGCGTGGGAAAGCCCCGCTTGCATACATTGTGCCTGGAGCCGGCATAATGTGGTACAAGGGGTTACAAAGTGGCGCAAGGCAAGCATTGCACCACTTTGTAAATATGGCACGGGCAAATGACATCCTTAACACCACATTATCATTACAAAAAATGACGCTAATGTGGTGGAAGGAGGCTTAAGGGCCTTGTAAATCTGGTCCTAAATGTGCGGCAATAAAACCATTCGGACAACATGTTTCTTGTTAGTGATATAAGCAAAAGTCCTGAACTAGGCATTCTACCACCACCACCTTTCAAGAGAAAGCTAGGACTTCAACCTCACCAACACTGGAATTTAAACGCATTGGCAATTTTGCGAGCTTACAATAGTTCCTAGTTTCTGTGATTCCAGAGACAATGGAAATGTATCATCAAGGTACATATAAGTGTAGTTGAGAACAGTAAATCCAAACGTACCTATGCACACATTTGCAGTCACAATATTTTGGTAGTCAACATTCTAGCTAGAATATTTAAGTATCACTATATTTAGTAGAAGAGTTATCTCCTTTGTGGCTCGCCTAAATGTCCCAATTACCTGTCATATCTGATATATCATTTTAATTCTACCAGATACCAGTTCTTACCATCACCGATGTGTTGTCTATGCAAAGAAGGCAGAGAACCCTTATCATGTATCTCTAGTTATTGCTTACCTTTAAAATCCAAACAGAATTGATACTTTTCTCCTTTTACTAGGATAGAACACTGTGAGAAGATTGTTTTAGAGATGTTCAACTTTTTTATGAATTGTGTGAACATCAACAAATGAAAAGGCCACTCATGACTTTATTGAGCACTTTACAATTTTGCATTCGAAAAATTACATTGTGATAAAAATATTGTAAATGATTATCTTAATAGCCATCTTACTCTTGCTCTGTAGCCAATAAGTGATTTTATTGACTATTTTAGCATTTGTACATAAATGAAAAACATGATTTGCCTAATCTTTTGAAATATTTATAATATTGAGTTTTAAGCTGAAAGCTGACGACTTAGTTACGTTTTATAATTTGTATAAACTAAATAAACAGAGAATAGTAAATATAAGGAAACTGTAGTGTAAAATATGTGTTGCTGTCTGTCTTCCAAGCATGCCATAATTAGGGTTTGTAGGAGTAGTAATGCATGACCAAAATATGGATTCAGCTTTGAGAAAGGTTTTGATTAAATAATACGATGTGTAAGAAAAACTTTGAAGTGTTATTAAAACAGACAAAGAGAATGATGGTCACCACCGGTGAGATTGTAGATAGATGGCTGTGCATTCCACACAAATGGGGTAAACAAGGCGTATGAAAAAACACATTTCTATAGGGTTTCCCCTGTTTTCCACATAAAACGCTCGTCAAACTACATAACTAATGGCTACGAGTCAAGCTGTTAAAAATTCTGTGATTGACAAGATTAAATCATTTGTGGTCAACACCGATTTGATATATGTCTGCAATTTTGTGTAAAATGGCTCGCCAGGTGGAAATCACATGTGATGTTAAATCCCCAAAAGAAAGCCATCTGTCTCTTTAAAGCTATTGTAAACTGAGATGCATTTGTTCCAGGCAATTGGGAACTGGTTAAACTGTAGATACCATACACCATAGTGTCCCAGAAGTGCACACTAGTGCACAAATGCCTAAAATAAGCCCAGGAAGCCTGGATGTATACCAAATCTTCAGGATAATCACTGACTAGTGAAATGAGCCTTATTGAGATTTGCTGTACGCATACTCATCGTGAGTCTTCTGAAAAATCTGGCAAGGATACAACTCTCCTGGACCAATGTTGTACACACGAGGGAGTTGGAGACAGACATGTGGAATGGCTTTATTTTTGCACTTTTTTAATAGCATGAATCCGGGACAAGAGCATCAGAGCACTTCATATTACACTTTCCGTTTTTTTAAATTCTTTTTAGGCAAAGTGATTTTCTGAAAGACATAGGAAGATAAGTTGAAGCTGGGGTTCGAACTTGGCCTCCCATGATCCAAAGGCAGCAGCTATAACCAGCAGGCACATCTTTTCTGATCCTATTACAGTACTTGTCCGTACACGGCAGCCGCTACCACAGGCCTACGCATAAGAGGAAGCTTTGCATACATTTCCAACTCTGGGCGAATTGTGCAACGGAAATACCTGAAAGGAACTTTTAGACTAGAAATAACTCAGAGGCTTAAAACAGACAAATGGAAGGAGACTGCACCCTCCCACCTCCACCAATCCCCCAAATTCAACCAATGTCACACTCACTTCCAGAAGCGTGTGACCCCCAAGAACGCGGAAACCAACTCCACCTCTGACTGCACCGGGTGTCGCTTCTTTCTTAAAACAACTCCCTTCAAAACTGCACATCTGTTTGAATTACAGATCAGGGGAAGAGAAGCCCCGGTTCCCTGTGGCTCTGAGAGATATGACCCCGCAGTTATGGGTTATTTCTGATCAATATCACCCCACGGTTACAGGTATTTAATCCCTGAATGGACTCAAGTATCATCAATTTTCTATGCAGCCTCCATGCACTCTGCATATGGGTGTATTTATGTCTATGTTAAGATCTAACATATATTCTCATGCAGCCCATTTCAGGAAGATATTTCTCTTCTTCCGCTTGTACATTACTCTCCATCATGCCTACTTGTTTCTTTTTCAAATTTAATTTGTGCACATTTTGGTTATGTCTAGAGTAAATGTAAACAAAAACTCTTTTCCAAGTAAGGTTTAAGCCTCCCTTAACAATATTTCCAGTGCATTTTCGACCACAGAATGTATATTTTTTGTCTTCACTCGTTTTTAATCAATCATAATTTCGGTTAATCTTGATACATCGTTTCATATTGTTAGTTTGTTCTTGTTTCAAATAATTAAAAATCTATTAGAATCAAAGAGAGCTCCTTGGTCTGTATCTGCCAGGCACCTATATCCAATTCTAGGTGACTATTGATTCAAGGTGGCCGTTGAAGGCACATAGGTGTTATTCTCCCTTAAGTCACTTGATGGGATTGGGTACTATGGAAGATTCTGTGGTTGAGCCGTTACAGGAACCGCCTCCTGCCTGCCTGTATAGGTAATTGCTTTGAATGCTTGTGCTGCTGGGGTTGCTTAGTGCCTCCGCGAGAAAGCCCTCTTGGATTGCTCAACAACACCGAAATAACTCTTTTTTGAAAGAACACCAAAGGACATGACAAGTCAGGAGCACTGAACTATGAGAGGACAATTAAAGAAGGGTCCTTCCAGGGTAAGATGCAAATACGGACAATACAATATGAAATGTGTGTACTTGCCTGTCAGGACCAATCTACTTACAAAGTGAGAGGGGCTGAGAAGACTCTCTAGCCGAGCTACAGTTTCATAAATGTAGGCTAGCAAGCCATGCTGATTCCCTTCCACACTTGAAACAAAGAACAGCACACTAACAAGGTTTGTTCTGTGAGGGGTCCATTCAGTTCTGTGCAATACAACTGCTGTGGTACATTATATGATTGGTACTTGTTAAATGCAACAGGCTCCACAGCGACAGAGCCCCAACGCAAGAGCAACTTATGGGTACGGATAGGATCCAGCGATTCCTGGGATATATTACATCTGTGGTCCTAATGCTTATTACTGTCTTCCAAGAGGATGGTATGGTACATGCTATCTGGGGATAGTTTTCCCAAAGATTTTTCAACTTGATGACTTAAAGAAATTTCTGAAAGTGACTGAGTTACATCATGTTAGACAGAGGAGGGAGACTCCTTCTAGTATAGTGGGAGATATATTTGGAGGAATGATACCTTCAGTGGGAGTTGTTCTGAATTCAATAAAGATTCGAAAGTTGTCTACTATTGTGGATAACATGCTGCCAAATTTTTCAGGAGCCACACTCCTGATAGATACCGAATTAGCTGTTGAAAGAGCTATGACTCTTCAGAATCGCCTTGCATTAGACAATTCTTTAGCGAAGGATGGCAGAGTTGTCAAAATGCTTAATTCTAGGCATTGCTGTTCGTTCATTCCCGACAATAGTAAAGAAATTAGAAGCTTACTTACTAATCTGACTAATGAAAGTGCTGATTTGAAGGAATTGAAAGAACCAGGTGTTTGGGAGAAATTTGGGAAAGGTTTTGCTTCAGTGGGAAAGTGGCTCAGCAACATAGGGAAAGGGATATTATTGAAAATAATACAGGGGTATTGATTGTTGTAATTTGCTTAATTGGAATATGGGGAATGTGTAAACTGTGTAAAAGGATTAAACTGAAGAAGACGAAGAATAATCAGAGGAGGGAAGAAAAAAAAAGGGAAAAATTGTTTAGGGAAAATTCAAAAAGGGAACAAAGATTTGAAGGGATTGAGATGACAGAATTTTAGCTAATGCAAAAACTTGTGAGTGAAGGTTTGGTGTGATGACATATTTAGTCATCAGATTAGGGATTGCTAACAGAAGATTTTAATGGAAATTACTAATGAATATTTATGTATTCTGAGTGATGAACTTGCATAGAAAATATATTAACGTTCAGAAAAATAATGCACGCTTTTGAAGGTGTGACCAAGTGAGTGGCTGCCAATGTTCACAAAGAACAAGGTACTTACCTTCGGTAATGCTTTTTCTGGCTGGTTTCTTGGCCAATCTGGGACTATTAAAATGAACTGAGCCCGATCTTGGTGAATCTTCCTCAGAACTCGAGGGATCAGGGGTATGGGGGGAAATGCGTAAAGCAACTGGTTGCACCAAGAGATCTGAAACGCATCCCCCAAAGCTGTTTGCACCGGATACTGGAGGCTGCAGAATGATGGGCAGTGCGTGTTCTCCCGAGTGGCAAACAGATCTATCCCTGGAAAACCCCACATCTGAAAGATGTACAAGACCAGATCCAGATGGAGAGGCGACTCGTGATCAGCCGAAAAATGTGGACTGAGAGTGTCCGCATGTACGTTGAGCACTCCAGCCAGATGATTCGCTACCAAGCAAATCTGATGGTCCTGATGCCAGGACAAGAGTCGCAGAGCTTCTCTGCAGAGAAGGTACGACCCCACTCCTCCCTGTTTGCTTATATACCACATTGCAGTAGTGTTGTCCGTCAGGACCTGAACTAACTGACCGCAAAGGGACGGGAGGAAGGCCTTGAAAGCCAAACTTATTGCCCGCAATTCCAACAGATTGATATGAAAAGTCTGTTCCACTGGAGACCAACGACCCTTGATCTCCAGGTCCCCCAGATGAGCTCCCCACCCTAGAGTGGAAGCATCCGTCATGACCGTGGCCACTGGAGGCGGCAGTGAGAACGGCCTTCCTTGGGAAAGGTTGCCGTCCACAGCCCACCATCGAAGATCTGCTGCAGCGTCTCTGGAGATCGTAATCAACTCCTCGAGATCCCCTTTGTGTTGAAACCACTGCTTGCGGAGGCACCTTTGGAGAGCCCTCATGTGCCAACGTGCATGCGTGACAAACAGAATGCAAGAAGCGAACAGACCGAGCAGGCGTAGGACCTTGAGGACTGGAATAACTGCTCCATTTTGAAACATTAGAATCAACACCTGGATGTCCTGAATCCACTGAGGCGGGGGGTAGGCCCGATTCAATGTTGTATCCAGTACTGCCCCTATGAACAGGAGGCGCTGAGCGGGCTCCAGGTGAGACTTGGGTACGTTTATCCTAAAACCCAGACTGAACAACAACTGAGTTGTCATCTGCAAGTGATGCAATACGAGATCTGGGGATTTGGCTTTGATCAACCAATCGTCCAGGTAAGGGAATACCAATATCCCCTTCCTTCTAAGACTTGCTGCAATCACTGCAATCACCTTCGTGAAGACTCGAGGTGCTGAAGTAAGACCAAACGGAAGGACCGCAAACTGGTAGTGTTGCGACCCCACCACAAACCGGAGATACTTCGTGTGCGACATGAGAATAGGGATATGAAAGTAAGCATCCTGCAAGTTGACAGACACCATCCAATCCTCTCTGTTCAATGCCAGAAGTACCTGTGCTAGAGTCAGCATCTTGAATTTTTCCTGTTTGAGGAACCAATTCAAAATCCTCAGGTCTAGGATTGGTCTCAAACGACCGTCCTTGGGAATCAGGCAGTATCTTGAATAACAACCCTGACCCCTTTCCTGCTCTGGAACCAACTCCACTGCACCTTTTGACAACAGGATTTGAACCTCCTGCTGCAACAACAGGAGATGGTCTTCTGAACAAAATGAGGGATGGGGAGGAATGGGAAGGGAAACTCCTAAAAAGGGAGCGCATATCCTTTCCTCACAATATTTAGAACCCAGGAGTCTGATGTAATCAACTCCCACTCGTGGAGAAAAAGACGTAATCTTTACCCTACAGGAGAAGTGTGGTTGAAAATGGGCAGAAAACTGGGGTTGTTTCCCTTGTTGTTGTCCTCCAGAGGAAGAGGATGATGCAGGGTGCTGCTGGATGGCCCCTCTTGTCCGAACCCTCCCCTGCCCTCTAAAGGACCTATAAGGGAGGCTGTTGGACTGTGGACTGGGGTCTCCCATGGTAAACAGCTCCACGCCCAAACCCCCTGAACCTCCAAAAGGACCTGAAAGGGGTAATAGTGGAGGCCTGCAGACCCAAAGACTTTCTGTATATCAGAGGAAAAGACAGAGGACCTCAACCATGCATGCCTCCTGGTATCAATAGAGGTATCCATCGCCCTGGCCACCGAGTCTGTAGAATCCAGAATAGACTGGATTATCTGTTTTGCTGCAGCCTGAGCATCCGACAGGAGTTCTCCAAATTGTCCCTGCACCTCCTGCGGCAGGTCCGGAACCATAGCCCTAGCTGAATCCATCAGGGCGTGCACATATCTGCCCAGAACACAGGTAGCATTTGTAGCCTTGGGGGCCATACTGCAAGAAGAAAATGTTTTCTTCGCCGACTGCTCCATCCTTTTGAATTCTCTGTCCGACGGAATCACAGGGAAGGAGCCTGGTGCAGACCGTGTGGAACAAGAGGCCTGAACAACCAGACTCTCCAGGGTAGGATGTTTTGATAAGAATCCTGGATCCCCATGCGCCACTCTGTATCTCCTTGCCACAGATCTATTGACAGCAGGTGACGACACAGGCTTCCTCCATAGCTCTAAGATAGGCTCCGTAAGAGCATCATTAAACGGAAGCAATGGATCCACTGAAGGGTGCAGGACCTCAGTCAAGATATTTGTTTTGACCTCTGC
Organism: Pleurodeles waltl; assembly: GCF_031143425.1. Taxonomy (NCBI): domain Eukaryota; kingdom Metazoa; phylum Chordata; class Amphibia; order Caudata; family Salamandridae; genus Pleurodeles; species Pleurodeles waltl. Next base: position 101,421,366 of record NC_090445.1, read on the forward strand.
AGCAGGCAACGGATGATCCAAAAAATTTGCCGCCTTCCTAATCACAGTGTGGAAAGAGGCCGCCTCCTCCGTAAACCCCCCCGGTGAAGAAAGGTCCCATTCCGGGGAAGTGTCTAGCCCACTGGCCGGATCCAGCCCTTGATATTCCCCCAAGGGCTCCACAATCTCCCCTTCTTCCAACAACTGCCTCTGGTACTCTTCTTCCTCCAAAATCTCAAAGCCATTCTACGTGACCTCAGCCTGGCCTCTAACCTCGGCGTTGACATAGAATTAGTTGACGTCGATGACTGAAAGAACTGAAAGGCGTGGAACCGGAGAAGAAGGCTGACTTCGGTCTAATCCGGAGCCATTCGGCACCGGAGCGGATCCCATCAGCGCCATCATCGGCGTCGACTGAAGGGGTAATGAGATCGGCGCCGTATGTCTAGAAGGCGACGTCATCGGAACCGCAGGGTCCCGAGGCGACGTCATCAGCACCAAACCGGCACCATCAGCTGGATAAAAGGGCACAAACGGCGCCACCTTGTAAGGAGCCGGGGAGCCCAACGAAAATGCTAAAGGACCCGTGGGACCAGCCGGTGAACCAGCAGGGGCCATAGCATTAAACATAGAAAACATGGCATTTAAAAATGCCGCCGGATCCGCTCCCGGAGCCGGGAAGGCAAGATACCGCTGGTCTCTATGTTGCACCTGTGCTTGCTGAGCATCCGAATCCTGTGCCACAGGTGAAAATCGAGGACTCTCTGGAGGTGCAACTACCTTGAAGACCGACGGCGCCGGAGAAGCCTGAGGGCTCTGAGGTTGTGGAGTCACAGTCGGACTAACCTCTCACTGCGACCGGCACCGCCGAGAAGGAGACCTGGACTTTGAACGGGTCCGAGCCGAGCGACGCCGAGAATCATGACGATGTCGCCTCTTGTGTTTCTTCGACGAAGTGTGAGAAGAGGACCTGTGATGACTCTTATGTCCTTTCTTTGCCTTGGCCAAAAAGAGTCTGGCCTCCCTCTCCTTCAGAGCCTTAGGATTCATGCTCTGGCAGGATACACACTCCTCAACGTCATGTTCAGAGCTCAAACACCAAAGACAATCATCATGGGGGTCAGTAACCGACATGCGACCACCGCACTCTCGACATGGCTTAAATCCCGACTTCCTGGGAGGAGACATTGTAACCAGAAACAAGATTGTAACCAGAAACAAGATGGAACAACTTCAACAGTAGTGAGAGCTAGGAGAAAACCGTTAGCGCCGAAGGCACGGAAAAAAGGGAACTGACATCAGCACGCCGGCGAGGACCTCTTATTGGCACGGTGACTTCAGACGGAGTCACGTGGAGCCGTGCAATTGTGACATCCTCGTCGACATGGAGAGCTGGGAAGAAGATTTTCTGTTGAATGCTGGTGCATGGGAGAATTTATAAGGTGAGGAATCCACAGGTAGTTGTATCCATCAGAAGTGTACTTTTATGGTTTATTAAAATGAAATGTGTGCTTTTTGTTTGATTAATGTAGTAATATGCCATATTAAAGGTTATGCATTATGTATTAGCTTTATTAATTGTAGGCCTTAACTTAGCAGAGGTCTTGGCCTAGTTGCATGGCCTCAAGTCAAGCTGTATTTCTTAAGCATCTAATAAAATGTCTGTTTAGAGAATTAAACTGTGATTTTCCACTGTGCTGACCTGATGTGCTTGTAGCTAAAAGTCTTTCTCATGTCATGAGAACTGCTTGCTAGAAGATGCTGTTCTTGCAACTGCAACATTGTTAAATGTATTGTGTGCGAGACTGACTTTCTCAGGAGAAGACAATGAAGACACTGACTAGAGTATAAGCTGCAACAATATTGTTACCTGACAAGCTGCATGATGAGAACAATACGTAAGGAGCCAATCATCAACATGTGAACAGTGAACAAGTAGAAATGTAGATTTGAAGTTTTAGTTTTATTGGACAAAGTGTGAGCATGTGGTCCGTTGACCAATAGGGGCTTGAGAAATAGTTTTAGGAAATCTAACTTAGCCGGACTGCACTGAGAGAAGATAACGCATTTCCCCATATCATATCTCGTTGAAAGGCCATTATTTTCTGGAGCGTCTTGAGAAGAGACATGCTTAACTTTACTGTTCAAAGACTTTGGGGGTCATTCCGACCCCGGCGGGCGCCCGCCGGGCGGAAACCACCCAAACACCGCCCGCGGTCAAATGACCGCGGGGACCATTCTAACTTTCCCGCCGGCCCAGCGGGAAAGCCCCAGCAAAGATGAAGCCGGCTCCGAATGGAGCCGGCGGATTTGCTAGGGAGCGACGGGTGCAGTTGCACCCGTCGCGATTTTCAGTGTCTGCCAAGCAGACACTGAAAATCTTAATGGGGCCCTGTTAGGGGGCCCCTGCACTGCCCATGCCAGTGGCATGGGCAGTGCAGGGGCCCCCAGGGGCCCCACAACACCCGTTCCCGCCAGCCTCTTCCTGGCAGTGTAAACCACCAGGAACAGGCTGGCGGGAAGGGGGTCGGAATCCCCATGGTGGCGCTGCATGCAGCGCCACCATGGAGGATTCCCCCAGCCAGGGGAAATCCGGCGGGAAACCGCCGGACCCGGCTGGGCGACAATACCTGATGTAGCACCGCCAGCCTGTTGGCGGTGCTACCTCCGGCCTCCACCCTGGCGGTCTATGACCACCAGGGTCGTAATGAGGCCCTTTGCCTTTTCTGAACTTTGATGCTGAATCCAGATGCCTTGCTGACCAGAATGATGTCCTGAGGACGAAGACTGTCACTGCTTGCTGATCCAAACAGAGGCTAGGTATATTAACCATGAAGTTGTTTACCATGTCTATTTGCTTTTGTTTCTAAGTACCAACCGTGCTATTTTGACAGAGCAATAGTGAGATGTTTTCCTAATTTGTGTTGGCTAAATTGTTTTGCATAAGCCCAAACATGCTATTCTAATATGATGTTAGTTAGGGTTCTCACTGATGAATTTTACTATATGAAATAACAGCTGATGTCTTTTCTTTGCTGAATCTAAATGTATGTGGTATCGTTTGCACAGTTATTCTTGTTTTTAATTTGCACTGTAACTTTGGAATGTGTAATACATCAAGTCTCGAATAGATTGTGTTTCTTTTGTCACTTTGGACAGCCAGCGTTGTTTCTGTAAATTTAACATTTGATTTTAAGATTAACCTACGTGTCATTAGCAATGTTAATATAGGGAAATACACATTTTAACTTTTACATAAAGGTGTGGTTATTCATGGCTGTACGGTCATGGTGAGTGACATTTACTGACTCCAATTGATTATTAATATTATTGACTGTCATTGATGAATGATGTTGTTGATTAATCATTGATTACTGATCTGCATGTACAGGATATATGGTGGGAACATCCTCAGCTAGTCAAAAGGTTCATCGGCCTATTCGCGTCCCCTTGTAAGTCTACTTATTAAGGTCTGACAGGCTAACAGATATGGTAGCGGAGGATGATTTGTCTCCTCAGCAGCCCATCATAGAGGCCCGGTACATGGTCCTGAGAAATAACAGGTGTTCACAGAGATAGTAACAGCTTGATGGTTTGTCTCCTTAAGAGCCCATCATAGGTGCCTGATACAGGTAAGTCTCTTTAGGAGCCCATCATAGGTGCCCGGTACAAGTTTGTCTCCTTAAGAGCCCATTATCGATCCAGAAAAAGAGGTAGAGTATTTGGTCCCAGAGATTGTAAGCGAGAAATAACAGGTGTCCCCAGAAATGGTAGTAGCTTGATGGTCTTGTCTTTTGAGAGCTAATTGTAGAAAGTTGGCCCTGTATATACTATTTCAAAGTAAGAAATAGTGTGCACAGAGTCCAAGGGTTCCCCTTAGAGGTAAGATAGTGGCAAAATTAGATAATTCTAATGCTCTCTTTTGTGGTAGTGTGGTCGAGCAGTAGGCTTATCAGAGGGTAGTGTTAAGCATTTATTGTACACACACAGGCAAGAAATGAGGAACACTCACTCAAAGACTTACTCCACGCCAATAGGTTTTTATATTGAAAAATATATTTTCTTAGTTTATTTTAAGAACCACAGGTTCAAGATTTGCAGTAAACACTTTAAATGCAAGGTACTTCACTTAGATACTTTAGGAACTTTGAATAAAAGCAATATCATATACAGTCTTTGTAAAAATGGCAATAAGCTATTTTCAAAGTAGACAGTGCAAAAATCAACAGTTCCTGGGGGAGGTAAGTAAAGGTTAGTTTAGGAGGTAAGTAAAACACTTACAAGTCTCAGTTCTGGGGCATAGGCAGCCCACCGTTGGGGGTTCAAGGCAACCCCATAGTTACCACTGCAGCAGCTCAGGGCTGGTCAGGTGCAGAGGTCAAAGAGGTGCCCAAAACACATTGGCGCCTATGGAGAACAGGGGTGCTCTGGTTCCAGTCTGCCAGCAGGTAAGTACCTGCGTCCTCGGGGCAGACCAGGGGGGTTTCGTGGAGCACTGGGGGGGGGACACAAGTAGGCACACAAAACACCCTCAGCAGCACAGGGGCGGCCAGGTGCAGTGTGCAAAGCAGGTGTCGGGTTTCAGGTAGAAAACAATGGAGGGACCCGGGGGTCACTCTAGCAGTGCAGGCAGGCACAGGGGGGGCTTCTTGGGGCAGCCACCACCTGGGCTAGGCAGAGGGTCTCCTGGGGGGTTACTCCTGCGCTGAGGTTCGGTTCCTTCAGGTCCTGGGGCTGCGGGTGCAGTGTTGGTTCCAGGCGTCGGGTCTCTTGTTACAGGCAGTCACGGTCAGGGGGAGCCTCTGGATTCTCTCTGAAGGCGTCGCTGTGGGGGGCTCAGGGGAGTAGCCTCTGGTTACTCACGGGCTCGCAGTAACCAGGGAGACCTCCCTGAGGTGTTGGTTCTCTGAATCTCGAGCCGGGGGCGTCGGGTGCAGAGAGAGAAGTCTCACGCTTCCAGCGGGAAACGTGCAGTCTTTGGAAGTTGCTTCTTTGTTGCAAAGAAGTAGCTGGTTTGGAACAGGGCCGATGTTCAAGGGAGCTTCTTGGTCCTTTAGTCCAGGGCAGTCCTCTGAGGCTTCAGAAGTCGCTGGTCCCTGTCGGATGCGTTGCTGGTTGCAGGTTGCAGGTTTTCGAAGTTGGAGACAGGCCGGTAGGGCTGGGGCCAAAGCAGTCGTCGTCTTCCTCCTTCTCTGCAGGCTTGTAGGTCAGCAGTCCTTCTTGTTTCTTCAGGTTGCAGGAATCTAGTTTCCTAGGTTCTGGGGTGCCCCTAAATACTGAATTTAGGGGCGTGTTTAGGTCTGGGAGGGCAGTAGCCAATGGCTACTGTCCTTGAGGGTGGCTACAACCTCTTTGTGCCTCCTCCGTGTGGGGAGGGGGGCACATCCCTAATCCTATTGGGGGAATCCTCCAAACTCAAGATGGAGGATTTCTCAAGGCAGGGGTCACCTCAGCTCAGGGCACTTAGGGGCTGTCCCGACTGGTGGGTGACTCCTCCTTGTTTTTCTCATTATCTCCTCCAGCCTTGCTGCCAAAAGTGGGGGCAGTGGCCGGAGAGGTGGGCATCTCCACTAGCTGGGATGCCCTGGGGCGCTGTAACAAAAAGAGTGAGCCTTTGAGGCTGACCGCCAGGTGTTACAGTTCCTGCAGGGGGAGGTGAGAAGCACCTCCACCCAGTACAGGCTTTGTTCCTGGCCACAGAGTGACAAAGGCACTCTACCCATGTGGCCAGCAGCATGTCTGGTGTGTGGCAGGCTGGCAGAAACTGTTCAGCCTACACTAAAGTCGGATTTGTATTCAGGGGGCATCTGTAAGATGCCCTCTGGGTGTATGTTACAATAAATTGCACACTGGCATCAGTGTGCATTTATTGTGCTGAGAAATTTGATACCAAACTTCCCAGTTTTCATTGTAGCCATTATGGAACTGTGGAGTTTGTGTTTGACACACTCTCAGATCATATACTCTTATGGCTACCCTGAACTTACAATGTCTAAGGTTTTGCTTAGACACTGTAGGGGCACAGTGCTCATGCACATATGCCCTCACCTGTGGTATAGTGCACCCTGCCTTAGGGCTGTAAGACCTGCTACAGGGGTGACTTACCTATGTCACAGGCAGTTTGAGGTTGGCATGGCACTCTGAGGGGAGTGCCATGTCGACGTAGTCATTTTCTCCCCACCAGCACACACAAGCTGTGAGGCAGTGTGCATGTGCTGAGTGAGGGGTTCCCAGAGTGGCATAAGACATGCTGCAGCCCTTAGAGACCTTCCCTGGCATCAGGGCCCTTGGTACCAGGGGTACCAGTTACAAGGGACTTATCCGAGTGCCAGGGTTGTGCCAATTGTGGAGACAAAGGTACAGTTTAGGGAAAGAACACTGGTGCTGGGGCCTGGTTAGCAGGGTCCCAGCACACTTTCAATCAAAACTTAGCATCAGCAAGGCAAAAGGTTAGGGGGTAACCATGCCAAGGATGCATTTCCTTACCCTCATCATCACCGAGATTTGGATTTATTTTTCACTGATACAAACTGGAGAAAGAATGTGCCCCTAAGTCCTGAAATGACTTTCCCCGAATCTTGGAACTTGCCAATGGTTGTTTGAGGATGTACTTGGCGTTTTAGTGACAGTGCAAATGAAGTAGGTTTTGCGCTTGCACAGCTTATGCAAATCGAAGGTGAACTGTGATGTTTGAGAAGGTTTAGGGAGTTTGCGTACTCCAAATGAAGTTGTAGAAGGGGTGTGCGTACTCCGCAGTGTGAGAGTAGGGAAGTCGTCGAACTTCACATGTGGCGCTTTGTGCAAAAAAATTATCCAAGTGGTTGTTGATGTACGGACCCTGCGTGGTCTAAGACTCCGGAGTATACTGAAAAGTGTATGAGAAACTTGTTTTTTGTTGGGATTTGTCTGGTTTAATAGGTAGATCAGGCGTGGTCAACAAGTCAGAGTGTGAGTCTAAATGAGTGAAATAATTTTTCGACTGAGATCTGATGAGTCCTATGTGCACCAGGACAAACCCACTCATCAGTTGAGAGTCAAATTTGCAGGTCGAATTTTGCTTGCGAATCAGGGAAACTGAGAAAGAAGGAGTAGCTGCTAGAGCAAAACGTCGTCAGTGACAAATCCATAAAGTTTCTGAAGCGATTGTGTTACCTTACCTGTAGTAAACCGACAAATTGGGTTTTGATTTTGTTTGGTGCTTGCAATACTCTTGCATTAGTTCTGTGCCAATTTGAGTTTGGGAGGACAAGCCGCAAGACTTTGTCAGCCGCAGTACGTGTGAGTGTGACGTCATTGGAGCCGCACTGGGATAGGCTGGTTAGTGAGAAGGGTCATGCACGGGTTGGCAGCCGTTCGTGAAGCTCAATTGGTTGAGAATATGGGTGAAGAGAATTCTGGGATTAAAAATCACTTCCTGATTTGGTTTTGGATAAAATAAAGGTTGAAAAGATGAAATTTTTTAAACCTTTAAAAAATGCTTTAAGGGGAGACACGTACATTACAACGAGTATAGGGGATATTACACTGTGTCAACACCAGAGCAGTACGCGCTCTATTGGCGACAAAAATGCAAAAACCCAGCACTCTCAAAACAACGTAATTTATGCATTGTGCTGATATGTTGTGGTTTAACTTTTTGCATTGCAGAGTTAAATCCTGAAAACTTATTTTTAATATGCTTACAAATACTGTTCCTTTGCAATGTATTGCTGCAGGTTTTCAGAGTGTGTTAGGGTGTGGCCCCTTTCCAGGGCCTTCCAGAGACTTTTCCTGCAACATGCCTAGGCGTGGTTCTGGGCTGGGCCAAGACTCTATAAAAGAGAGCCAGCCCAACTCCCAGTGCTCACTATTCAGAGGTCCCGGTGCAGAGCAGCAGCTTCTTCCTGAGCTACTGTCCCGGCGGCCTATTTGGATCTTCCAGTCTTCTGCCCTTCGTCCTTCATTGGTGATCATTGTTCCAGGCGGTTTATTGTATGCCACTATTCTAAGATATTTATTATGTAATATTCGAGTTGACAAGTTATGTGATTTATTTCCTGAATCCATATTGTGTTATTCATGGTGCACAATCCTTTTATGGTGTTTACTATATATATATATATATATATCTGCAATATGTGCAACTTGTGTTGAAACATTTTAAGAGTACACAGAAGGCCAGAGTTTCTAGATGCAATATTGTATGGTCCTAGTATACATTCTCAAAACAGGATTTATATGACTGGTTTAAAATTTAGTCAGAATGTTTTTTCTGATTCTCATGTAAAGGAAAGTAGTTGATTAAGAAAGTTTTAATTTAATTCATCTTGATTCCCTTACAGGTATCCGGTCATCTTGAAACTTAGTCATTTTAAACTTAACTCTTAGATTGTTCATGTTTTCAGAGTGACTAGGCTTAGAATCATAGTCTAGTATTGATTTCAGGAGATATAATTTTCATATCGTGTGTTCTAACCTTTTTCTTACTACAGGTCTCCTTCTCAGCTGTTCCCTTCCTAATCCCCTTTTCCCCTCTTGAACTCTCTCAGTCTCTGTGATTTGTCTATCAGAGTCTTGGAGCTGTTCAGTGATGGACGTGTTGGGAACGTACACAGATCCCGAGGATCTGGTGACTCTGACACACCGCCAGAAGGTACACCAGTTTACATTGTAATTGAAGAAAAGGGTGTCGCGCCATGCCTTTGGCTAAAGCAATGGTGCAAAGCGACAGAGAAAGATGGGAGTTTAGCGTTTCCTATCAATGGAACATTTAGTTTGAGGAGCCTAGAGAATTTGAGGAGGGTGCTGTATGATCTGAAGCCCCCTCCGAGACCACCACAGTTTGAGGCATTAGCGATCTGGGAGTTAGTAGCCAGACAATTATAGCAACAAGAATTTGAGAGGAGAATGAGAAAGTGAGAAAGACAGAAAAAACACTAGCGGAGGCTAGGTGGGACAGTGTTCAGAGGCTTTGGAGAACCAAGGCTTTGCAGGGGATTAAATTATTCTGAGCAATTACCCAAGACGGCGAAAGAGAAGGAAGGAAAGCTACTAGAAAAATGAACAGAAGCCCTTCCGAGAGTAGGGAAGCTAGAAAATCTTCCACATATGGAAGAGTCAGATGATGATGAGTTTCTTTTGCAGATATTGAGAAATCGTCCACCACCATATGCAGCACATGAGAGTAGTCCGAGTACCAGTGCTGATCCTTAAGCTCTAACACAGGTTAATGGGACAACAAGTCCGTTGCAGGTTATTCCTAGCCCGACACAAATCCCAATGCAGAGGAGTCTTAACGAACAAGTTACTTACCTTCGGTAACGCTTTTTCTGGTGGATACACTAGCTACCTGTGGATTCCTCACCTTATGAATTCTCCCAATGCACCAGCATTCGCTGGAAAATTTTCTTCCCAGCTCTCCACGTCGACGAGGATGACACAATTTCACGGCTCTGCACACAATTCGTCACTGTGGCAATAAGAGGTCCTCGCTGGCATACTGACGTCAGTTTCACCCTTTTTTTACGTGCCTTTGAGGCGAACAGGTGAAAACCGAAATCACGATAACACATATATACAATTAGATGCAATACAAGCACAACATGTATTAATATAAAAAATAATTAAAACATATATAAACTTATAATAAAAAGTATTGGTACGACCAGACAGGCAACAGGGAGGCGGGTGGGACTGTGAGGAATCCACAGATAGCTAGTGTATCCACCCGAAAAAGCGTTACCGAAGGTAAGTAACTTGTTCTTCTGATGGATACAACTACCTCTGGATTCCTCACCTTATGAATAGAGTCCCAAAGCAGTACCGCACTCGGAGGTGGGTGTCTGACTAGTCACACCAAGAAATCCTGCAACACAGAACGTGCAAAATGGGCGTCCCTCCTGACTTCCGAATCCAAGCAGTAGTGCTTCACAAAATTATAGAGGGAAGCCCAAGTTGCTGAAGTGGCAGCCTTATCCCTGGTAGAATGAACTCTAATACCCTCAGGAGGAATCTTCTTTGCTAACGAATAACAGATCTTAATGCAAAGAATGACTCAACTGGATATGGTTCTTTTATGGACAGCTCTGCCTTTCATCTTGCCCACATATCCAACGTAGAGTTGGTCATCCAAACAAAAGTCGTTCATTCTCTCGATATAGAAACTGGAAGCCCTTCTCAGGTCTAAGCGATGGAGTCTTTCTTCCTCTTTTGAAGGATGAGGAGGAAGATAGAAAGATAAAAGAGTAATAGACTGCCCCATATGGAAAGGAGTGACAACCTTAGGAAGGAAAGCCGCCCTGGTTTTCAGCACTACTTTGTCAGCATAGAATGATGTAAAGGGAGGTTTGACACTAAAAGCCTGAAGCTCACTCACACGCCTAGCCAGCCCACTGAAGTGAAGCTCACTCACAGCCTGCCAGACGTAATCGCTATAAGGAAAACTATCTTAAAGACCAACAATCTTAAAGAAAATGAATGCATACGTTCAAACGGTGAACCGATTAAGGAAGTCAAAACCAGATTTAAATCCCACTGACGCATAAGAAAAATAGTGGGAGGAAATGTATTTGTTAGACCTTTCAAGAACCTAACAACTATAGGTGATTTGAACAAGGAAGGTTGATCCGGAAGGCAAAGAAAGGCTGACAGCGCCGACAAATAGCCTTTGACAGTTGCAACTGCACAACCCTTCTGCGCTAAAGTTAAAGCAAACAACAGAACATCAGACAGATGAGCTCTCAAGGGATCAATTTGTTTCTCTCCACACCGAACCACGAATTTTACCCACCTGCCGGCATAAACAGTCTTAGTGGAGTGTTACCTGGCCGATAAAATAGCATCCACTACCTCTGGTGGGAGAAAGAACTCAGATTGGCCAGTTAAATCTCCAGGCATGTAGGTGCAGGCTCTGGTGGTGGGGGTGTAGAACCTGCCCCTGTGACTGCGAGAGGAGATCTGCCCTAAGAGGGAGACGGAGCGGAGGGCACAGTGAGAGTTGGAGAAGGTCCCTGTACCACACCCTTCTCGGCCAATCCAGAGCTATTAAAATGACTTGGCGACTCGTCCTCAGAACCTGAGTAATCAAGGGTATGGGGGGAAACGGGTAAAGCAACTGGTCGCACTAAAACATCTGAAACGCGTCCCCCAAAGCTCCTTGCATCAGATACTGGAGGCTGCAGAATAACGGGCAGTGCGCATTCTGCCAAGTGGCAAATAGGTCCATCTGCGGAAAACCCCACATCCGAAAGATGTGAAGGACCAGATCTGGATGGAGACGCCACTCACGATCAGCCGAGAAATGCCGACTGAGACTGTACGCATGTACGTTGAGTACTCCGGCCAGATGATTTGCTACCAAGCAAATCTGTTGGTCCTGAGCCCAGGACCAGAGCCACAGAGCCTCTCTGCAGAGAAGATACGTCCCTACTCCTCCCTGTTTGTTGATGTACCACATTGCGGTAGTGTTGTCTGTCAAGACCTGAACTGACTGACCGCAAAGGGAAGGGAGGAAGGCCTTGAGAGCCAGACGTATCGCCCGCAATTTAAACAGATTGATGTGAAACATCTGTTCCTCTGGAGACCAATGGCCCTTGATCTCCAGGTCCCCCAGATGCGGTCCCCACCCTAGAGTGGAAGCATCCGTTATGACTGTGGTCACCTGAGGTGGTAGACGAAACGGCCTTCCTTGGGAAAGGTTGCCGTCCACAGCCCACCATCGCAGATCTGCTGCAGTGTCTCTGGAGATCGTTATCGACTCCTTGAGATCCCCTTTGTGTTGAAACCACTGCTTGTGGAGGCACCACTGAAGATCCCCGACTTGCCAGCTTGCATGAGTGACCAACAGAATGAAGTGAACAGACCGAGCAGACTAACACCTTGAGGACTGGAACAACCACTTAATTTTGAAACATTGGAATCAACGCCTGAATGTCCTGAATCCGCTGAGGCGGAGGATAGGCCCGATTCCATGTTGTGTCCAGTATTGCCCCTATGAACAGTAGGCGCTAAGAGGGCTCCACGCGAGACTTGGGCACGTTTACCGAAAAGCCCAGACTGAACAAAAACTGAGTTGTCATTTCCAGGTGATGCAGCACGAGCTCTGGAGACTTGGCTTTGATGAAGCAATCATCCAGGTAAGGGAACACCGATATTCCCTTCCTCCTGAGACTTGCTGCAACCACCGCCATCACCTTCGTGAAAACTCGAGGTGCTGAAGTAAGACCAAAAGGAAGGACCGCAAACTGGTAGTGTTGCAACCCCACCACAAACAGGAGATACTACCTGTGCAACTTGAGAATAGGGATATGAAAGTAAGCATCCTGCAAGTCGCCAGACACCATCCAATCCTCTCTGTTCAACGCCAGAAGCACCCGCTCCAGAGTCAGCATCTTGAATTTCTTTTGCTTGAGGAACCAATTCAAAATCCTCAGACCCAGGATAGGCCTCAATCAACCATCCTTCTTGGGGATCTGGAAATATCTTGAATAACAACCCTGACCCCTTTCCTGATCTGGAACCAACTCCACTGTGCCTTTTGATAACAGGACTTGAACCTCCTGCTGCAACAACAGGAGATGGTCTTCTGAACAAAACGAAGGACGGGGAGGGATAGAAGGGGGAAACTCCCAAAAAGGAAGGGTATATCCTTTCCTCACAATATTTAGAACCCAGGAGTCCGATGGGGCTAACTCCCACTCGCGGAGAAAAAGAAGTAACCTTCCACCTACAGGAGAAGTGTGACTCAAAATGGGTAAAAATTAGGGCTGCTTCCCTTGTTGTGCTCCCCTGGAGGAAGAGGATGATGCAGGGGTGTTGCTGGGTGGCCCCTCTTGTCCGAACTCTCCCCTGCCCTCTAAAAGATCTATCTGGAAGGCTGGCAGGCTGTTGGACTGTGGACTGGGGTCCTCCACGATAAACGGCTCCATGCCCAAACACCCTAAACCTCTGAAAGGACCTGAAAGGGGTAGTAGTGGAAGCCTGGAGACCCAAAGACTTCGCTGTGGTCCTACTGTCCTTGAAGCGTTCTAAGGCAGAGTCAGCTTTGGCCCCAAACAGCTTTTCTCTGTCGAAAGGCAGGTCCAATAAAGTGGTCTGGACATCTGTAGAAAAGCCAGAAGACCTCAGCCATGCATGCCTCCTGGTAGCGATTGAAGTACCCATCACCCTGGCCACTGAGTCTGTAGTGTCCAGACCAGACTGGATGATCTGCTTGAGTGTCTGACAGGAGCTCAGCGATCTGCCCCTGCATATTCTGCAGTAAGTCAGGAACTATAGCTTTAGCCGCGTCCATCAGGGCGTGCACATATCTACCTAACATACAGGTAGCATTGGGCAATTTTAGGGCCATACTGCAGGATGAAAAAGTCTTCTTGGCTGCCTGCTCCATCCTCTTGGACTCTCTGTCTGAATGAGTAACAGGGAAGGAGCCTGGTGCAGAACGAGCCGAACATGAGGCCTGGACCACTAAACTCTCCGTAGTCGGATGCTGCGATAAAAATCCCAGATCTCCCAGAGCCACCCTGTACCATCTTGCAACAGATCTGTTTACAGCTGGCGATGTCACAGGCTTCCTCCAAACCTCCAATATAGGCTCCGTAAGAGCATCATTAAATGGAAGCAGGGGTTCTGCTGAAGCCGAAGAAGGATACAGGACCTCGGTCAAAACGTTTGTTTTAACCTCAGCAGCCGGTAATGGAAGGTCCAAGACATCTGCCGCCTTCCTGACCACAGAATGGAAGGAAGCCGCTTCCTCTGTAAACTCCCCTGGAGATGAAAGATCCCGCTCAGGGGAAGTGTCCAGCTCACTAGCTGAGTCTAAGCCCTGATATTCCCCCAGGGCTCAGCAATCTCAACTTCTTTCAGCAGCTGTCTCTGGTACTCCTGTTCTTCTAAGAGCCTCAGTGTTCTCCTCCGCAACCTCAACCTTGCCTCCAACCTCGGCGTGGACATAGAGTTAGCCGACATTGACGACACCGGCTTCAGGACCGATAGACGCGGACCAGGAGAAGAAGGAGACACACTACGATCCAATCGGGATCCATCCGGCGCCGGAGCTGATCCCATCGGCGCTGTGGACACATGAGGTCCCGTCACCGGCGTCGACTGTGTATGAGGCGACGTTATCAGCAACGCAGGCCTATAAGGCGATGTCATCAGCGCCGTGGGCCTGTGAGGCGATATCATCCTCAGCCAGATAAAAAGGCATGAACGGCGCTGACTTTCATGGAGCTGGAGAGCCAAAGGAGAATGCCAAAGGACCCGTGGGCCCAGTCGGTGCACCAGCAGGGGCCATAGCATTAAACATGTTGAACATGGCATTCAAAAATGCCACCAGATCTGTTCCCGGAGCAGGTAAGGCAGGATACCGCTGATCTTCCTGCGGCACTTGGGTCAGCTGGGCATCAGAATCCTGCATCCTAGGCGAAAAGCGAGGACTCTCTTGGGGTGCAACCACCTCGAAGACCAATGGTGCTGGAGAAGCCTGAGGACTTTGAGGCTGTGGGGTCACAGTAGAACTAACCTCCCGCGTCGCACGACACCGTCTAGATGGAGATCTGGATCGTGAACGACCTCTAGCCGAACGACGCCGAGAGTCGTGCCAGCGCCGCTTCTTATGCTTCTTCGATGAGTTACAGGAAGATGATCTCCGATTACTTCTGTGTCCTTTCTTTGAATTAGCCAGAAAGAGTTTGGCTTCCCTCTCCTTCAGCGCCTTCGGATTCATCCTTTGGCAGAACACACACTCCTCCACGCCATGCTCCGGACGTAGACACCATAAGCAGTCATTGTGAGGGTCCGTGACCTACATACGACCCCCACACTCACGACAAGGTTTAAACCCTGACTTTCTAGGAGGAGACATTGTAACTAGAGACAAAAAGACACCCTCGAAACAGTAGCTCCCCGAGAGCTAGGAGAAAACCGTCAGTGTCGAAGGCACAGAAAAAAGGGAACAGACGTCAGTACGGTGGCGGGGACCTCTTATGGCCACGGTGACATCAGATGGAGTCGCGTGCGGAGCCGTGCAATTCGGATGTCGGCGTGGAGAGTTGGGAAGAAAATTTTCCGTTGAATGCTGCCGCATTGGGAGAATTCATAAGGTGAGGAATCAACAGGTAGTTGTATTCATTAGAAGCACCTATTACTCCAGTGGTACAAACACAGGTGCCACAGCCAAATGTCCAGAGAGTTTATCCTTATGTGCCCATTGTGGAAATTGCCACAAACCTGCCAACAGGACAGGCTTTCCCGCGACCGATGTTGGTTCAGACAGAGCCAACTCTACTTTTACTGCCACAAGTGCAACCACAGGTCATGCTGAAATACACTCCGATAACAGGGACACAGCCAGATATGTCTGTACTGATGAATCAGAATGCAGAAATTACACAACCACAGAACTTGAGCGTCAGACCAATCCCAGATGCTGTATCTGTACCTGTTACCATAGGTCTGATTGTACATTTGTTTGCACAAGAGAATAACAGCGCAGGTGGACAAGGAATCATGAGTCAGAATTCAATGAGAGGAGGAATTAATGAGAATACCTGAGTAGTCTCTCCAGTGGGACAGACTTTTGACGGATCAGGATCACTGCTAGACCTTAGTCCATTCGGAGTTTCTATAGACACTGTGATAGGGTTGAACCTTAGTTAGAGCTTGAAATTACTGACACTGCAGACCCTGAATAAAGGTGTACAACAAGCACCACAGGCGCAGGTTAATAACATTTTGTTGCAAGGTTTGACTCCCCAGCAACTGACTGAATGGTTGGACAAACGGAATACCCCGCAGAGTGCTCCTAAGGGAGAGGAGTACTTGAACTATACTAGATTAAGAATGGAAGCAAGTGAGCTTATTGAGGGAGCTATGGGTGTGAATAGGTTAGAGTCCTACACAGAAGCAGAGTTGAGATATCTATGCCCGAAGAGTATGAGGAAAGTGAGCAATGTGCATCAAAAGCTAGCAGACCTGGCAGAGAAATACGGCATAGAAATAGTGAAAACGAAGCATTGGAAAAGGAGTTACAGGTTAGATTTTGAAGCCAAAGATTTTGAACACATGAGATCTGCCGGAATGCAGGCACACTTTAGGGAGTTACTTCAAAGTGCCCAGACTTGGGGAGCATTAGATGAATGGGAATGTAGATGGGTAGAGAAAAGAGATAAAAGAAAAGGGGATTCTGCGGCGCTGACTGCAAATGTGCAGCAGGACAAGGGTCCGGTTAAATTTTTGCCAACGAGAGAGATTCCAGGAGGAAATTTTGTTCACGTCCCTTGGAGCAGAAGTGACATTCTGGCCCTCATTACAACCCTGGCGGACGGTGTAATGTTGGCGGTAGGACCGCAAACAGGCTGGCGGTAATTACCGCCCCATTATGACATTGGGGGTTTGGCACATGCCAAACCACCATTGTACCACAACGTCCGCCACGGCGGTAACGACCGCTAGGCTGGAGACAATGGTCTCTAGTCTGGCGGCCGTCACTAGTCTGCCTGCGGGATCATGACCCCGCATACCGCCATGGATTTCGTGGATTTTGAACCGCCACAAAATCCATGGCGGTAGGCACTATTAGTGCCAGGGAATTCATTCCCTGACACTTATAGGGGTCTCCCCCTTCCAGGAGTCCACCCCCAACACCCACGACACCCCTACCATCCCCCAAAGGTGGTAGGGCCTCCTACCCAACCCCGCCCGACCCCCATAGGCCCCCCAAACATAGCCCCATCCCCTCCACTCACGCACACACACACCACTCACACACAAACATGCGCCTTACAAGCACACATGCACACACACATACATGTTACATCCCCACCACACACATCACACCCCCTGCAAACATACATGCACCCACACCCCCCCTCTAAACACTCACACTCACACCCCCATTCACGCACACACCACACAACAGCCCCCAACCCCCTCCCCTGTCGGACGATCACCTTACCTGCTTTGGTGGTCCTCCGGGAGGGAACGGGTTTCATGGGGGCTGCTCTGCCGCCAGCACCCCGTCACCAGAACACCGCCACGCCGAATACTGAAACGTAATTCGGTGGGCTGTGTTCTGATGACGTGGCGGTGACAGAGGAGCAACCTCCACTGCACCGCCGACCGCCAGTATGGCTGTTGGCGGCTCTCCGACCAGATAATGGCAGATGGTCGCCACCAGTCATAATATGGTTGTCGGAAGACCGTTAACACTGGCGGTCTTTGGCCTGGCGGGACCTCGGCGGTCTTTCGAAAAGACCACGAGGTCGGAATGAGGGCCTCTGTCTTTTACAAATAATTATCCCAGATTGAGAGAAAAGCCAGTAGAATGGTACCAGCAGACAGACAGGCATTTGCAAAATGCCTATGAGAGGACCTGAACACTCTATTAGAGACAGTAGTTCCAGCTCATTTGTTGGTGGTGTGCAAGAGGAGTGTAGAGTGGCCAACAAAAGAACCAGAGAGAGATCACATTACAAGTGCGCTGTCTCCTGAAGTAATGAAATATTACTACAAGGTGATTGAATTCCTGAAAATGAGAATTTCACCCAAAAATATTGACTGGCAGAGAATTGACAGCTCAGGAAGCCAAAGAGTCGATACATTCATATTATGAGAGATTGTTGCAGGCGTTTAAGCATTACAGTGGTACAATTGAGCCGAAGGACATGATTAATTTTGTGTTCAGATTTGTGGAAGGATTGAGACCTGAAATTAGCCAGATGATTAAGAGTCATTTGATTTGCTGGCAAGCAAAGCTGATTGATGAGGGGTTGCAGTATGCAAAGTATTGTAGTGACGAGATTGAATTGAAGCAGAGAAAGCTGAAAGAACTGGCGATGGTGATGTTGTGTAGCCATTTTAGTAATAGCTCCATGCACGTTAGTTTAATACACTAGGCCGCTGTGCGCCTTGACCTAGATATATTTTATTCAGCTTCGCATTCTTATTTTTACAATAAGCAGTTTTACGGTCTTGTTCTAATTTCGTCTATCTAACTGTTTTGCTTAGCCCAGCACTGTGTTCTCAAACAACACATTCTTGGTCACTTTGTGCTTCAGTCAAGGCTACAGTTTGGTACATTGCCAGTGAACGTAGTAGAAGTTTAGTCTCCAACATTCGTAGAAAATACACATCCTTACGTAGGGACATTTTCTTAGAACATTAGCTGTGTTATTATAAAAACACTTCTTGGTCCCATTACACGTAAAGAGGGAGATTCCAGCCAGGGAACCACAACAGTATGCTGAATGCTTTGCTGCAGATGCTAACGCAGACTACAGGCCTTTGCTCAGGTATGAGGGTTGATGTCCTCCGGGGGGAACCTGAAAGGCAGGATTAGAGCTTAACATGCCGTGCTCAAATTATGATTCAGATAGAAAATAGTCCATCGACTTTAGTGGCAATATGATAGCATTATTCTTGTGCTTCACTCTCATCTTCACCATTTTAATATTGTTGTGTTGTGTCATTCTGGTTATTGCAGCTCACGCTTTGCATCTAAAATGCAGTTGTTTTATTAAACCAGTCTTTAAAACGTATACTGCTTTCATTGTCATTTATATATGAGACCGAATTGTGAATGAGAGAAACGGATGCGACCTGAGTGACCACGACTTCCCTGAGAAGTATGATATGTCATGCGCTCGGCTGCCCAATTATCTCTACCTTTTGGAAGAGATGAGGCTCTGCTAGTTAGCCGGAGCAAAACCCGGATTTGGAGCGACAGGTGTCACCCACCGTGGGTCAGACTCAGTCTCCCACACTGTGATCGACCTTGCTGCTCAAAATCCAGTAGTCTCATTAGAATAATGAGAGCCTACGTGACAATGATGCAGATTAAAGCTGCACAGACAATGATGCAGGGACATTTTCCACAGCCCCCACTGCAGCAGCAGGGAAACATGGTATTTCAAAATCAGATGAGAGGTAGAGGTTGCGGAGGGAATGTGAACCGTGGTCCAGAGTTGGGTACTGTAGGGGTTCAGAATGATGTGCAAGGAATGAAGAAATGATTGCCTTGTCACGCTTGCGAGCGGTCGGACATTGGAAGCAGGAGTGTCCAATGATGGTGCGGGAAGGTGTTGTTCAGCAAAGTAATGACGCAACTCGTTTCAGAACATGAGAGGACCGAGAATGAGGGGTTATAATCCGAATTTCCAAAATAATGTGAATCAATTGCAGAATTTTCAACCCATGCAGCAGGTGCAAATGCCATGTGTACAAGTGACACTATTGCAGCCGATGAAACAGCAGGTTCCCATGGTACCTAGACTGCAAATCGAAATACCACAAGCCCCAATGGAACAGCAGCAGGTGATGGGTCAAAGGTCTAACCGAAGTAATAACACAGTTCACCAATTCCCGTTACACAGTGAGAATGGAATAAACGATGACTGGGTGAGCAAGAGTTCGGATGAAGAGGAATGTGTGCTTGCAGCTTCCTTAGAAGTAGATCAGAAGAGTCCCTATGTGAAAGGAAATGCCATGGGTCATAAAGTTTCATTCTTGGTTGACACAGGAGCTACACGCTCTACTGTAAGAAGTGCAGAAGTTCCAAAATTTGCCTCTTTCAGGAAAAACAGTCCAGATTGTAGGAGCAGCAAATCATTATTTGACTAACCCCATTACAGAACCGGTTCAGTTTAAAATTATCAACTTTCAAGGATTGCACAAATTCTTAGTCTGTGATTCACGTCGGGTATCCCTACTGGGAAGAGACTTGCTGTGTAGAAACAGGAGCTCGATTACTTGCTCAAATGATGAAATTGAGATACAGACGAATAGTGATGATGAAAATGACCCAACTCAAGAGACAGAGGGCCTCATTCTGAGGCTGGCGGGCGGCAGTAGCCGCCCGCCTGGCGGGAACCACCATATGGCCGCTCCGCGGTCGAAAGACCGCGGAGGCCATTCTGGCTTTCCCGCTGGGCTGGCGGGCGACCGCCAGAAGGCCGCCCGCCAGCCCAGCGGGAAACCCCTTCCCACGAGGAAGCCGGCTCCGAATGGAGCCGGCGGAGATGGGAAGGTGCGACGGGTGCAGTTGCACCTGTCGCAAATTTAAGTGTCTGCAAAGCAGACACTGAAATTCTTTGTGGGGCCCTCTTATGGGGGGAGACTGCCGGTTTTCCTGTTCTGACCGCGGCCAAACCGCTGCGGTCAGAATGCCCTGCGGGGCATCGCCAGCCTGTTGGCGGTGCTCCCGCCGACCCTGGCCCCGGCGGTCCTTGACCGCCGTGGTCGGAATGACCCCCAGGGTGTGAAACCACAAATGAGGAATACCGGCTGATTGATTTCTTTCCAGTATTCACAATGAAGAAACTTTACCCTGATTTACAGGGAACCGCCAAGGAGAACGTGTGGGACCTGATAGCAAAAGAGATAGGTCTGATAAAGGGAGTTGAGCCAGTTAAAGTTTCTGTAAAGCCGAATGCAATTTTTCCTCAGATTTCCCAGTACCATATGCTGCAAGATGTCCTTATAAAGGTTGCCCAAATAATTGCAGAATTTGTGAAGCAAGGGGTTTTAAGAGAAGTGTTGAACAGCCCATGTAATTCACCGATAATGGGATTGAAAAAGCCCTGTGGGAAAGTTCAAATAGTCCAGGATTTGAGAAAAAAAATGACATTGTGATCAAATGTTGCCCCGTGGTACCAAACCCAGCTGTGATAATGTTTCATATTGCATGTGATGCTGAATGGTTCACTGTCATAGACTTGTCACAAGCATTCTTTTCTGTGCCTCTTCACGAGGACAGCCAATTTTTCTTTTGTTTCAAATTTTTTGACAAAGTTTACAGTTGAATTCCTCAAGGGTTTTTAGAGTCACCTTCCATATTCAATCAGACCTTGAAGAAAAACTTGGAGTCATTGGAATTGCCTTTCCAATCGACCTTGGTACAATACGTTGATGACCTACTGATTGCGTCCAAAACAAGGGACGAGTGCAAGTATGACACAATTACCCTGCTGAACCATTTGGGAAAGAATGGTCATAAGGGGCCAGATGTAGGAAAAAAACAAATTGCGACATGCAATTTGCGAGTCCGTGCGACTCGCAAATTGCAACTCGCAATTTGGTATGCAGAAAGGTGTCTCAGACACCTTCTGCAACTCGCAATGGGGTCGCAAAGACCCACCTCATTAATATTAATGAGGTGGGTCGCATTTTGCGACCCCATTGCGAGTATGGCACTCACAGGGATGGTGGCCTGCTGAAGTCAGCAGACCACCATGTCCGTGACTGCTTTTTAATAAAGCAGTTTTTTTTTTCCATCTGCAGCCCGTTTTCCTTAAAGGAAAACGAGCTGCACTTGGAAAAAAAAAACAGAAACCTTTAGTTTCGTTTTTTTCAGGGCAGGCAGTGGTCCATTGGACCACTGCCTGCTCTGAAAAAATTTTTTTTTTTTGCATTCACAAAGGGGAAGGGGTCCCATGGGGACCCCTTCCCGTTTGCGACTGGGTTACCATCCACTTCAAGTGAATGGTAACTGCAATTTCATTTGCGACCGCTTTCGCGTTCGCAAATGAAATTGAATTGCATTGCGAGTCGCAAATAGGAAGGGAACATCCCTTCCTATTTGCGAGTCGGAAATGCATTTTGCGAGTCGGATCCGACTCGCAAAATGCATTTCTGCATAGCAGAGAGGCATTTGCGCCTCGCAAACGGCGTTTTTCACCGTTTGCGAGGCGCAAACCCTTTGTTACATCTGGCCCAAAGTGTCTCCACTTAAATTACAATATTGTCAGAAAGAGGTGAAATATTTGGGTCACCAGATTGAGAAAGGATCAAGGAAAATATTTAGAGGGAGGGTCACAACCATACTGCAGATGAATCCCCCGACCACAGAGAACTGTAAGGATGTTCCTAGGGATGGTAGGCTACTGCTGCCAATGGATTCCCAATTTTGCAGTCATTTCCAAGCCTTTGCAGAAGCTGACCCACAAGGAGGTCACTGATCCCATAGTGTTAGGCCAGGCTTGCATTAAAGCTTTTTCTGAGTTAAGAGAAAGTATGTGCAAAGCTCTGGCTTTGGGTATGCCTGATTACACTAAACCTTTCACATTGTTTGGTCATGACCGTGATGCATGTCCTTTGTCTGTCTTGACGCAGGTCCATGGAGGTGTAAATCGCAAAGTAGCATATTTTTCAGCTACTTTGGACCCAGTTGCAGCAGCCTTGCCAGGCTGTTTGCATGCAGTTGCAGCGGTTGGTCAGAGCCTCACACAGTGTGAAGGCATTGTGATGGGACACCCCCTAACAATAATGGCCCCTCACTCAGTTGAAGTTCTACTTGCACGCCCCAAGACCCAATCTCTGATAGGTGCACGATTGAAGCGTTATGCGACAAGTATTTTAGGGTCACCAAATGTGTCTTTGAAAAGATGTACAGTGCTGAACCCGGAAACTTTACTTCCAAATGAAAATGTTGAAATTTAAAAATTGGAAGACATTGAGCATGATTGTCTTGAAGTAACTGATCTCTGTGCAAAACCGAGACCTGACATTAGAGACACTCGATTGGAATAGAATGACCAAATTATTTTTGTTGAGGGTTCTTGTCTAAGGGACAATATAGGAACACTGAGAGCAGGATATGCCATGTGCACAATTACTGGTATCCTGGAAGATCTTGGCTTCGGGGAGTGTATTCTGCACAAGTGGCTTAACTGGTAGCCCTTCCTTGAGTGTGCCATATTTCTGCTCAGCTAAAAGTTCCCATCTATACAGATAGCCAGTATGGATTTGGAATAGTTCATGATTTTGGCCAACTGTGGTCACAGAGAGGTTTCATGACCTCTTCTGGTTCACCAGTGAGAAATGGTGAGAGAATTATAGAATTGTTGCATGCTATTCAAATGTCTGAAAAGATTGCCGTGGTGAAATGCAGTGCACATCTGAAGTCACAAGACTTTGTATCAATGGGGAGTGGATATGCGGATCAAGTTGCAAGGTTTTGCGCATTGAACTGTATATCGTTCAAAGATAAGTGGGAAGTGTTACCTGAAGAAGATGAACCATGTCCAAGTTTTGCATTAAAAGTAATAGATCCATTGGAAGAGTTGAAAAAATTGCAGAATAATGTTGACAGGGAGGAAAAACATTCATGGAGCCAAATTAAATGTGTACAGAGACAGGATGAACTGTGGGTTTCAGAAGAGGGTCAACTGATTTTGCCAGTCTGTTGTCTCAAATAGCTAGATATTATAATGGTCAAGCACATGTTGGGAGGGATGCCATGATTTGGTTGCTCAAACATAATTGGTTCAACCCAAGGTTTAGACAAATTGCTGAAGCAGTTTGCCATCGTTGCATCATTTGTCAACAGATGAACGCAGAAAAAAAGGGCCAGTGGTTAATTTGAGCAACATTGGAAGAGCAGGAGGTCCACTCAGCAGAATGCAGATGGATTTTATTGAAATTTCTGTGTGTGGAGGTTTGAGATATGTGTTGGTGATTGTATGCATTTTTAGTCACTGGATTGAAGCATACCCTACACGAAGAAATGACAGCCTCACAGTAGCGAAATTACTGCTTAGGGAACTGATACCACGTTTTGGGTTTCAGATCCCTTTAGAATTAGATAGGGGAAGTCACTTCATCAATGAAATAATTAAATTACAGTGTGCAGCATTGAACATTGAGCAGAAGTTGCATTGTACTTACCGCTCTGAAGCATCAGGACTATTGGAAAAGATGAATGGTACCTTGAAGTCAAGAGTTGCTAAGATGTGTGCGTCCACAAATCTGAAATGGCCTGACGCACTGCCTTTAGTTCTGATGACAATGAGAAACACACCCGACAGGAAGACAGGATTGTCGCCGCATTAGATCCTTATGGGCTGAGCCATTAGGTTGCCAGCGGTGCCTGCAAATGCTCTTGTCAACATTACAGATGATATGGTGTAGGACTACTGCAAAGGTCTGGCTGAGGTGGTTCGCCAATTCTCTCAACAGATCGAAGCCACCACACTGCCACCGATCCATGACCCAGGGCACAACCTGAGAGCCGGTGACTGGGTTGTGGTCCGGAAACACGCGAGGAAAATGTGTTTGGAGCCTCTTTGGAAGTGTCCATTCTAGGTAGTTCTGATGACTACCACAGCTGTGAAGAGTGCTGGAGTTCCAAACTGGATCTACGCCAGCCACACGAAGAAAGTGGCATGTCCTTTTGTGAGAACGAGCGAATGTAGGCAGGTGTTTTTGTTTCAGAGTAAAAGAACATTTATGTTGAATGGACAGGATCCAGCGACTCCTGGGATATATTACATCTGTGGTCCTTATGCTTATTATCGTCTTCCAAGAGGATGGTATGGTACATGCTATCTGGGAATAGTTTTCCCAAAGATTTTTCAACTTGACGACTTAAAGAAATTTCCGAAAGTGACTGAGTTACATCATATTAGACAGAGGAGGGAGTCTCCTTCTAGTATATTGGGAGATATATTTGGATACCTTCAGTGGGAGTTGTTCTGAATTCGATAAAGATTTGAAAGTTGTCTACTACTGTGGATAACATGCTGCCAAATTTTTCAGGAGCCATACTCCTGATAGATACTGAATTAGCTGCTGAAAGAGCTATGACTCTTCAGAATCGCCTTGCATTTGACATTCTTTTAGTGAAGAATGGCGGAGCTTGCAAAATGCTTAATTCTAGGCATTGCTGTTCATTCATTCCTGTCAATAGCAAAGAAATTAGAAGCTTACTTTGCCTAGTTGCACGGCCACATGTCAAGCTGTATTTCTTAAGCGTCGAATAAAATGTCTGTTTAGAGAAATAAACTGTGATTTCCCACTGTGCTGACCTAATGTGCTCGAAGTTAAGTCTTTCCCATGACAACTGCTTGCTAGAAGATGCTGTTCTTGCAACTGCAACATTGTTAAATGTATTGTGTGTGAGACTGACTTTCTCAAGAGAAGACAATGAAGACACTGACTAGAGTATAAGCTGCAACAATATTGCTACCTGACGAGCCAGATGATGAGAATAGTACGGAAGGAGCCAATCATCGACATGTGAACACTAGTACTGAAATGTAAATTTGAAGTTTTTGTTTTATTGGACAAAGTGTGAACATGCGATCCCTTGACCAATAGGGGCTTGGGAAATAGTTTTAAGATATCTAACTTCACTGGACTGCACTGAGAGAAGACAACGCATTTGCCCATTTCATATCTCGCTGAAAGGCCATTATTTTCTTGAGCGTCTTGAGAAGAGACATGCTTAACTTTACTGCTTAAAGACTTTGCCTTTTCTGAACTTTGATGGTAAATCCAGATGCCTTGCTGACCAGACTGCTGTCCTGAGGACGAAGAATATCACTGATTGCTGATCCAAATTAAGGATAGGCATATTAACCCTGAAGTTGTTTGCCACGTCTATTTGCTTTTGTTTCTAGGTACCAACCACGCTATTTTGACAGAGCCATAGTGAGATGTTTTCCTAATTTGTGTTTACTAAATTGTTTTGCGTGAAGCCCAAACATGCTATTCTAATCTGATGTTAGTTAAGGTTCTCACTGATGAAGTTTGCTATATGAAATAACAGCTGATGTCTTTTCGTTGATGAATCTCAATGTATGTGTTATAGTTTGCGCAGTTATTGTTGTTATTAATTTGCACTGTAACTTTGGAATGTGTAGTAGATTAGATTGCGTTTCTTTCGTCGCTTTGGACAGCCAGTGTTGTTTCTGTATGTTTACCATTTAATTTTGAGATTAACCTACATGACTTTAGCATTGTTAATTTAGGGAAATAAACATTCTAACTTTTACATAAAGGTGTGGTTATTCATGACTGTAAGGTCATGGTGTGTGACATTTACTGACTCCAATTGATTATTAATGTTATTGAATGTCATTGATGAATGATGTTGTTGATTAATCATTGATTATTGATCTGCATGTACGGGATATATGGTGGGGACATCCTATGCGAGTCAAAAGGTTCATCGACCTATTTGCGTCCCCTTGTAAGTTTACTTATTAAGATCTGATGACCTAACACTGGATGCCAGTATGACACAGTCGTCAATCAATCTAAAATGTATAGGAAATGTATTCCAGGGCGGGGCATCAAGTATGAAAAAGATCTGACCTCCAGTCCTGCTTCTTGGTATCTTATGGGCAAGCGCATCACACAGGCCAACTGTAGAAAGTTGGCTCTGTATATACTATCTCAAATTGAGAGACAGTGTGCGCAGAGTCCAAGGGTTCCCCTTAGAGGTTGATAGTGGCAAAATTAGATAATACTAATGCTCTATTTTGTGGTAGTGTGGTCGAGCAGTAGGCTTATCAGAGGGTACTGTTAAGCATTTGTTGTACACACACAGACAATAAATGAGGAACCCACCCACACTCAAAGACTTAATTCCAGGCCAATAGTTTTTATATAGAAAATTATATTTTCTTAATTTATTTTAGGACCACAAGATTCAAGATTTGATGTAAGTACATAAAATGATAGGTACTTCACACAGGTAAGTATAGAACTTTGATTCAAAGCAGTAGTACACACAGTTTTTGTTGAAATGGCAATAAGCTATTTAAAAGTGGACACAGTGCAAACATCAACAGTTCCTGGGGGACGTAAGTTTGGTTAGGTTTCTCAGGTAAGTAAAGCACTTACAGTCAGTCTCCTGGGCATAGGCAGCCCACCGTTGGGGGTTCAAGGCAACCCCAAAGTCACCACACCAGCAACACAGGGCCGGTCTGGTGCAGAAGTCAAAGGAGGGCCCAAAACACATAGGTGCCTATGAAGAACAGGGGTGCTCCGTTTCCAGTCTGCTAGCAGGTAAGTACCTGCGTCTTCAGAGAGCAGGCTAGGGGGGTTCTGTAGAGCACTAGGGGGGACACGAACAGGCACACAAAACACACCCTCAGCAGCACAGGGGCGGCTGGGTGCAGTGTGCTAAGTAGGCGTTGGGTTTGCTATTGAAAGCAATGGTGGGACTATGGGTTACCTAGGTGATGCAGGCAGGGCACAGGGGGGCTTCTTGGACCAGCCACCGACTGGGCTAGGAAGAGAGCCACCTGCTGGTCACTTCTGTACTGGAAGGTGGTTCCTCTCGGTCCTGGGGGCTGCGGGTGCAGTGCTTGGTTCAGGTGTCAGGTTCCTTGTTACCAGGCAGTCGCGGTCAGGGGGAGCCTCTGGATCCTCTCTGCAGGCGTCGCTGTGGAGGTGCAGGGGGGTTGACTCAGATTACTCGCGTCAACGTAGTCGCCTGGGAGTCCTCTGATCGCTGTTAGTTCTCTGGAGCTCGAGCCAGGGGCGTCGGGTGCAGAGTGAGAAGTCTCACGCTTCCGGCAGGAAGAGAGAGTTCTTTGGAACTTGGTAGAAAGTTGCAGAGTTGTTGCTGTTTTTGAACAGTGCCGCTGTTCTCTGGAATTTCTTGGTCCTTCGGGTTCAGGGCAGTCTTCTGAGTCCTCAGAGGTCACTGCTCCCTGTCGGATGCATCGCTGTGCAGGTTCTTTAAGTCTGGAGACAGGCCGGTAGGGCTGGGGCCAAGCCAGTTGTCGTTTCCGTCATCTGTGCTGGGCTTTCAGGTCAGCAGTCCTTCTTCTTGTAGTAGGTTGCAGGAATCTGATTTCCTGGGTTCAGGGTCACCCCTAAGTAATACATTTAGAGGTGTGTTTAGGTCTGGGGGGCAGTAGCCAATGGTTACTGTCCTGGAGGGTGGCTACACCCTCTTTGTGCCTCCACCCTGAGGGGAGGGGGCACATCCCTATTCCTATTGGGGGAATCCTCCAATCTCAAGATGGAGGATTTCTAAAGGCAGGAGTCATCTCAGCTCAGGGCACCTTCTGGGCTGTCCTGACTGGTGTGTCGCTCCCCCTTGTTTTCATCATTATCTCCTGCAGCCTTGCTGCCAAAAGTGGGGGCAGTGGCCGGAGGGGCGGGCATCTCCACTAGCTGGGATGCCCTGGGGTGCTGTAACAAAAGGCATGAGCCTTTGAGGCTCACCGCCAGGTGTTACAGTTCATGCAGGGGGAAGTGAGAAGCACCTCCACCCAGTACAGGCTTTGTTCCTGGCCACAGAGTGACAAAGGCAATCACCCCATGTGGCCAGAAACACGTCTGGTTGTGGCAGGCTGACAGAAACTGGTCAGCCTAGCACTAGGAGTCAGACTGGTATTCAGGGGGCATCTCTAAGATGCCCTCTGGGTGTATTTTACAATAAATCCCACACTGGCATCAGGGTGCATTTACTGTGCTGAGAAGTTTGATAACAAACTTCCCAAAAATTCAGTGTAGCCATTATGGACCTGTGGAGTTCGTGTTTGACAAACTCCCAGACCATATACTCTTTATGGCTACCCTGCACTTACAATGTCTAAGGTTTTGCCTAGACACTGTAGGGCCATAGTGCTCATGCACATATGCCCTGACCTGTGGTATAGTGCACCCTGCCTTAGGGCTGTAAGGCCTGCTAGAGGGGTGACTTACCTATGCCACAGGCAGTGAGAGGTGGGCATGGCACTCTGAGGGGAATGCCATGTCGACTTAGTCATTTTCTCCCCACCAGCACACACAAGCTGTGAGGCAGTGTGCATATGCTGAGTGAGGGGTCCCCATGGTGGCATAAGACAATAAGACATGCTGCAGCCCTTAGAGACCTTCCCTGGCAACAGGGCCCTTGGTACCAGGGGTACCATTTACAAGGGACTTATCTGTGTGCCAGGGCTGTGCCAATTGTGGGAACAAAGGTACAGTTTAGTGAAAGGACACTGATGTTGGGGCCTGGTTAGCAGGGTCCCAGCACACTTTCAATCACAAATGGCATCAACAAAAGGCAAAAAGTCAGGGGGTAACCATGCCTAGGGAGGCATTTCCTTACACGGACTGGCAAAAAAGCCACTGGACATCCAGAAACTTCAATTGTATAGAAAAGATCACGCAGAATGGTACATCTTGTCTCTTCCTATATAGTTCCATAAACTCTACTCTAAAGTGCCATTTTCAAGATTATGTGGAAGAAGATGATAAGAGATGTGTATCAGTGTCTTACAAACAAGCAGTATGGTGCAGAAAAAAAACATAAATGCTTGTTGAGATGCGAGGTTGCTCCTACTGCAGCTAGAGAAAAATGAGATGGCTTCAAGAGTTATACTATAATGTGGACAAGAATCACAGATGCCAGGAAAGAAACCTAAACGGACAGGGAATCCCTGTCTGACACCAGCAAATATGATATACTCAGTGCTAGAAAAAATGAATTGATTCTATTAGGTACAAGGGTACAGCAGTCGCGGCTGCCACTGAACAGGGGTGGCGGGACATGGCGCAATGGCACAGGGGTGTTTTAGGAGGGGAGGTTAAAAAAAATAATAATAATACTTACCTTCAAGAGGAGATGCGTTAGTCCCCCCTCTGTCCGCTTCCCCGCTGTACAGGCTCCCAGCCAATCACAACGCTGCTGTCACCAGCAACAGCAGCGTCATGATTGGTCTGAGCAGCTTGCTTCATCACTCAGACTGGGAATGGGAGCCTGGGCATGTTCTCCACTCTGCTGTGCAATACAGCCGGGTAGAGATCATGCAAAGTGTGCATGTCTGTTTGGTCGGCCCAACACGGCAGGCCAAGCAGACGTGCACTTATTGTGGTCCGTAGCCCTCCTCCGGCCCCCTCCCTCCAGCTGAGCTCCTCCCTGCCCCTTACTACAAGGAAAAATAAAATGGTAATAACGTAGTGTACGTTATTATCATTTTTCTTTCCTTTTTGGAAAACCCAGCGGGGCGACGCTCCTCCACCTTAGGCTGGATAATGGCCAGATTAGCAAGTCAACTAATATAAATCACTTTCTGTAGGTCCATAAGTTGCCTATATGTCCAAAAAGGAATGGTTTCTTACCTGTAACTCCAGTTCTCTCGTAGGGGTATTTCCATGATAGTCATAAGCACTGAATAGTTCCGCGCGCCTGCAGGGACCCCGGAGCACTGTTGTGTAGTATATTCTTAAGTGCAATCATCAGCTCCTTGACAAAAAAGGTCTGTGAAAAACACTTAAGAATAACAATGTGCAGCCTATGTGAACAGCTACACAGGCCAAATTGTTAGAAGAAAAAACAGTTGTAGTGTAAATTTCACGTTTAAACCTCTATTTATTCTATAAATACATAAATAAATACATTCTCATATTTTATTTACACCTCTCATGAGAATAAAACAATGTAGGGCAGTGTAGCCCATAGGCTGCCATTATACAGAATGAAAATAGAGCTGTGCCTTTAAGAAAAGTAAAGACTTCCTGTTTCCCATCATGCACAGCAAAAGGCAGTTGCCTCAGTTCTTTTTTGGAGGCTATTAACCTGACATGAAGAAAAAACAAAACATTTGTTGGAGTACCAACCTCCATAATATTCATGTTCTATGTCAACTCCACCGGGGAGGAGGGAGGGTTGCTTATGACTATCATGGAAATACCCCTACGAGAGAACTGGAGTTACAGGTAAGAAACCATTCCTTCTCTCGTAGGGGATTTCCATGTATAGTCATAAGCAATGAATAGAGTAGCAAGCCCATCCCCATAACCGCGGTGGAGTAGATATAAGAATACTGAGAAAAACATGAATCATGCAAACAAATTCTTGAGCAAAGCCTGTCCAACCTGAGCATCTGCCCTAGCGTCTGTATCAAGGCAGTAATGCTTAGTAAAGGTATGGACCGACCTCCAAGTGGCAGCCTTGCATATTTCTGCCAAAGGGACATTTCTCATCAAGGCTACAGTAGCTGCTTTCCCTCTGGTAGAGTGGGCTTTTGGCCTACCACCAAGGGATTTGTTTGCTAACTGATAACATAACATTATACATGAAACAATCCACCTGGATAAAGATTGTTTAGATGTGCCCAAACCTGTTCTGATTGGGCCATAGTTAGTAAAAAGCTGTTGTGATTTTCGTAAGCTTTTTGTCCTGTCCAAGTAAAATTTCAATACTCTCTTTACATCCAGAGAGTGCAGAGTTCTCTCAGCAGGAGTAGCTGGATTCTGAAAGAAAGTCGGTAATGAAATTGTTTGGTTCACATGGAAGTCGGAGACTACCTTAGGTAGAAATTTTGGATGAGTTCTCATTACCACTTTTGCAGAATGAAAAACCGTGTAGGGTTCCTGAGCGCAAAGGGCCTGGATTTCGCTGACCCTACGCGCTGAAGTGATTGCCACCAGAAAAGCAGCTTTCCATGTGAGATGCTGCAGCGATGCCTTGTGTATCGGCTCGAATGGCGGCAGCATCAGACGTGATAAGACAACGTTCAGTTCCCATGGAGGAGAAGGCTTTCTAATGGGAGGAAAAACCTTCTTTAAACCTTCTAGGAAATCCTTAATAATCGGAATCCGAAAAAAGGAAGTTTGTGAAGGACTCTTTCTGTATGCTGTTATCGCCGCCAAGTGAACTTTTATTGACGACAGTTGTAAGCCCGATTTTGCCAAACTTAACAAGTATGGCAAGATAGATTGTTCTCCACAGGAAACCGGGTCAATGTTGTTGTGTAAACACCAAATGCAGAATCTCTTCCACTTGCTTGCATAGGCTGATCGTGTGGAAGGGCGTTTTGCTTCCTTCAGAATTTCCATACAGTCCTGAGGTAGGTTCAAGTGTCCATATTGCACTAGCTCAGGAGCCATGCTGCCAAACTCAACGATGAGGGGTTGGGATGAGATATCTGCCCTCTGAACTTCGTGAGAAGGTCCGGACGATATGGTAGCCTGATGTGTGGTTTGAGTGACCGGTGAAGAAGGTCTGGGAACCACCACTGGCGTGGCCACTCCGGAGCAATTAGGATCATTTTGGTCTGAGCATTGGACAGCTTCTGGAGGACCGCCGGAATCAGGGGAAGCGGTGGAAAGGCGTAAAGAAATGCTCCTGACCAGCTTATCCACAGGGCATTCCCCAGTGTCCCTGGATGGTAATATCTGGAGGCGAAGTTTTGGCATTTTTTGTTTTCTGGGGTTGCGAATAGGTCTGTAGAGGGGGTACCCCAGAGTGCGAAAATGGAATGAACGACGTCGTCGTGTAGTACCCATTCGTGGTTCTCGTTCATTACCCGACTGAGGGCATCCGCTTGAACATTCTGGATGCCGGGCAGGTGAGTTGCCACTAGCGACAGGTTCCTGGCTAGAAGCCAATGCCAGATTGTCTGAGCCTCTCTGGATAAAATTCTGGACCTGGTGCCTCCTTGTTTGTTCACGTAGTACATAGTGGCCACGTTGTCTGTCTGAAGAAGGAGAGTTTCCGTTCTCAGAGAGGGAAGGAAGGCTTTGAGCGCAAGGTGGACTGCGCAAAGTTCCAGCAGGTTGATGTGATAGAGACTCTCTCTCTGTGACCACTCGCCTTGGACTCGAAGATGTTCCATGTGCGCCCCCCATCCGAGCAGTGACGCATCTGTTACGATGGTTTGAGATGGAGGTCGTTGTTGGAACGGAATCCCCACCAAGAGATTGCTGGGTAAACACCACCACTTGAGGGATTGTAGGGTGTGAGGAGAAAGCAGGACTTTGTTCTCCCAATCGTCCCTCAGTTGACACCACTGATCCTCTAGATTTTCCTGCAATGGTCTCATATGGAGGCGAGCATTGGGAACCAGATGGATACAAGACGCCATCGAGCCCAGTAGAGAAGCTATTATTCTTGCAGTGGCTTGAGGTCTTTCCTGCAGTTGTTTGCACTTTTGGAGAATCGATAACCGTCGTTCCTCCGAAGGAAACACCTTTCCTAGCCTGGTATCTACAATGGCCCCTAAGTAATGCAACCTCTGAACAGGTGTTGCTGTAGATTTCAGAAGATTGACTTGAAGACCAAGTTTTTGTAGCAGTTGTAGAGTCCATTCGAAATGCTGCTGTGCCTCGAGATAGCTGGAGGCCTTTATGAGCCAATCATCTAGATAGGGGTAGACGAATATTCGCTGTTTCCTCAAGTGGGCGGCTACTACCGCCATGCATTTGGAAAAAGTTCTTGGCGCTGATTTTAGGCCGAACGGTAGAACTGCAAATTCATAATGGCGTTTTCCGACGGTGAACCTTAGGAATTTTCGATGTTTCTTGGTTACTGGGATATGAAAGTAAGCGTCGCAAAGATCTATCGCACATAGCCAGTCGCCCTGACGTAGATGTGGGTAAATTTGGTGTAAGGCTAACATCCTGAATTTTTCTTTGCGAATCCATTTGTTTGCTGTCCTCAGATCTAAGATGGGACGAAACTCTTGTTTGTCTTTTTTCGGTACAAGGAAATATCTCGAATAAATCCCCTTCCCTTGTTGGCTGATGGGAACGGGTTCTATGGCTCTTTTTTGCAATAGGATATTGACCTCTAACTGCAGAGCTTCGAGATGGTGGTTGGCTGTTTTGGGTGGAACAGATGGTGGAGAACTGGTGAATCTGAGAGCGTAACCATGTCTCACAATATTCAATACCCAGGCGTCTGTTGTGATGCGTAGCCACTCGTCCAGATGATTTGAGATACTTCCCCCTACCGGAGTGGATAACGGAGGAGGGGGAAGCAAAGATTCAGGGCTTAGACGTGGGAGCTTGTCGAGGTGTGTGGGTCTGAGGTGTTGAACGACCCCTTGTCGACCTTCTGGAGAAGCCCCTCTGATGCTGCTGCTGCTGCTGTTGCTGAGGGCGTGAAGACGACCAATGTAGAGCCTGATACCTGTGGGTGAACAGTCTTCTTTGATATGGGCGGAATCCTTTTCGCTGTTCTTTAGGTCGCTCCATGCCTACCGCTTTCAGGGTATCCAGCTCCGACTTCATTCTGGCCATCTCATCATCGGCATGAGAGCCGAACAAAGTGGAGCCTGAGAAAGGCAGGTTCTGTATCCTCTGCTGTGCTTCGGGTTTAAGCGACGTAAGCCGCAGCCATGCATGTCTCCTGAGCGCTATACCATGAGCATAGTTATGTGCGGATAGTGTTGAAGAATCCGCCGCAGCACTTATAATCTGGTTAGAAACCATAGCTCCCTCGCTCACGACCTCTAGGAAATCTTCCCTTTTGTCCCTAGGGAGATGCTCCGCGAACTGCAGTATAGAGTCCCAGAGGGATCGATCATATCTCCCTAATAAAGCAGTGGCACTGGCTGCTTTCATGGTGATAGATGCCGTCGAGCATACTTTTCTTCCTGCAGCATCGATCTTTCTGCTCTCTTTGTCTGGGGGAGCAGAGGAAGACGGTGACGTCGAATGCGATTTCTTCGCTGCCACTATAACTACCGAGTCTGGTACTGGGTCCGACCTCAAGAATAGAGGATCTTGCTCTGGTGGACGGTACTTTTTAATGAGTCTGGAAGGAGCAGACTTTGTTGTAGCCGGCGTGAGAAAAATGTCCATTGCTGGCTCAATAAGACCCGGAACCAGTGGAAGTAAAGGTCGTGAAGATGTCCTTTGATGCAAGGTCTCAAAGATCACTGATGTCGATGGGGCCGGAGCTGCTAGCGGGATATTCAGCTTGGTTGCCCCTCTCACTAAGACCTCCTGAAATGTGTTGACATCATCTATGGGAGACACTCTTGGGGACGGTGAGTCCGATAAGGTTGGAGAGTAGTCTCGTGTGGACAATGAAGAATGTCCATGATGTGATTCCTGACGACGGTGCCTAGAGGTAGATGTACGCCTCGAGGAATAACCAGAACGCCCTGCAGATCGCGTTGGAGTCCTCGGAACAGGTTCTGGAGGAGGCGCCGGAAGAGGAGCCGTAGGTGTTACCGGCGTCTGTGGTAACGGCGACTGCCTTTGCGAGAGCTGTGGTGATGCTGGAAGTAGGATAAGCGAGGCCGAGGATTCCGAGGTTGTATAAACCCTTCTAGGCCTCTTAGATGGTCTTCTCGACGTCGAAGCACTCCTCGACGTCGAACTGCGGTGACGCCGAGTGCCTCTAGACGTCGACTCGTCTCGCCGCTGAGAACCTCTCGACGACGAACCTCGACGTCGGTGCAGTGACGGTGAACGCCTCCGACGGCGAACACTCTCTCTCGACGGCGATCTCCCTCGCCGTGTCGACGGCGAGCCCGACTCGGATCTCCTTGGCGTGGACTGTGTTCGCCGTGTCGACGGCGACCCAGATCCTCTCGACGTCGGGTGTCTTCGCCGCCTCGACGGCGAAATAGCTGTCGACGGCGAACAATGTCTTTTTCTCGCCGGCGAAGCACTCCTCGACGGCGAACATGTTGGCGCCGTTCCCTGCTTCGACGTCGACGCTCTCGACGTCGTCGGAGATATATGTCGTTTTTCAGCAGGTCTGGAAGGAGTCATGGAGGAAACAGGTTGAGCCCTGGTAGAAGTCTGACCTTCTCCTCGCTCTGTAGTGGAATGGCCACTTTTTCTCCTGTCCTCTCTCGCCTGAAGTCGGATCTTCTCTCTATCACGAAGGGTTCTTCTAGAGAAGGTTTTACAAATGTCACACGACTCCGGTTTGTGGCTGGACGGAAGACAAATTATACAGACCCTATGTGGATCTGTTTTAGCCTTCTTTCTTCCACAAGAAGGACATTTATCAAAAAGTGAAGGCATTTCTAACTAGAAAAACCTCAAAATTCTGTCAGAA
Source organism: Pleurodeles waltl (assembly GCF_031143425.1). Lineage (NCBI taxonomy): Eukaryota > Metazoa > Chordata > Amphibia > Caudata > Salamandridae > Pleurodeles > Pleurodeles waltl. Next base: position 101,456,848 of record NC_090445.1, read on the forward strand.
TTTAACAGAAATCAGTAGAAAATGATCACTCAAAGGTAAAAACGTCGAGTGAAAATGAAATTCAGAAGATATTTCAATGAATTTCTGTCACAAAAGTTTTTGTGAGGTAGAGCTCAATGCTTCAGGGTCCTGTCAGCAGGAGCCGGAAAAAAGAACTGAGGCAACTGCCTTTTGCTGTGCATGATGGGAAACAGGAAGACTTTACTTTTCTTAAAGGCACAGCTCTATTTTCATTCTGTATAATGGCAGCCTATGGGCTACACTGCCCTACATTGTTTTATTCTCATGAGAGGTGTAAATAAAATATGAGAATGTATTTATTTATGTATTTATAGAATAAATAGAGGTTTAAACGTGAAATTTACACTACAACTGTTTTTTCTTCTAACAATTTGGCCTGTGTAGCTGTTCACATAGGCTGCACATTGTTATTCTTAAGTGTTTTTCACAGACCTTTTTTGTCAAGGAGCTGATGATTGCACTTAAGAATATACTACACAACAGTGCTCCGGGGTCCCCGCAGGCGCGCGGAACTATTCAGTGCTTATGACTATACATGGAAATCCCCTACGAGAGAATATATGTTTTCCTATTTCTAAACTTCTAAAAGACTGCTATAATTAGATCAAAGGCACATTTTAGGTCATAGCTACAGACAACTTTAACTATACGTAGGCAGACCTTTTGTTTCAATATAGAAAGAAAGGGCTTTGGGTCAGCCTCTTGCACATGATTGGGAGACTTTTTTGTCTCTCTTATTTGCTTTTCCTCCCTATTCCTGTGTTTGTCATGCCCAGGAGCATTTCGTTCCCATAGTACAGAGTTGTATTCTTCCACTGCAAACTTGAGTGGACTGACTTTTTTAGGTCGAGCGCGCAAGTACTTTGACCTGTTGTAAGTCTTGTGGGCTTTTAGCCACACCTACCGCATGCCCATCACTTTCACTTGTTTATGGGCTTGCCTTTCAAAAATCCTTTGTTATCATTGGTAAATGCTTTACGTTTGTCCCTCCTTGGGGCGGTTTTGTTACAGCCTCGCAGACTGCCCCTGTTACATGGATAATAGCAAGATTGCTGATACGTTTGACTGCGAGTGAATTTCGTTTTGTGGTTCTCCTTCGTGCTCTTGTTCATGGAGGACATGACGCTTTGAGTCAGCTCGCTTATGTCAACTGCTGTATTTTTCATTTTCAATTTAAGTGGCAAGAAGAACGAGTTACTTACCTTCGGTAACGACTTTTCTGGTGGATACATTAGCTACCTGTGGATTCCTCACCTGATGAATACTCCCATGGCGCCAGCATTTGACGGAAATCTTCTTACTAGTCTCTGCACGTCGACGAGGACGTCACTCTAGCCCACGCGACGCCGTCTGACGTCATACAGGCAATAAGAAGTCCTCGCCGACGTGCCGATGACAGTACCAACATTTTTTACGTGCATGAGAATAATAATAATAACCCAATGCAATGAAAGAGCAAAGCAACATCTCTTAATATTGTAAATCACACAACATTGCAATAAAATAGCTGTAGATTTAATATAACCTTTTTTTTTTTTTTTTTTTTTAAACAAATAAATATATTTATACATACGAATCATGTATATACCCAATATATATATAGATTTATATATAAATATACACATATATACAAATATCATACATGCAAAATGTATTGCAACTTTGAAGACCAAAAGGAGCACACTCAAGGATTGCTTGGAGAGACCAAAAAGGCAACGGGGAGGCGGGTGGGACCGTGAGGAATCCACAGGTAGCTAATATATCCACCAGAAAAGTCGTTACCGAAGGTAAGTAACTCGTTCTTCTGATGGATACAACTACCTGTGGATTCCTCACCTGATGAATAGAGTCCCAAAGCAGTACCACGCCCGGCGGTGGGTGCCTAAATGGTCAAACCAAGAAATCCTGCAGCACTGACCGTGCAAAATGACCGTCCCTTCTGACCTCAGAGTCCAAACAGTAATGTTTCACAAAAGTGTGAAGGGACGACCAAGTTGCGGCCTTGCAGATGTCAACCACAGGAACACCCCTGGCCAAGGCCGAAGAGGCCGACTTAGCTCTGGTGGAGTGAGCTCTAATGCCCTCAGGCGGATCCTTCTTTGCCAAAGAGTAACAGATTTTAATGCAAAGAACAACCCACCTGGAGAGTGTTCTCTTGTGGACTGCCTTTCCTCTCCTCTTGCCCACGTATCCGACAAACAGCTGATCCTCCAGCCTGATATCCTTCATTCTGTCGATATAGAAGCTCAACGCCCTTTTTGGGTCCAGGCGATGTAGTCTTTCTTCCTCCTTTGAAGGATGAGGCGGAGGATAAAACGTGGACAAAGTGATTGTCTGAGCCAAATGGAAGGGTGAAACAACCTTCGGAAGGAAAGCAGCCTTGGTCCTCAACACCACCTTATCCCCATAAAACGTTATATAAGGGGGTTTAACCGATAAGGCCTGCAACTCACTAACTCTCCTTGCAGATGTTATAGCTACCAGGAATACTGTTTTAATAACCAAATACCTTAAGGGGCAAGAATGCATAGGCTCAAAAGGGGACCCCATAAGGAAAGTCAGGACCAAGGACAAATCCCATTGAGGCATAACGAATGGTTTTGGAGGATATTGATTCAGAAGACCTTTCAAGAATCTGAGAACAATAGGGGATTTAAATAACGATGGTTGGTCTGGAAGACAAATGAAGGCTGACAAGGCCGACAAATAACCCTTAATGGTAGCTACTGCACAACCTTTCTGCGCTAGAGACAGTGCAAAAGACAAAACATGTGACAGATGAGCATGTAAGGGATCAATCTGTCTCTCTCCACACCACATAACAAATTTAGACCACCTATTAGCGTAGATAGATTTAGTGGAGTGTCGCCTGGCCGCTAAGATAACATCCACTACATCAGGCGGGAGAGAGAAGGAACTCAGGTTGCCCCGTTCAATCTCCAAGCATGTAGGTGCAGACTCTGGAGGTTGGGGTGTAAAACCTGCCCCTGCGACTGCGAGAGGAGGTCTGCCCTGAGAGGGAGACGGAGCGGAGGGCACAGTGAGAGTTGGAGAAGGTCGGAGTACCATACCCTCCTTGGCCAATCCGGAGCTATTAAGATGACTTGGGCCCGGTCTTGGCGAATTTTCCTCAACACTCGAGGAATCAAGGGTATGGGGGGAAACGCGTAAAGCAACTGGTCGCACCAGGTTATCTGAAACGCGTCCCCCAACGCTCCCTGCATCGGATACTGGAGGCTGCAGAATAACGGGCAATGCGCGTTCTCCCGAGTGGCAAACAGATCTATCCGAGGAAACCCCCACATCTGGAAGATTAAACAGACTTGATCTGGATGGAGACGCCACTCGTGGTCTGCCGAGAATTGGCGACTGAGACTGTCCGCACGTACATTCAAGACCCCGGCCAGATGATTTGCCACCAAGCAAATCTGATGGTCCTTTGCCCAGGACCATAGCCGAAGAGCTTCTCTGCAGAGAAGGTACGATCCTACTCCTCCCTGTTTGTTTATGTACCACATCGTGGTAGTATTGTCCGTCAGGACCTGTACCGACTGACCACGAAGGGATGGGAGGAAGGCCTTGAGAGCCAAACGTACAGCCCGTAACTCCAACAGATTGATATGAAACACCTGTTCCTCTGGAGACCAAAGCCCTTTGATCTCCAGATCCCCCAGATGAGCTCCCCATCCTAGGGTGGAGGCATCCGTTATTACCGTGGCCACTGGTGGCGACTGCGCGAACGGCTTCCCCTGTGAAAGATTGTTGCCCGCAATCCACCACTTCAATTCCACAGCAGCATCTCTGGAGATCTTGACAGTACCTTCTAAATCTCCCTTGTGTTGAGACCACTGCCTTCGGAGGCACCACTGAAGAGCCCTCATGTGCCAGCGAGCATGCGTGACCAACAGAATGCAGGAGGCGAACAGACCGAGCAGACGAAGGACCTTGAGGACTGGAACTACCGCTCCATTTCGAAACATTGGAACCAATTCCTGAATATCTTGAATCCGCTGAGGCGGAGGAAAGGCTCGACTCAATGTTGTATCCAGTACTGCCCCTATGAACAGGAGGCGCTGAGAGGGCTCCAGGTGAGATTTGGGCACGTTCACCGAAAAGCCCAGGTCGAACAACAACTGGGTTGTTGACTGCAGATGATGCGACACAAGCTCCGGGGACTTGGCTTTGATCAACCAGTCGTCCAAGTAAGGGAATACTGCTATCCCCCTCCTTCTGAGCTCCGCCGCAACCACTGACATCACCTTTGTGAAGACTCGAGGTGCTGAAGTAAGACCAAACGGGAGGACCGCAAACTGATAGTGCTGCGACCCTACCACAAACCGGAGATACTTCCTGTGCGACTTGAGTATCGGGATATGAAAGTAAGCATCCTGCAAGTCGACAGACACCATCCAATCTTCCTTGTTCAACGCCAAAAGCACCTGTGCTAGGGTCAGCATCTTGAACTTTTCCTGTTTGAGGAACCAATTCAAGATCCTCAGATCCAGGATTGGTCTCAACTGACCATCCTTTTTGGGAATCAGGAAGTATCTTGAGTAACAACCTCGACCCTTTTCCTACTCTGGGACCAACTCTACCGCACCCTTTGAAAGGAGGACTTGAACCTCCTGTTCTAGCAACAGGAGGTGTTCTTCTGAACAATAAGATGGGCGGGGCGGGATGAGGGGCGGGAACTCCCGAAAGGGAAGGGCGTAGCCTTTTCCCACAATGCCGAGAACCCAAGTGTCCGTTGTGATAGACTTCCACTTGTGGAGAAAACGCTGTAATCTTCCCCCTACAGGAGAGGAGTGAGTGGGAAACGGTGGAAGCCTAAGGCTGCTTCCCCTGCTGCACCCCTCCAGAGGACGAGGAAGAGGCAGAGTGCTGTTGAGAGGCTCCTCTGGTACGGACCCCACCCCTCCCCCTCCCTCTAAATGACCTATAGGGGAGGGAAGAGGCGGGTTGCTGGAACCTCCCCCGAAAGGAAGAGGAATAAGAGCCACGCCCAAATCCCCGAAACCTCCTGAAAATTCTAGAAGAGGCAGAGGAAGAAGGAGCTTGCAGTCCTAACGATTTGGCTGTGGCTCTGCTCTCCTTAAATCGTTCCAAGGCTGAATCTGCCTTGGCTCCAAACAGTCTGTCCCCATCAAACGGGAGGTCCAGCAGGGTCGACTGCACATCCGCAGAGAACCCTGAGTTTCGGAGCCAGGCCTGTCTTCTTGCCACCACAGCCGTGCCCATCGCCCTGGCCACCGAGTCGGTCGTGTCCAGCCCAGACTGGATAATCTGGGTCGCGGCAGCCTGGGCGTCCGAGACCACATCCAAAAGACCCTGGGGAAGCTCCGTGAATGAAGACGAAATATCATCCATCAGCGCATGGATGTACCTCCCCAGAATGCACGTGGCGTTGGTGGCCTTCAACGCCAAACTGCATGACGAAAATATTTTCTTGGACTGCGCATCCAGTTTCTTGGAGTCTCTGTCTCCAGGCACCGTCGGGAAGGAACCAGGCGCTGACTTTGAGGAACAGGAGGCTTGCACCACCAAGCTCTCCGGCGTAGGGTGTCTAGAGAGAAAGCCAGGGTCAGATGGTGCAGCTCGATACCTCCTGGCCACAGCCCTATGAACGGCCGAGGAAGACACCGGCTTCTTCCACACCTCCAACACCGGATCCAGCAAAGCCTCATTAAATGGCAAGAGAGGCTCAGCTGCAGCAGAGGCCGGATGCAATACCTCTGTCAGCAAATTCTGCTTTGCCTCTGCCACCGGCAAAGGCAGGTCCAAAAAGCTCGCTGCCTTCCTCACCACAGCATGAAAGGAAGCAGCCTCCTCCGTATATTCCCCTGGAGATGAAAGGTCCCACTCAGGGGAAGTGTCCAGCCCACTGGCTGTATCCAGACCATGCAGTCCGTCTCCAGAGTCCTCAATCTCTCCCTCCTCTAGGACTCGCTGGTACTCTTGCTCTTCTAAAAGACGGAGAGCACGCCTCCTCGAATGAAGTCTCTCCTCGATACGCGGAGTCGACATGGCCTCCGCCGACGTCGAAGAACGGCGCCGATCTCCAGAAGCATCTGACGCCGCGTCCGGCGCCACAGGCAGCTTCGGCGCCGAGGCAGGAGCCGGAGGACGAGGTCTTGGAGCCGATGGACCAACCGGAGTCACAGGGCAAAATCCTGACTTCGACGGAGGGGCCACCTCCGGGGCCGAAACATCCGAAGCCACCGGAGCGGCCACCGACGCCGGCACCGGCGCCGAGCCCACATTCCCAAAAGGGAGAAAGGGCATAAAGGGTGCCGGCCGAAGAGGCGCAGGATCACCCAACGAAAAGGCCAAGGGCCCCGAAGGACCAGCCGGAGCAGCTCCTGGAGCCATCTGCTGAAAGATGGTATACATCGCATTAAGAAACGCGGTACTATCGGCTCCAGGAGTGGGAAAAGCCGGATACTGGGGTGCCTGGATCGAGGGCGACCCCGACGCCGGCCTCGACGTCTGCGACGCCGGAGAAAACACAAGAGGCTGCACCACCTCAATCACTGACGCCTGACCAGGTGAAGTCGGTGACGCCGGAGAGGGCAACGGCGTCGATGGATGCGGCGTGACCGTGGGGCTGACCTCCCAAGTCCTCCGACGCCGAGCCGAAGGTGACCTCGAACGAGACTCCTTGCTGGAGTGACGTCGTGAGTCTCTACGGCGCCGGGAGTCTCGATGACGCCGGTGAGACCTTGGCGAAGAAGACTTCTTATGATGTTTCTCCTTCTTCTTTGACTTTGCCATGAATAACTTGGCCTCGCGCTCTTTGAGGGCCTTCGGATTCATGTGTTGACATGAATCGCAAGTCGAGACGTCGTGGTCGGAGCTCAAACACCATAGACAGTCGGAGTGAGGATCTGTAACTGACATCTTGCCCCCACACTCTCGACAGGGCTTGAAACCCGACTTCCTCTGAGACATTGTTACCGCAGAGAAGACTACGCAGCAGACAATACACTGTAACCACGAAGGTAACAGTAACTCCCTCGAAGATAACCGTTTCGAATGCACGGAAAAAAGGGAACTGTCATCGGCACGTCGGCGAGGACTTCTTATTGCCTGTATGACGTCAGACGGCGTCGCGTGGGCTAGAGTGACGTCCTCGTCGACGTGCAGAGACTAGTAAGAAGATTTCCGTCAAATGCTGGCGCCATGGGAGTATTCATCAGGTGAGGAATCCACAGGTAGTTGTATCCATCAGAAAAGACCAGTTAGGAATTTACAACGCTAATAGCTCTAACTCGGGCAAACGCGAGACCACTGCATTGCAAATTCTTATTTTCTTTTATCTCACGCACTTTATAGGAGGGCACATGTTTAGTGGTTCGCTCTCATTTTGTTTTACTTTCCCTACTCCCTTACAGGTCGGTTCGCTGTTTTAAGCACCCTATGCTCCACACCCCGGCTCCCCACCCTGCACCCTGTGTATTCAAACTGATTACTTTGTACAACAGTCTAGCAGCTGTCAACTGCCGCTGGCAATGCACATCTTTTTCACACATCCTCTGTGCTATTTTTAACCTCAACTACATTGCTCCTCGTCCACTCCAGAGTATCAAATTCTTTTATTTTTTGTTTTTTTTTATGTCAGTTGCCATGTGCTGCCAGTCAGCTTGCAACGTTTGGCTGCCTATTTTGGTTTTCTTTTTACATTTGAATTTACTATTCAAACATAACTATTATAATGACCATTTTCCATCATGATGTTCACACATGCATCCCGATGCATGCATACATCATGGCACGTGCATCCACGTGTGTCTCAAAGCATTGTGTCCATCTTGGATGTTTTATTTATTTGGAAGTCTGTAGGGTACAAGGTAACTAGCTGGGGAAAGTGAAGCCCTGCGTAAGCAGCAGCCACAATCACTGTCAGAGTGAAACACAAAAAGACCCCAAATCAATCTGTGTGTAACCCTCTGGTAGCTTGGTACAGAAACAATCAGGCTTAACTTAGAGGCAATGAGTAAAGTATTTATGCAGCACTTCAAACAGTAATAAAGTGAAAACACAACACAAGAAAAGACCTACATCAATTTAGATAGAGCAAAATGTAATAAATGATTTAAAACCAAAACAACAAAAATCTAATCAGTAGACGAGAGATGCAATTTTAAAGATTTAAGTGAAAATAGTGCCACAAAGAGCCACCTATGGTTAACTGATCACTCCGGACCGGAGAAAGTCACATGTACAGGCCAACCGCGATACAGCCTGGGCCAGATAAAGGGGCCATGGTAGGTCTGCTGAACAAAATACTTTAAATCCTGGTTGCGGAGCATTGCAAGATCCTGTGTCGAGGATGTAGCAGCAGTTCCAAGGAAGCTGCAGGGCTGTGGTGTGGAAGTCCTGCATTATCATCAATGATACGGTCAATGGGGGCTTGCGATGCAAAGTTTCACATCCAGGATGCATCATGCAGAGGTGATTCCGAGAAAGCTGTCGACCTCTGCATCAGGCCTGCATAGTGCAGCAGGAGTTCTGATGCAGCTATGAGGCGATGCATCACGCTGCGTCGGTTCTGCTCATAGGATGCTTTTGTGTACGTTTACTATTTTTTGGTATTCACAAACGAAGTTTACTAGTAGTATGCTTAAGATTGAGGAGTCACCACTCTTGTGGCGGAGACTCTGCACACAAACAGATAGGCCTGTCACATCTTTTTATGTGCAGAGTTCCTCCTCAAGTGCAGAGACCCCACAGTCGTAAAGCTACTACTCGTAAAATTTAGACTCCAAATCCTCTGGAAATTTCATATCTCACAGCTTGGGGATCCTTAAGCAATGCAGGATCTGCCTCGATCGCCTCCAGTAACCTCACACTAGGAATCTTGGGACGTGTACTTCTTTCACCCTGTGGATGCCAATTATGTGTGAGTTGACTTTTGGAAAGTATTACAGACCACTCAGTGCGGGCTGTCAAATCTTGTCTCTCCTGCCAGTAGCTATCACCTATACTGATGTTACATGAGAACAAGCTCAGAAGAGAACCCTGACTTCAACAACTGATTTTAGACACTACAGATAAGGATTCAGTCAAGAGCCAACAGGTGGTTTTCTAGGGCTCCCTGTAAAACTCCCATAGCACGACTCACTTTCTGGCCATCTGTAGATGTTAGCAATGGGGTCTCTAGTTGGCAGTTATTTTACAACCTGTCCAAGTAGGGACCCTCACTCTAGTCACAACAAGGGAGATACACAGCTCAGATAACCGTTGCTCATCCCCTTGTTAGCTTGGCACAAGCAGTCAGGCTTATCTGGCTTCACTTTCCCCAGCTAGTTACCTTGTACCCTACAGACTTCCAAATAAATAAAAAATCCAAGATGGACACAATGCTTTGAGACACACGTGGATGCACGTGCCATGATGTATGCATGCATCGGGATGCATGTGTGAACATCATGATGGAAAATGGTCATTATAATAGTTATGTTAGAATAGTAAATTCAAATGTAAAAAGAAAACCAAAATAGGCAGCCAAACGTTGCAAGCTGACTGGCAGCACATGGCAACTGACATAAAAAAAAAAATTAAAAAAAAGAATTTGATACTCTGGAGTGGACGAGGAGCAATGTAGTTAAGGTTAAAAATAGCACAGAGGATGTGTGAAAAAGATGTGCATTGCCAGCGGCAGTTGACAGCTACTAGGCTGTTGTACAAAGTAATCAGTTTGAATACACAGGGTGCAGGGTGGGGAGCGGATTGTGGAGCATAGGGTGCTTAAAACAGTGAACCCACCTGTAAGGGAGTAGGGAAAGTAAAACAAAATGAGAGCGAACCACTAAACATGTGCCCTCCCATAAAGTGCGTGAGATAAAAGAAAATAAGAATTTGCAATGCAGTGGTCTCACGTTTGCTCGAGTTAGAGCTATTAGCGTTGTAAATTCCTAACTGGTCTTTTCTTGCCACTTAAATTGAAAATGAAAAATACAACAGTTGACATAAGCGAGCTGACTCAAAGCGTCATGTCCTCCATGAACAAGAGCACGAAGGAGAACCACAAAAAGAAATTCACTCGCAGTCAAACGTATCAGCAATCTTGCTATTATCCATGTAACAGGGGCAGTCTGCGAGGCTGTAACAAAACCGCCCCAAGGAGGGACAAACGTAAAGCATTTACCAATGATAACAAAGGATTTTTGAAAGGCAAGCCCATAAACAAGTGAAAGTGATGGGCGTGCGGTGGGTGTGGCTAAAAGCCCACAAGACTTACAACAGGTCAAAGTACTTGCGCGCTCAACCTAAAAAAGTCAGTCCACTCAAGTTTGCAGTGGAAGAATACAACTCTGTACTATAGGAACGAAATGCTCCTGGGCATGACAAACACAGGAATAGGGAGGAAAAGCAAATAAGAGAGACAAAAAAGTCTCCCAATCATGAGCAAGAGGCTGACCCAAAGCCCTTTCTTTCTATATTGAAACAAAAGGTCTGCCTACGTATAGCTAAAGTTGTCTGTAGCTATGACCTAAAATGTGCCTTTGATCTAATTATAGCAATCTTTTAGAAGTATAGAAATAGGAAAACATATATTTTTGGACATATAGGCAAGTTATGGACCTACAGAAAGTGATTTATATTAGTTGACTTGCTAAGCTGGCAATTATCCAGCCTAAGGTGGAGGAGCGTCGCCCGCTGGGTTTTCCAAAAAGAAAAAAAAAATGATAATAACGTACACTACGTTATTACCATTTTATTTTTCCTTGTTAGCTTGGCACAAGCAGTCAGGCTTATCTCAGAGGCAATGTGTAAAATATTTGCACCAACACATACAGTAACACGGTGAAAACCCCATTAAAGGACTTCACACCAGTTTAGAAAAATAGCCAATATTTATCCAACTCAAGACCAAAAGAACAAAAATCCAAAATACACAAGGAAATATATCATTTTTTACAGTAAAAAGAATCTTAGCCCATAGAAATTTAAAGTACTTGGCATGCATCAAAAAGAAAGCCCCAGGGGCCAGGGTGCGTCAAAAACACAAGCAATATGTCGATTCCTCACTTGCAAGTGAGGCCATGCGTCGATTCTTTCCTCGCCGGGTATGCATTGGTTTCCAGAAGCGCAGTCTCGGGTCCGTGCAGTGATGTCAAAGATCTCACACCCAGGAACGATGCATGGAAAATCCAGACCGATGGCAACAAGGAATCTGTGCTGATCTGGCAATGCGTCGATTTTTCAGCCGCTGTGCAGGCACTGTGTTGATTCTTCTGCCACTCAGCTCCAGTGCATGGACTTCCTCTCATGTTTTACCAGCTTCTCCTTCCAAGGGCCCAGGGCCTGGATGTGGCACCACTTGGCAAATCAGAGGTCTCATCAAGAAAGCCCAGGTTCTGGCACATGAGGTCTTTGATGTCCCTGAAACTTCTTTACAGGAGGCAAGCTCAATCCAAGCCCTTGGAGGAACTTCATTATCAGAATACACAGAAAAGTCCAGTCTTTGTCCTATCTTTTTTTTTATTTTTTTTTATATTTTTATTACATTTTTATTACAGATCTAAGCAACATGAATTTGTGTTTACATTGGTAGGATTTGGTAGATCTGATATAACATTTACATTCACACAAAACAAGGAAAACATAACTTAGGTCTTGTTATAACACTCAGTATATATTTGTCTGCTGTACCTGGCTGAGGGATCTTACAGTTTGGTACTTAGTGGCCACGCATTTAGCTACATGGTTACTCTATTCCCTGTTGGTTCATGTTTGTTTGTGATGGAGGGGGATGCTGGTCTGATGTCTGTTTGCGGGGTGTGTCGTAGTTGTACTTGTTGTGCATGTTCTGATTGTTTACTCATTACTTATTGGCCGCTGTGGGTAACAGCGGCTTGGGGGTGTGGGAGTGGGAGCACTCTCCTACACTATGGTGTGTCTCGCCCGGTTGCTTTATTATGTTGAAAATGGTCAGGTACTGTCTGACTTAGCTCTAAAGCTGTATCTTTGTCCAGTTCATGGTGGTCTCTCATCATTTTTAGCCCCTAATCTGGTTACTAAAATTTCTCAGGCTTCACATCCTGTGTGTTGTTGGCCCCCGTGCTAATTTACTTAGTACCTGGTGTTCTGTGCGGGTCCAGTGCAGTGTGAGGGTGTGCCAGGATTTCAAATCTGGTGCTTTGGGCGCTTTCCAATTCATAGCAATCAATCTTTTGTACATCACGTATGCTAGATCTGCGAACTTATGTAGATGCCTATGTTTCTTTTCTCTCGTTCTCAGACCTAACAGACAGGATTTAGGGTCGACTGCAAGTGCAAGACCCGTCAATTCTGAAACTTCTTCTACCACTCCACTCCACTCCTTGTGTACCTGTGCACACTCCCAGACCATATGGTAGAAGTGTGTCAGTGGGGCATTACACCAGGGACAGGCTGGGTCCGATCCAGGGAACATGCAATTAATCCTGCCTGGTGATAGGTATGTTTGGTGTGTGTAGTTGAATTGTGTGTAGCGAAACCTGGGATTTCTCGATACCCCCCGAGTGTGATAAAGGGCTTTCGGCCAGTCCTCTTGTGGTACCGGGTCTGGCAGAACTGTGTTCCATCTATCCCTTACATTCTCCAAATTAGGTTCAGGGGGTTTATTCAGGATTTTATATAAATTCGTCACTACTTTTATTTGATTATCATATTGCAGCATGTCATGTAGTGTGGGAGAGATCGCTGGTTCCAGGTCGCCAGCCGCTCATGTCTTTTTGATTGAGTGACATATGGCATAGTAAGCTAAAATCTGCCCAGGGTTCACTGCTGTGAGGGCTTGTATAGATTCAAATGACATCAGTTTCCCCTCTTTGAAGCAGTCCCCTACCGACAGTATACCTGCCTCCGTCCAGGTCGTGAGTGAGTGCAGCCCTGCCGCATTAGCCCATCCAGGAATCAGTCCCAGTGGTAAGAGCGGCGAATAGGGGAATACCTTGCAGCCTTTTTGTATGTACCTCCACCAACATGAGTGTGCCACTACCATTAACAGATTATCAGACACACCTTTTGGTATTTTATTTGTTAGCCATGTGATCAGAGGTTCTCCATGTAGTCGCGCCAGCAGCCATGCGGATTCCGCCAGTGCAGGTCTATGCATCCAGTTCAGTATCCACTGTAACTGTGCGGCAGTGTAGTAGAGTTCGAAATTGGGGGTGCCCAGTCCTCCCACGCTGATTGGGCGCTGCAGTGTGGTGAGTGCGACTCGCGTTCTACCCCCACCCCATATAAGCTGCAGTAGGACTGCGTTCAGATCTCGGAAGAAGCTCTTGGAGACCCAGAGTGGTAATGCCGCAAAGAAATATAACAACCGGGGCAGTAACAACATGTTTGCCACCGCCGCTCTGCCCAGGGGCGACAATGGCAATTTGTTCCAGAACCGCAGCGACCCCTTCATAGAAGCCAGTGCTCTCCCCAGGTTCCCGTCTCTGAGATCCTCAGTTCTATGATATATGTGGACCCCCAGATATTTAAACGTATCAAAGCACCATATCAGGCGACCTGCGGGGGCATTTTCATTTCTTGGGAGGGACCATCTAATTAGTGCAAACACACACAATTTATCCAAGTTTACCACCAAGCCTGATAGTTCCCCATATTCAGTCAGAAGCGAAATTACTGAGGGTATCGCCTCGCTTCCTTTCCGCACATATATTAGGGCGTCATCTGCATACATTCAACAAGTGGGGCTTTAAGTGTGTCGCATAAGTGGAGTAGTATTCTATTGGAAGGCCATCTATTCCTGGTGCTTTGTTTCTAGGCATCTGCGCTAAAGCTAAGTCTAGTTCCTCCATTCTCAGAGGAGCCTCCAACACCTCCCTATCTGCCTGCGATAACTGCGCCAGGGGTAAACCTGCAAGAAAGGATTCAAGTTGTTGGGGCGTGCATGTTGTGCGTTTCGGTGTAGATGTTCGTGTAGTACCCCCTGAACGCCCCATTAATCTCTTCTTGCGTGGTGGCCATTTTGCCTACATCTACCCTTATAGTCCCTGTGGGGGACTACTGGCGGTCCGCACGCAGGAGCCACGCCAACAGCCTACCCGATCTATCACCCTCTGTGTGTAGGCGCATTAAGTGATATTTGTGGTCATGTCGACGGAGACGGGAATCTACTTCGTTATATTTTGTGCACGCCTCTTTTAGCACTGTGTAGGGAGTCTCATTTCGTGCCACTGCAATTTCCGTTACTCTCAGATCCTTTTCCAATTTGCTGACCTCCGCGTGTAGGGTACGTCTCACTCCCCATGTGGTTGAGATACAGTATCCTCGAATTACAGCCTTGTGCGCCTCCCATTCTATTGCTCTTGAGTCTGTGGAGTCTTTATTGATTTCCCAGTACTGTCTCACTGTTGTGTTCAATCCTTCTGCGAACACCTGAACCTGGAGAGCTTCTACCTGCAATCGCCAGGTAGGGATTACTGAGCGTCTCCTGCCCCAGTTCAGTGTTATTCTAAGCGGCGAGTGATCCGATTGTGTCTTGGCCAGGTATTATGTCTTGTTAATCAGTTTGCATATGTCCCGGGTCCCCCATATTATATCTATTCTGGTGTGTACTTTGTGGGGTATTGAATAGAATGAGTATTCCCTCTGCTGCGGGTGTTTCATGCGCCATAAGTCGTAGAGTCTCATGTCACCCGCCCATGTTAGCAAGGGGCATCTGGGAGTTCTATTTAGTGATGCTTTTGGGTGTGTGTTTGACCTGTCTAACACTGCATTTGGTATGCTGTTGAAGTCGCCACCCCAGATGGCCGGGGCTGCGGGGTTTACCAATAATGCTGGAGTAAGTGTGCCCAGGAATTCAACTATCGCGCTGTTGGGGGCGTAGATGCGATTATCGATAATTGTCTCCCGTCTAATTGCCCCTCTATTACCACGTATCTGCCCCCTTGTTCTATCCTATGCGAGGTTTGGACAAAGGGGACGCCACCTGCTATCCATACCAATACTCCTCATGCAAAAGCACAGTATGTTGTGCCTACAACCTGTCCTCCCCATTTCTCGCGTATCTCCTGTAAGTCAGACTCCAAGCAGTGTGTTTCTTGAAGAATGGCGATGTGTGCTCCCTGACGTCTGAGGCGTGCACATACCCGGGATCTTTTGCTTGGTGCACCCAGACCTCTCACATTCCACGTGATTATTTCATATTGATGTGTGATGAGATTTACGTTTTGAGCCATGTAGCATTGTGTAATGCACCTGCATGTGGCACACTCCAGGTTTCAATACCTGTCCGGGTCCCTCCCATCCCTACCAGATGAACGAGTTACTTACCTTCGGTAACGACTTTTCTGGTGGATACATTAGCTACCTGTGGATTCCTCACCTATTGAATACTCCCCTTGCGCCAGCATTCAACGGAAATCTTCTTCCTAGTTTCCGCACGTCGACGAGGACGTCACAATTGCCCATGCGACGCCGTCTGACGTCATACAGGCAATAAGAGGTCCTCGCCGACGTGCCGACGTCAGTACCAACATTTTTTACGTGCCTCTGAGACGAATAGACCATTGAAACAATCAATCATATAACAATATTTTATAACATCACAAGACAAAATATCATTCTAGAATGTCAAAAACTTTTTTTTTTTTTAAATATATACAATATATCTGCAGGCCCTCAAATACCAAGAGGAGCACACTCAAGGATAACTTGGTAAGACCAGACAGGCAACGGGGAGGCGGGAGGGACCGTGAGGAATCCACAGGTAGCTAATGTATCCACCAGAAAAGTCATTACCGAAGGTAAGTAACTCGTTCTTCTGATGGATACAACTACCTGTGGATTCCTCACCTATTGAATAGAGTCCCAAAGCAGTACCGCACTCGGTGGAGGGTGCCTGAATGGTCAAACCAAGAAATCCTGCAGCACTGACCGTGCAAAATGGCCATCCCTCCTAACCTCCGAATCCAAGCAGTAATGCTTCGCAAAAGTGTGGAGGGATGACCAAGTTGCGGCCTTGCAGATGTCAACCACAGGAACACCCCTTGTGGACTGCCTTTCCTCTCCTCTTTCCCACGTACCCGATGAAGAGTTGATCCACCAACCTAAAATCCTTTGCTCTGTCCACGTAGAAGCTCAGTGCTCTTCTCAGGTCTAAACGGTGTAGTCTTTCTTCCTCTTTCGAAGGATGAGGTGGAGGATAAAAAGAGGAAAGAGTAATAGTCTGGGCCATATGAAAGGGTGAAACAACCTTCGGCAAGAAAGCAGTCTTGGTCCTCAACACCACCTTATCCCCATAAAAAGATGTGTACAGGGGTTTAACAGATAGAGCCTGCAGCTCACTCACTCTTCTTGCTGAAGTAATTGCAACAAGGAAAACAGTCTTCAGAACCAATAACCTCAAAGGGCAAGAATGCATTGGCTCAAACGGCGAGCCCATAAGGAAAGTTAAGACTAGGTTTAAATACCACTGGGGCATAATGAAAGGAGTGGGAGGAAATTTATTAACGAGACCTTTTAAAAATCTTAGCACTATAGGAGACTGAAATAAAGAAGGCTGGTCTGGAAGACATAGAAAGGCTGACAGGGCCGACAAATATCCCTTGACTGTAGCCACTGCACAACCCCTCTGTGCCAGGGACAACGCAAAAGACAAGATATCCGATAAGTGGGCACGTAAGGGATCAATTTGCTTCTCTCCACACCAAATCACAAATTTAGCCCACCTGCTAGCGTAGATAGATTTAGTGGAGTGTTGCCTGGCCGATAAAATAACATCCACTACCTCAGGTGGGAGAGAAAAGGAACTCAGGTTGCCCCGTTCAATCTCCAGGCATGAAGGTGCAGGCTCTGGAGGTGGGGGTGTAAAACCTGCCCCTGCGATTGAGAGAGGAGGTCTGCCCTGAGAGGGAGACAGAGCGGGGGACACAGAGAGAGTTGGAGAAGATCCGAATACCATACCCTCCTTGGCCAATCCAGAGCTATTAAGATGACTTGGGCCCGGCCTTGGCGAATTTTCCTCAGAACTCGAGGAATTAAGGGTATGGGGGGAAAGGCGTAAAGTAACTGGTCGCGCCAGGCCATCTGAAATGCGTCCCCCAATGTTCCTTGCACCGGATACTGGAGGCTGCAGAACAACGGGCAGTGCGAGTTCTCCCGAGTGGCAAAAAGATCTACCCGAGGGATCCCCCACATCTGGAAGATCTGTCAGACTAGATCCGGATGGAGACGCCACTCGTGATCGGTCGAGAAATGTCGACTGAGACCGTCCGCACGCACGTTCAAGACTCCGGCCAGATGGTTTGCTACCAAGCAAATCAGATGGTCCCTTGCCCAGGACCATAGCCGCAGAGCATCTCTGCAGAGAAGGTACGACCCTACTCCTCCCTGTTTGTTTATATACCACATCGCAGTAGTATTGTCCGTCAGAACCTGAACCGACTGACCGCGAAGGGAAGGGAGGAAGGCCTTGAGAGCCAGACGTATTGCCCGCAATTCCAACAGATTTATATGAAACATCTGTTCCACTGGAGACCAATGACCTTTGACCTCCAGGTCCCCCAGAGGAGCTCCCCACCCTAGAGTGGAAGCATCCGTTATTACTGTGGTCACCGGCGGAGGATGCGAGAACGGCCTTCCTTTTTTTTTTTTAAATCTGTTTATTGAACGCAAACTGCACACATCAATACAATAGCTGTATGTTATTTTGCAATACATTTACACAATTGTATAATTTTTTTCACAGCATTGCCACTACAAGAGGGTAAAAGAGAAAGGGGGGGAGAGGGGAATTGGAAGAAAGCGGGGATATCAGGAAGGGAAAACTTTAACAACTTATCTTAATAATGTGAGAGAGTTAAGGGCCTTGTATAAGGAGGGTGCAGTGATATTTAACATATGAGCTGTTATGAGGGCTGATTGCAGCTTACGGGGATTAGCCAGATACTAACGATGTCCGTTACTAATATAGTAATCGCCTCAGGGGTGTTAAGGGTGTCTGCGATGTTGACGGGTTCAGGGGCAGGACTATTTTACTTGTTGTGATTGTGTATTACAGGCTTGTCTGAGCGTGTGAGGAGTAATTGGGCGCAGGTTAGAAATATCTACCGAGGGAGAGGAAGAGTAGTAGTAATGAGTGTGTTTAAGAGCAAACCAAGGTTGCTGCTGTGCGGTCCTAGCTTCAACAGCGTCAGCTCAGGCTGTGGTGTGCAATGGATCGGGACCTGTTCATGGGGGATACATGTCATCTCTGGCCTCCATTGCAACCACAAATGTGTCCCAGATCTCCGGGCCAGCTAGGATAAGACCTCTATGTTGTAGCAAGTGAAGTGTCTGGGCTTCAGCCTGAGAGCGGCTGTGTAACTCTCGTAGCCATGACGCGTGAGAAGGAGCGTGTGGAGCTTTCCAATGTGTTGCTATCAAGCGTTTATGCACCACGAAAGCCAGGTCGATAAACCTGTGCGTGTGTTTGTCTGCTTTAGTACGATGCCTTATGCCGAGTAAGCAGGAATCAGGAGTGGGCACAAGGGTGTGGGATGAGATCTCTGCTGTAACCTCTGTCACGCGTTGCCAGGCCAAGTTTATGGTTTGGCATTTCCAAACCATATGGTAGACATCAGCTGCTGGCGTAGCGCATCTAGGGCATGTTGGTGTTGTGTGGGGGTAGATCTTTTGGATGCGGGCTGGTGATAAGTATGATTGGTGAAGATAATTAAATTGAGTGTACCGTAGACGAGGATTGCGGGATATTGATTTGATTGTTGTGAGAGCAGTGATCCAAGTCTTCTGTGGTAGTGTGGCAGGAAGGACAGCGTCCCAGCGCGCCTTTGCATTTGGTAGTGTTGTGCATATTCCTTCAAGCAATGCTTTATATAATGTGGTAATAATGCTCTTTGAGCTGCCAATAGTTAATATAGTGGGAAGCAGCGAGGATTCGGGAGGTTCCGAGTCTACTGCGCCCCAGATCTTATTAAGCAATAGTCTTATAGCGTTAAATGTTAGGAAGGCCCCATTTTGCATAGTGCCTGCGGTTACCAGTTCAGCGAAAGTGCGCAACACGGAGCAGGAGTATAGGTCACCCAGTTGGAGCATGTTCAATTCGCGTGTATCATGGTGTATTGACAGGTTTTGAGTATCCGGGAGTTGAAGTAGTGGAAGCAGAGGCGAATAGGGGAAAGATGTGGACTTAGTTTGGACATATCTGCGCCAGCAGAATCGAGCAGCCTCTAGTAATATTAGTCTTGGGGACGTATGGGGGGTGCTAGTTAGTATCGAAAGTAGCAGCCTCTGTGATGGTATATGTGTCTGTAACATCCTGCTTTCGGGCGACGGGGTGTCGCATAGCCATGTAGACAGCCATGATAATTGGGCGGCTGCGTAATATCTTTCGAAATTGGGCATTCCCAATCCGCCCATCTCCTGCGGATGTTGCGTTATTGACAACGCCACTCTACGTCTGTCTTTACCCCAGAGTAAGTCCGTTAGCATTGATTGCAGCTTATTAAAAAAGGAACGCGGTAAACACAGCGGGAGAGCTGTAAAATAATATAGAAACCTTGGAAGGATAAGCATTTTGGCTATTGCCACACGGCCCATTGGAGATAGAGGGAGTGAGCTCCAGAAGGGAACTGAGCCGCGAACGGAGCCAATGATTCTATCTATGTTTCCTTCTTTTAGATCCATGATAGAGTGATAGATTTGCACGCCCAGGTATTTAAAGGTTGTATGTGAACAGGGCAGTATGGTGAGCTACCAGGGACGGAGAAATGGGGAATATGCTTGATTTGGACCAGTTGACATGCAGTCCGGAGGCGATAGCAAAGGAGTCCAGTAACTGCAGGGCCTCAGCCATGTGGGCTGAATGGTCGCGCAGATATATTAAGGTGTCGTCTGCATACATAGAAACGATGTGGTGAGCGTTAGCCTCCGGTATACCCCATATGTGTGCGTAGCTCCGTAGTTTGATCGCTAGTGGCTCCATAGCAATAGCGAACAGCAATGGGGATAAAGGGCAGCCCTGTCTGGTACCTCTACCTATTGGGAATGCTTCAGAGATAACTCATCCATTTTTAACTCGGGCAGTGGGCCTATAGTAGAGCGTCCTAATCCAGTTAATAAAACCGGCACCAAAGCCAAACGCTTTAAGAGTGTGTAGTAAATAGTTCCAACTGAGTGTGTCAAATGCTTTTTCTATATCTAAAGATAGGGCGACTGCTACCGAGTTTGTATTACTGTGTATTATGTGTAGAAGTCTTCTAATGTTCAGGAAAGTACTTCTGCCAGGGATAAAGCCTGATTGATCATGGTGTATCAGAGTCAGTAAATAAGGGAGGTGGCGATTTGCGAGAATTTTACCTAATAGTTTGCAGTCTGTGTTCAGCAAGGAGAGCGGCCTGTATGATTTAACATCTAGAGGGTCGCGGCCTGATTTTGGGAGGACGACTATCAGTGCTTCGCACATTGAGTCCGGCAATTGCAATTTATGGTGTGCTTCGTTAAATACTTCTGTAAGTGGATGTAATAATAGGGAAGCATGGGACTTGTAGTATTCTATCGGTAAACCGTCTGAGCCGGGCTTTTTATTGCATGCTATTTGTGATAATGCAAGGCGCACCTCTTCAATAATAACGGGGCCATCTAGAGTGGCGGTGTTGTCAAGGATAAGTTGATTTTGGGGGACCAGGCTTAGTGTGTTGATAATGTGTTGCTCTGGAGGTGGTGAAGGGGGCGTATATAGGGTCCGATAATATGTGGAGAAGGCATCATTTATACCTGCTTGGGTATTAATGATTGTGTCAGGATTTAGGCGTACAGTATTGCGCCAATGGGTGTTGGTTGTGATGGTTGCCGAGTTAGCCAAGCTAATAATCTACCAGATCTATCACCTTCGGCGTGTTGTCTGGTCCTATAGTGTCTGTAATCGTGCTTACACAGTCTGTTGTCTGTCTCCTTATGGGAAGCCCTAAGCAGATGTAGTGTTGCTAATGCGGGTTCGCTGTTATCATTTGCATTTTCTGCGTTGCGAAGCTTTATTTCTAAATCTTGTTGTTCCTTAATGAGTACCTTTCTGACCCCCACCGTAGCCGATAAGCAATGACCCCTTATCACCACTTTGTGAGCGTCCCATTCTATGGCGCGGGAAGAGGTTGTATTTTTGTTTGATAGAAAGTAATCAGTTAAGCTTTTGAAATATCTTTTTGAAAAGGTGGGTCTAGGAGGGCTTCTGGTTGCATACGCCATGTTGGTATCCGAGTTTGTATGTGTCCCTATGTCAACGTTAGGCATAGTGGGTTGTGATCTGATATTGTGCGTGCTAAATATTCGGATAAACATATTTTGTAATTGACGGTAGCAGATACAAAGAATAAGTCTATCCTAGTGTGTAGTTTATGGACTGGGGAGAAGTAAGAATATTCGCGCTGAGTGGGGTGATGCACCCTCCATATATAGCTTATTCCGTTATTTGATGCCCAATGTGCTAGGGATTCTGAAGCACGATTGGCGGGGGCTGCATTGAGTGGGGGAAATGAACGATCCATGTGAGTGTCTAGGACGCTATTAAAGTCGCCACCCCATATGCTCTCCAATGTAGGGTCGCTAAAGTTGCCAGTAGTGAGCGTGGATAAGAAGTCGCGCTGGTTCGAGTTTGGGGAGTATAGTGCAACCAATGCCAACGGAGACCCGTCTAGGACACCTTCAAGTATTACATATCTACCGTTTGGATCGCATTGCGTGCGGGAGGACGCGAACGGGACACTTGGTGCTATCCAGATTGCTACTCCACGAGCAAAGGATGAAGTAGTGGTAGCGTATAATTGCCCCTTCCATTTTGTACGTGTGGTGTCCAGGATAGGTTTGGTGAGATGTGTCTCCTTTAGGAATGCTATGTGTATTTGATGTCTTGTGAGAAAAGCGTGAACCCTTTGACGTTTCCGAGGATTTACCATACCCTTAACGTTCCAAGTGAGTATTTTGTATTTTAGGGTTCCCAGGTGTCTGTGAGTGGCCATAGTGGTTTTGTGTGTATTATATGAACGGGGTTGTTCCCATCTGACAACCCGGTATTGACATTATTATGGGACTCAGTCGCTGTAGCTGGCCGACAATCAAGAAACAAGCTGCGAGCAGTATTTTTGTTGCTGCAGTCAGCAACCCTTGTATGTTTGCTGCTGTTTTTATATTCAGCCCTTCTACTATAGCTACGTGCTCCTAATATAAAGGTGCATGCTAAAACAATATACATCAAATGAACTAATAACATATAAAAAACAATACCGGAAAAATCCAGTATGGGGTGATTGTCCATATGGAGCAGGGGGGTGCCAGTTGGCATTGGTGCAAAGGTATTGTTTTACCCAGCCCGGGTTTCGCATATTTTAAGGGGCGAAGCGCGTCGGGCGGGGGACACCCGTTGACTGCTAGACCACGTGTAGGAGCCTCACAGAAGCTGCGATGAAACTTTTTAGGCTTCAAGTGAGCTGGATTGATCGTTCTTCAGATGTCGTCTGCTGTACGTGGTGTGAGAAGAGGGCCACATGTGGACTCAGCTGAGTCGGAGTTTAGGACTTGTTCCTGTTCGATTTCCGTTTGCGAAGGTGAGGCGGAGGAGGGAGCATTGACAAAACTGGATGTTGTTCGGAGGAGCCGAGAGCGCTCGGATTTTGCCTGCTCAGGTGAGGGTCTGGCTTCCTGTCTCCTGCGTTGCTTAGGGTGCCTCGTTGAGAGAGATCTGTTGTCGATTTGAGTGCTTGCATCTGACGGGTCGGCTAGGCCTTTGGCGTGTAGCCAGGTCCAAGCATCTTCCGGAGTGGTGAAGAAGAAGGAGCGAGATTCAACCTGTACTCGAAGTCTGGCTGGGAACATCAGTGCATATTTGATATCATGTCTGCGAAGGCATGCCTTAACACTGTAGAAGGAGTTGCGTTTTTTTTGCACTTCTGCCGTAAAGTCCGGATAAGCTGTTATCGTGGCATTTTCGTAGCACACTGGGCCTGATTTGCTGAATAATTGGAGGATTAGGTCTCTGTCTCGATAGTTAAGGAGTCTTATTATAAGGGGGCGTGGTTGCGAACCCGGTGCTGGGGGTTTGCCTGGAATTCTGTGTGCTCTTTCAACTGAGAAGAACTTTGGGATATTATTTTTGAGGATTGTGTCTATAAGCCATTGCTCGATAAACAGTTCTGCGCTTAAGCCCTCAGCACGTTCAGGAAAACCGACCAGGCGTATGTTGTTGCGCCGAGATCTGCCTTCTGCATCTTCAGTTCTGCGCTTTAAGAAATCAACTTCTGTTGATAGTTGCGATAGCTGTAGTTGCAGGTCTTCCATAGCGCCTGGTAGAGGCGCTGTGTCTTTTTCGAGTTTGGATACTCTATCGGCTAGTGCGTGTTGATCGGTGCGGAGGATATTGAGGTCCTCTGTTACAGAGCCTATTTTGGCTTCCAAGGTGGTCTTGGTGTCTAGGATGGCTTGCAGAATTTTTTCGAATTGTGAAGTGTGTGATTGTAAAGTTAGTTCCAGCTTCTGTAATGTTGATTGCGCACTGGCGTGCGCTTCCGGGTGGGATGTTGTAGTTTGGTCCATTTTGGTGAGGGGTGCCCGAGTGGTTTTTGGCTTCACCATTTGAGAGTTGTAACAGTGGCTATGGATGTAGTGTTGCAGTCGGGGCCACAGCGGCTAAAGCTTATCTAATCAAGTATTGTGGTAAGCCGATCGACCGGGGCTCGCGACTGGCGATTTAGCGAGAAAGGAGCAGCTAGAGGCGTTAACTATCTGTTTGAAGAGGCTGCAGTTGGCGGAGTCGGCCGAATCTGGATACCGCGTAGTGGAGGAGGCGTAGGTATGGCGTTTCCATATCAGGTGGAGGCATTATTTGTGCTGAACATTTGGGATTGCTTGAAAGAGATGTTTAACTTGTTAAGGGACTGCGAGCTGGCGAGTTTCTCCAGGGAGCATCTCTTATATTTTAGTTTGCGCACCTTGTACTCCAAAGGATGTGTTCACAGTTTATGCTGACCCTGCTGCTTCCCGCTTGCGCCTGTTTCATTGTCTTTGCCAGTACTAGCACATTTGGTGCCCTAGAGGGGGCATAGTGGGGCTTGAGGTAATGTACTTGTTTAAATGACGCCAGTCAGTACCCCCGATATGCAGCACGTTTGAGGGGAGTGCTTGTGCAGTTTGGTTGGCTTTGCTGGCTGGTATAATGTTACTGAGCTACAGGAAATTTTGTCTCCCTAAGGTCCGAGGCACCTAAAATGGCGGCGGTCGATCCTTCAAGTGCTCAATTATGCCTTTTTTCCCCTCCTCCGGCCGCCTCCCACGCCGCTAATAACGTCCGAATTGAGTTCCAGCTGACTCAGATATGGGGCTTGATTTCAAGTCG
This sequence comes from Pleurodeles waltl, assembly GCF_031143425.1. NCBI lineage: Eukaryota > Metazoa > Chordata > Amphibia > Caudata > Salamandridae > Pleurodeles > Pleurodeles waltl. The sequence continues at coordinate 101,481,191 of NC_090445.1, forward strand.
GAACGCGGGCGTCTGATGGGCGCCCGTAGTAGAATTTGGATCTGTGCTAATATACGCGCGCTCTGGCGCCGCGTTCCTCGGAGCGAAGACGCCTGCGGGAGGACTCGGCCGGCCCTGTGCACGCCGAGCGGCTCCCCTACTGGCCAGCTGGCAGCTTCGGCGCGCACGACGGGGACGCAGCGGCAAGCCCTTACCTCCGTTAAGTGGCGGCTGAGATCGAATGCCGGTTCCGGTGAGCGCGGCTCACGATTGGATGGGCTGGGCTGCCCGCGAGGCAGGCGCCGATCGCGGCGGCGTGCTTTCTTTGACTCGCAGCTCCGGGATTGGAGCTTCTCCGATGTCGCGGGCTTGATCGTTGGTGCAGATCCACGGGGACCCACGAACGGCTTCCTCACCCTGCCCCAGGGAGGGCTAGGTAATTAACATCAGGATAATTGTACGGGCTGGACGACGGAGCTGCGGTTTATGCTGCTGCATCGATCGCCATCTTGGCCACACCCCAGAACGGCCTTCCTTGGGAAAGATTGCCGTCCGCAATCCACCATTTTAAATCCACCGCAGCGTCCCTGGAGATCTTTACCGATCCCTCGAGATCCCCTTTGTGTTGAGACCACTGCTTCCGGAGGCACCACTGAAGAGCCCTCATGTGCCAGCGAGCGTGAGTGACCAACAGAATGCAAGAAGTGAACAGACCGAGCAGACGCAGGACCTTGAGGACTGGAATGACCGTTCCACTTTGAAACATTAGAACCAACGCCTGAATGTCCTGAATCCGCTGAGGCAGAGGAAAAGCACGATTCAATGTTGTATCCAGAACTGCCCCTATGAACAGGAGGCGCTGAGAGGGCTCTAGGTGAGATTTGGGTACATTCACTGAAAAACCCAGGTCGAACAACAACTGAGTTGCCGACTGAAGGTGATGCAACATGAGCTTCGGAGACTTGGCTTTGATCAATCAATCTTCCAGGTAAGGAAATACCGCTATCCCCTTCCTTCTGAGCTCTGCCGCAACCACCGACATCACCTTTGTGAAGACTCGAGGTGCTGAAGTAAGACCAAACGGAAGGACCGCAAATTGATAGTGCTGCGACCCCACCACAAACCGGAGATACTTCCTGTGCGACTTGAGTATCGGGATATGAAAGTAAGCATCCTGCAAGTCGACAGACACCATCCAATCTCCATTGTTCAGCGCCAAAAGCACCTGAGCTAGGGTCAGCATCTTGAACTTCTCCTGTTTGAGGAACCAATTCAAGATCCTCAGGTCCAGGATTGGCCTCAACCGACCATCCTTCTTGGGGATCAGGAAGTATCTTGAGTAATAACCCTGACCTCTCTCCTGCTCCGGAACCAACTCCACCGCACCCTTTGAAAGGAGGACTTGAACCTCCTGTTCTAGTAACAGGAGATGCTCTTCTGAACAGTAGGATGGGCGGGGCAGGATGGGGGGAGGAAACTCCCGAAAGGGAAGGGCATAGCCTTTCCCCACAATGCTGATGACCCAGGAGTCTGATGTTATAACCTCCCACTTGCGGAGAAAGCTCAATAACCTCCCCCCTACAGGAGTGGAATGAGAAGGAATTGGTGGAAGACTAAGGCTGCTTCCCATGCTGCACCCCTCCAGAGGAAGAGGAAGAGGCAGAGTGCTGCTGGGTGGCTCCCCTGGTCCGGACCCTACCCCTCCCTCTATATGATCTGTAGGAGAGAGCAGTGGCAGGTTGTTGCTGAAATCTGCTTCGAAAGGAGGAGGAGGAACCACGACCAAACCCCCTAAATCTTCTAAAGAGTCTGGACGAAACAGAAGAGGAGGCCTGCAAGCCTAAAGACTTCGCCGTGGCCCTACTGTCCTTAAACCTCTCTAGAGCAGAGTCCGCCTTGGAGCCAAAAAGTTTATCCCCATCGAAGGGAAGATCCAACAGGGCTGACTGGACATCCAACGAGAAACCAGAGCTACGAAGCCAGGCTTGCCTCCTTCTAGCCACAGCAGTACCCATATCCCTGGCTACAGAGTCAGTCGTATCTGGCCCAGACTGTATTACTTGGGTCGCCGCCGCCGCTTGAGCATCGGAAACCAGGCTCAACACCTCCTGAGGCACCTCAGCGTGGGACGACTTTATTTCATCCATCAGGGCGTAAATGTACCTTCCCAAAATACATGTAGCATTAGTAGATTTTAAAGCCATGCTACATGACGAAAAAGCCTTTTTAGAAGAATGATCCATCTTCTTTGAGTCTCTGTCTGAAGGCACACCCGGAAAAGAACCTGGGGCAGACCAGGATGAACATGAAGCCTGAACCACCAGGCTCTCAGGGGCTGGGTGCTTGGACAGAAAGCCTGGGTCAGCAGGAGCCACTCGATATCTGCGAGCCACCGATCTATTCACTGCTGAAGATGACAACGTCTTCTTCCATATCTCCAGGATTGGATCTAACAGAGCCTCATTAAAAGGCAGAAGTGGCTCTGCAGCTGTAGAAGCAGGATGCAATACTTCTGTTAAAATATTAGGTTTAGGCTCAGACACCGGCAAAGGAAGGTCCAAAAAATCAGCTGCTTTCTTTATAACCGTGTGGAATGATGCAGCCTCCTCCGTATGCTCTCCAGGCGATGCTAAGTCCCATTCTGGAGAGGTGTCCAAACCACTGGCTGTATCTAAACCATGGAGGTCCCCCAGAGGTTCCTCAATCTCTCCTTCCTCCAATGCCGCTTCTGATATTCTTGCTCCTCAAGAAGGCGAAGAGCAGGCCTCCTCGAATGCAACCTGGCCTCAATTCTAGGCGTCGACATGGCTTCAGCAGACGTCGAAGCTTGACGCCGATCCTCGGATCCAGCCGACGTCGGATCCATCGGCGCCGTGGATTTCTTCGGCGCCGTACGAGGCAAAGGGCGGACAGGAGAATGTTCCGGAGCCACAGGTCTACTCGGCGTCACCGGTTGCGAGGCGGACGCCATAGGCGCCGGCGCCGAGCCCACATTTCCCATGGGAAGGAAGGGAATAAAAGGTGCTGGTCGTAACGGAGCCGGAGCACCCATGTTGAAGGCCAAGGGGCCCGAAGGACCAGCCGGTCCACCACCTGGAGCCATCTGCTGAAAGATGGTAAACATCGCATTCAAGAATGCGGAACTGTCGGCTCCTGGGGCCGGGAAAGCCGGATACTGAGGAGCCTGGGCTCGAGGTGACATCGGCGCCGGTCCCGGCGTCTGAGAAGCTGGAGAAAACTCTTGACGCTGAGGAACCTCAAACACCGATGGAGGATTCACAGGCGACGTTGGCGAAGCTGGCGAAGTCGGTGATGCAAAAGGCGTCTGCGGCTGTGGAGAGATGGTGGGACTCACTTCCCATGTTTTTCGGCGTCGAGCTGAAGGCGACCTCAAACGCGATCTCTCCCTACTCGACCGGCGCGAGATTCACAACAACGCCGGGAGTCACGATGACGCCGAAGGGACTTCGGAGAGGATGACTTTCGATGACTTTTCTTTTCTCTTAGACTTCGCCAAAAAGAGGTTTGCTTCTCGCTCCTTTAACACCTTCGGATTCATCCGTTGACAAGATTTACATTTGTCAATGTCGTGGTCGGAGCTGAGACACCACAAACAGTCTGTATGTGGGTCCGTCACCGACATCTTGCCACCGCACTCATTGCAGGGCTTGAAACCAGATTTTCTTTGCGACATACTTTCTTTTCTCAAAGAAAGAAACAGCAACAATAACTGTAACTACGTCGAGTAGTAACAGTAGCTCCCTCGAAGAATAACCGTCGTTCGAATGGCACGGAAAAAAGGGAACTGATGTCGGCGAGGACCTCTTATTGCCTGTATGACATCAGACGGCGTCGCATGGGCAATTGTGACGTCCTCGACGACGTGCAGAAGCTTGGAAGAAGATTTCAGTCGAATGCTGGCGCAAGGGGAGCATTCAGTAGGCGAGGAATCCACAGGTAGTTGTATCCATCAGAAATATAATTATGGCTGACAGCCTCAGCAGTGTTTCCTGTGTTTCGGATTGACCTTTAGTGTACAACTTAACTGTCACCCCCCCTCCTCCTGCCCTAACTAAACCCCACACCCAACTATGAACTCGTAATAAACTACACAACTCACTACTTCTTAATAAAACCTGTATCCATATGAATACCTGTAGGGGAGCTATTTTGGCAACCGGATGTGGCTCTTTTATGGGGCTCACATCCTTCCGCAGACATGGTCTGAGTGTACATATGGGCGATCCTGGAGTGTTTACTTCCCCCCCCCGGACTGCATGATCAATGATATTAATCAGTGTTCTCAATAAAAAAGGATAAATTGTTCAAAAGATACTCATAGGTGGCAGCTACGTCCTCCTCCGTATGAATTCTCGCACAGATGTTCTATGCTGCCCTTAGAGTTTATCGCTCAGTTCAGAAGGAGGAGCGGTTTGGCAGCTTGCGTTTACAGTGCATCCGCGGATCTGGGGGTGAGCATCGGGCCCTTTAGCACTTCTGTTATCGTGGAGTCTGAGCTGGCCGAGTCGTAGTCCGGGCTATCTGCAGGGATCGCCCGGAGTGCCTCGAAGGAATTTTGCGTGTGCATGTTTCTTTCAAGACTTTTGCCCTTTCTTCTGCTGCCTGTTTTTCAGTGAGTTGTCCCTTGGGTCATTTCTAGGAGCGCTTCCGCAAAGGAGAAATAAGCCATTCCTCTCCTTCATCCGTTTCCACTTGGGAACGAGCGAGACCTTTGGCGTGCAACCACGTCCAGGCATCCTCAGGGGAGGTGAATACGTGGGTGCGATCATCTGATACCACTCTCAATTTGGCAGGAAACAGCAAGGCGTATTTGATATTATGCTTACGGAGGCGTTGTTTGATTTTTGCATAGGGGTTACGTTGTCTCTGTACCTCTTGGGTAAAGTCTGGGTAGGCATTAACAACTGAGTCCTCATGTCGGAATGGGCCTTTACTAAGGAACTGCTGTAGTATTACATTGCGGTCTCTGTAGTTTAAGAATCTTGCTATCAGTGGTCTAGGTGGTTGGCCCGGGGCCGGAGGTCTCCCTGGGACTCTGTGCGCCCTTTCCACAGAGAAGAACTTCGATGGGGCCCCGTTCAGCACCTCTTTGATCAGCCATTGTTCTAAGAATATTTCCGTACTCTGCTCTGTTAGTTTTTCGGGAAACCCTAAAAAGCATACGTTGTTTCGTCGGGATCTACGATCTGCTTCTTCAGCCCGTCGCCATAAGATCTTCACCTCTGCGTCCAGTCGTTGAATTTGTTTTTGATTATCCAAGACCGTCAGATTCAACTCATTTAGCACATCTTCCGCTGACTTCACTCTCTCCGCCAGGTTGCGGTGGTCCACTCTGAGTAGGTTCAAATCTTGTGATACTGTGTCTATCCTATTTTCCAAGGAGGATTTAGTGTCCATGATCGCCTGCAAAACTTTTTCAAATTGAGTAGAGTGGGCTTGGAGTGTGCTTTCCAATGACTATAAGGTTGGTATTAGCTGTTGATCGCTCGGTGCCTGTCCTTGTGTATTTCGGTCTTGGCTTTTTGCGGATTTGGATTTCCCAGCCATGATGCGTTTCTGTTTGTCAGCTTGCGTGGTGCAGAGCGGCGTGGCTGTGTGCTGCTTGGGCGACGGATTTCACCGTTAGTGCGCGCCCGCCCCACGGTGTGTGGTTCTTCCCCTTGGCACAGCCGGATCTCTTTGCGTTTCCCCCTGTGCAAGCCGGCCGGAGGTGGCACCGGCCGTGAGCGTATATATGTCAAACACTGCCTCCAGTTATTAAGCGACTTAAACCGGGAGCATGTTGCCTCCACTGGGTTGCCCAGCCGCCGCCCGTGTAATATCGTTTTGGGCAGCCTGGGTCACCCCAGCCGGCCCACCCCGTTCATTATTCTTGCATGTGCATTTGACACCTGGCGGAGGCGGGGGGTGCAGGTATTGATGGTGGAATAAGGATGATGGCGGGGGATGAGGGGGAGACTCCAGTCTCACCCGGCCATCCAGCCCCCTCTCAGGTCCTGTGCAATTGTTGCCCCCGTTGGCGGGGGGAAAGAGTTTCGATGTTGGCAGTTTAGAGAGAATTACCCCTCAGACTCTTGGGCATCACCGCTGGGCCCGGGCGAGTGTTTGCCGGTGCGGTGCGGCTCTCCTCAGCGCGTGCCCGAGCTTGTTTATTTCCTTTCTCCAGTTGTTCTTCCCCCTAGTTGCAGGCAGACACTGTGGGGCAGCACGCGGCCACAGGACTCAGCACGCGAGCTCCCTCGCGTCCCCAACTCGGCTGCCGGGGAGCCCCACCCGACGGCAGGCACAGGAGAAACGCGGCAGCCGCCGCTGCTCGAGGTGAGGGGGGAAGCGGGGGAGAGGCCACAGTCTGTACCGGCTCCCCCAACCGGGAGCCCCCCTCCGGACCGCCCCACTCACCGTGCGTCAACACCTCACAGCCAGGGGTGCGGGCAACGCCCTGCGCCGTCCCAATCTACGCGGCCTCCGGGGAATCCACAATGCCGCGGCCACCGGCTCCCACACGGCCCACGCTCAGCCCCGATCGCCGCTTCTCAGCTCGCGGCGCCGCTCGGCGCTTTGGTGGCAGCCGACTCCACGGGCCAGATTTCTGTGCTTTCGAGCACCGATCACTGCTCCAGGAGCGCCCTTCAGGATGTTGTTCGTGAGCCCGAGTCGGAGCTCATGTTTTAGGCATCCATCACGGCCGCCATTTTGGCTCCTCCCCAGTCTTTGTCCTCTCTAAAGCAGAAGCAGCCACTGCAGGCCAACCCAGCAAAGCACCCACAACAAAGGGGCAGTACTCCTCCTCACAGCTCTTCAGCTCTTCTCCTTGGCAGAGGTTCCTCTTGATCCATAAGTGTTCTAAAATTGTGAGTTCAGCAGTCCAATACATATACTCATTGTTGCCTCTGAAGTAGGCAAACTTCAAAGCAAAGTCTTTGTAATGCACAAGACCCTGCCTCTCTCTTGATCTGTCCCAGCCACACTCTAGGGGGTTGGAGACCGTATTATGTGAGGTAAGGCAAAGCCCTTTCAAGTGCAGATGTCAGCTCCTCCCTCCTATTGTAGTCCAGGAAGACTAATCAGGATATCCAGGGCATACCTCAGCTCCCTCTCTGTGTTACTGTCTAGAGTGAATTCACAAATAGCCCAAATGTCAATCCCACCCAGTCGTGGATTCAGCAGCCAAGCAGAGGCACAGAATGGTTAAGCAAGAAAATGCCCACTTTCTAAAAGTGGCATATTCAAACAGGCAATCTAAAAACCAACCTTACCAAAAGATGTATTTTTAAATCGTGGGCTCAGAGACCCCAAACTCCATATTTCTATCTGCATCCCAATGGGAAACTGCATTTAAAAGATATTTAAAGGGAATCCCCATGTTACCCTATGGGAGAGATAGGCCTTGCAATAGTGAAAAATGAATATGGCAGTATTTCACTACTAAGACATGTAAAACACACCGGTACATGTCCTCCCTTTAAAAACACTGCACCCTGCATATGGGGTTGCCCTGGGCCTATCTTAGGTGTGACACAGGTGGTAAAATAGAAGATGTAGGCAGGGAATGTGGGTGTACTTGTCAGGTTGAACTGGCAGTTCTAAACTGTCCACACAGACTGTCAGGTCTGAGGCATGTTTACAAGGCTACTCATGTGGGTGGCACAATCAGTGCTGCTGGCCCACTAGTAGCATTTGATTTACCGGCCTTGCGCATCTCTAGTACACTTTACTAGGGACTTACTAGTAAATCAAATATGCTAATCAGAGATAACCAATTATAATCACAATTTAGACAGATAGCTCTTGCACTTTAGCACTGGCCAGCAGTTGTAAAGTGCCCAGAGTCCTGAAACCAGCAAAAACTGATCAGAAAAAATGGGAGGAAGAAGGCAAAAGGTTTGGGGATGACCTTGCAAAAAGGGCCATTTAAAACAGTAGACTTCACTTACATTGGATCCCAGTTGAGAATTGTATTCTTTTTAAAAGTCTCTGGGCCTGATTTAGATCTTGGCAGATGAGATACTCTGTCACAAACGTGACAGATTTCCCATCAGTCGTATTACAATGCCCATAGGATATAATGGGATCGTAATAGGGCGGACGGGATATCCATCACATTTGTGCCAGAGTATTACCCTCCCCAAGATCTAAATCAGGCCCTATGTCTCTGTTCTAAGGCTCTACATAACAGGAGTCTGGCTTTTAATGATCAGATATTTTCTCGATATTCCCACAAGCAGCTTTTATGTTTCTGCTGTACTTCTCTTTTGCAGAAAACAAAGATCAGGAAAATTTGCCAAGGTGAAAGATCATTGGCAGCAAGACTGTGGAACTTGCTTCCTCTGGAGTTAAGGCGACTAACAAATTTCTTGAAGTTAAAACAAAACGATGGCAGCCTGGGCAGTAATGATCCTGTGATCTATTTGCTGTGTTTTAAGTGCCAGGCCTCCTTTTGGTATCAATGCACTCTATGAATAAAAATACTTTTACATGCAAAGATGTTCCTAACAACTATGAAATGTCTCTAAAATGTTGATCACATGCTTGAATCATTTCCCGTTGACGAAGTGGGAGTCCCACAGTACATAGAAAGCAATAGAATTAAAAAAATCTTTTTTTTTTCATTGTAGTCAATGGTAAAATGCATTCACTTTCATACCTTATTAGCCTCATTAGAAAAGACCCAAAGTCCAGCCAATCAGGCGAGATCACCCTTTAGAACCCTCAGCACACAGGCTCAGTCTCTCAGATTTTCCAGCACAAGTGACTTCCAGATAGAGACAAAAGAGGTGAGCCTCCATGGGGAGGAGGGTGGGCCGCATATGAATCTTTGAAAGATACCAATACTGGAGAACCACAGTTACAGGTAAGTAACTTATCTTCTTCTCCAGTATTGGGGTATCTTTCATAGATTCATATGCTTGAATAAGAATAATCAGCAGTACACAGAAGATGATAACATCTATATTTATAAAGAAACATCATTCTCTACGTATTTTTATGCATATACATACATAATTAAAAGTACAGATATATATATATATATATATATATATATATATGTATATATATAATAAATATCAATCTGGAAACATTAGTATTCGTGGAGGGTGGGTAAAGAAGATTATTGGCTCACCTTATGCAAATAAATTACGCAAAACTGCTTGTCCTACCGCTGCGTCCATCCTGTCAGCAGCAACCAGGCAGTAGTGTTGAGTAAAGGTGTGGCTGCGAGTCCACGTGGCTGCTCTGCAAATCAGGTTTAGAGGCACTCCTGCGAAGAGAGCTGCTGAAGAAGATACTGCTCTAGTGGAGTGCGCCTTGACGTTGGCTGTTAGCGGTCTTCCCGCTAGCTGGTGAGAGAATTGTATGGAAGTGGAGATCGACCGGACTATGGATTGCTTGGTAACAGCATTCCCCTTAGTGAGTTGACCATAGCTAATGAACAATTGATCAGCTTTACGAAAGCTGCTAGTCCTTTGGATGTCGAATTGTAGACACCTTTTGAGATCTAGGGAATGTAGCGCTCATTCTGCTGGAGTTCGAGGGTTTGGAAAGAAAGTCTTTAATACCACTGGCTCGTTCAAATGAAAATTCAAGGGAACTTTAGGAAAAAAAAATAGGATTAGTCCTCAGAATTACCATATCTGATTTAAACTGAAGAAAAGGTGGTGAGATTGTGAATGCCTGTATATCACTAACCCTCTTCGCGGAAGTAAGTGCTACAATGAGTACTGTCTTCCAAGAGATATAGTTCAGGTCAGCTTTGTGAATAGGCTCAAAGCGATGCCTCATCAATTGGGACAGCACAATATTAAGATGCCAGGTAGGAGGAAGACGTTGAATCGGAGAAAACATTCTGAATAATCCTTTCAGGAATTGCTTTATTATCCTAGATGACCATAAAGATGGTAAAGCTGCAGTACAGCGGAATCGAGAGATGGCCTCTAGGTGAACTTTGATAGATGAATGTGAGAGAACTGATTTCGCTAATTGTAAAAGATACGGAAGTATCTGCTCTGGAGAAGACTTTAGAGGATGAATACTGAAGGTCTTACACCATATACAAAATCTTTTCCACTTGAGCCTGTACGTCTTATTCGTAGACTGGGGTCTGGCACAGGCGAGCACCTCTCGACAGTCTGGTGGAATATCTAGGTTGCCAATCTCATAGAATTCAGGAGCCAGGCTGATAATCGAAGAGAAGTCGGGTTGGGATGATGGACCTGCCCTCGATTCATCGTTAGCAAGTCTGGTGTTTATCTCAATCGAATGTGAGGTTGTCCTGAGAGGAGCAGCAGCTCCGTGAACCAAAACTGGCGTGGCTATCTGGCGGCTATCATTAGTAATCAGCGAGGTTCTCTCTTCATCTTCTGAAGAAGTCTCTGGATAAGTGGGGGTGGGGGAAAAGCGTAGGCATAAATCCCCGACCATTTGATCAAAATACATTCCCCTTTGACCCTTTCTGTGGTTGACAGCTTGTGAAGTGTTGGCATTTTTTGTTCTCTCGTCGCAAACAGATCCAGACTGGGTTTGCTTCAACGAAGAAAGAGACGGTCAAGAGTTGCTTGGTTGAGGTCGCAGGTCGTCGCTGTTCTGCTTAGTGCATCTGCCAAAGTGTTGTATACTCCTGGGAGGTGTTCCACTCTGAGAGTTATATGATGGTGTAGAGGGAGGCGTGGCCAAGGGCGTCAAGATGGCGGTCGCACTCTAAGAGTGCTCTGGACCCCTCTGTCATCCGCCCGGAAGGACAAGCCGTACCGCACCCGTAGCGGAAACCTAGGAGACCCCTTGTGGGTCCTGGAGTGCTGCGGGACCCGAGGCCGAAAAGTCGGAAGAAATCCGACCCCGGAAGGTGCCCTGGTGAAGGTCGGGCTCGGAGGCGTGAGAGGAGCGGAGTCGGCGCGACTTGAGGCGGCCCCGCGGGACGGGGAGCCGAGCAGTGGCCGGAGCCTGAGGCTGTTGGAGCCGGGTGCGGTGCTCCGGACCCCGCGCACAGGGGCGCCGAGCACTGCCGGCCGCTGGTGAGTCGCATCGGCGACTGGGCCCGGGGAGGGCCGCTGGGCCCGAGGTTGGGCCCCGCGGCTAAAGCGGGCCCCTGGCCTGGGGCCACGGAGGATAGAAGATCCTGGGCTCCCTCACCCGGGGAGACTGGTGAGTGGACCAGCCGCGGGTGCGGCGCGTGCCCTGAGCTGCCGACGGGACCAGACACTAAAGAGAGCCCGGTCCAGCGGGGGAGGCACTCGGAGAAGCGAGGCCGGCCCACGAGGGCCATCAGAGAGAGAGGTCCGAGACCTGAGGAATGAACCCTCTAACCTATAGGGAATGGATACCTGAAGGACTCGGACTGGTGCTGGGACCCTGCTGGAAATCCTATTACAGCCGCGAGGGGGGCACTGAGCGGGGACCCTGATGCTGGCACAGAGACCTGGCCGACGCCGGAGGTGGGCTGAAACGGGAGCGACCTACCGCCAGACCGATAGAGAGCAAGGGACAAAATGGGAAAGGACAGGGCTACCAGGCAGCCCCCGGCATCACAGCAGAAAATTGAACAATATACCGTCCCGGCACCCCCCCACGGGGAGACTACGACGCTATCAGGAACCTCCACACCAGACGGAGTAAACGCAATCCTAATGGCTATTCAGTCCTCGCAATTGGCAGTGGAGTCCAAGATAGGAGAGGTCCGTGTGGACATGGGTCTCATCAGGCAACACCTCAGGAATGCTGTGGGCCGCATAACAGAGGTTGAAACTAGAGTCTCACAGACGGAAGACGACCTTGCTGAACTTAAAATTAAAGTGGCCCAACTGCAATCCCGAACTGGCGAACTCCACCGAAGGGCCGAGGACGCTGAAAATCGCTCCAGGAGGAACAACCTGCGCTTTGTGGGATTTCCGGAGGGGGTGGAAGAAAATAAAGCAGCCGAGTTCTTGGAGAGCTGGATCAAATCCTGGATGCCAGACCAGTCGCTATCACCGTGGTTCTCGATTGAAAGGGCCCACAGGTCGCTGGCCCCCCCGACCACCTCCCGGTGGCCCGCGTCGGCCGATGATAGCACGCTTTATTAACTTTAGAGACCGCGACAGAGTTCTTGTAGAGGCCAGACATGTGACCGATCTCTTATGGGACAATCACAAAATCCTGGTGTTCCCGGATTACACCCGCGAGGTACAGAACAGACGCCGGTCCTACGAGCGGGTTAAGCAGAAGCTAAGAGCCATGCAGCCCTCTTACATGTTGTTGTTCCCCGCACGCTTGAAAGTTATCCTAAACGGAAAAGCTCACTTCTTTGACTCGCCGGAGGAGGCATGGACATGGCTGACGGAAGAGGCTCCGAGGCCTAGCAGTGAGCCTAAGGAGCAAGCGGGGGCTTCGGCCGGAGACCATTCGCTCCCCCGGAGGGAGAGGAAAAGAAGCCGAAGACGCGGAGGCCGAGGCAGAACAGAACCGATGACCCGGACGAGTGAAGATCGAGAGGTCACACCGGAGTCGAGCACAGAGACAGCGACGGGATTTACTCCGGAACAAAGAGACACCAGCCATGGACCTAGTGGCGACGATCCAGGCCTGTCCTAGGCGCTGGGCGGAAGAACCCGTTTGGCCTGAACTGGACGGCGGGGCCCTGCTGGAAGGGCGCTTGTCGGGGGCTCGCCGAGTGCTTACTGAATATTTGCTGCAAGACTAAGCTCTGATGCCCAATAGGGGCAATTAGGCTAACCTTCTAAACAAACATTGCAAGAGATCCGTGTTTCAGGAGGGGACCATCACTCCACACTAACGCCAGGTTTAGTAGATAAAACTGGTTAAAATGGGTGTTAGGGCGACAGATGCTTCTTGGGTGGAAGTATGGGGTGGGGGGAGTTGGGAGGAGTTGTGTTTACACCACAGTTACAAATTCATGTATGTTTAGGTTTCTTGACCTGTGAGGGTTCCCCCTTTTTTTCCTTTTCCCTTTCTTTCCTCTTCTTTCCTGTCCCGCGCCACAAAACACCTGGAGAGGCACCCCTTTGGCACGGCCCAGCTCACATTCACTTAACCTCACTCACATGCCGCTTCCAATGATTAAAATTCTGTCCTGGAATGTAAACAGCCTCCTGGACAAAATCAAGAGATCAGCGATATATAGTACCCTGCGCAGGCATGCCCCGCGGCGATTATGCTTCAGGAGACTCATCTCCTTGGAACCAAATGTCCCATGCTCTCCAGAGGGGGATATGATAGGGTCCATCACGCGGGCTTCTCTAGAGGCTCCAGGGGTGTGGCTATATTGCTTCACCGCTCTCTGCCCATTACAATAACAGCTACACGTGGCGACACACAGGGTAGATACATAGTGGTGGCTGGGCTGATACAAGGGAAACCCATAAACCTAGTAAGTGTATATGCCCCTCCTGGGGGATTGGAAACCTTTCTGACCTCCCTTAAACAGATTATAGCTGACCTTCCCCAGGGTACCACATTAATAGGAGGGGATTTCAATGCAGTATTACACCCTGAACTAGATGTATCAGGAAATAAAACAGCCGGCCGTTCGTCCAGAGCGTCGACACTCAGAGACTGGGCAGATAGCCTTGGTTTGTGTGACGTATGGCAAACCTGGCACCCCAACGCCAGGCAATACACGCACAGGTCAGCAGCACATGGGTCACATGCCAGAATAGACCTCCTATTCGGCCCGCACTAGACATAGTTAACGTTACGGGAACAGAGATCCTTCCACATGGGGTGTCGGACCATGCACCGATACAGGTGCGCCTCGGTAACGCTGATCCGACTCATAGGCCCACTTGGAGGCTAAACGCTTGGTACCTACAGGAAGAGGAATATAAAGAGGCAGTGAGAACCCGATTGATGCAGTACTTTGAAGATAATGTAGGCTCAGTGCAGTCGCCAGGCACGGTCTGGGCAGCATGCAAGGCAACAATTAGAGGTCACGCCAAACACCTCATCCGAGTGAGGGAGCGAGCTCGTATCTCCCAAATAGCCAATCTAGAATCGCGGACACTTCACTACGAACGCAGGCATCTGGCCTCTCCCTCGGCCCAGAGCTACCGCCAGCTCCTGAAAATGCGCGAAGAGGTCAAGGCCCTCACCCTAGAATCAGCCAAGCTCATGTGGAGGGCCTCCACCGCTCGAGTATATGGGTGGGGGGACAAAAGTGGGAAGCTTCTGCACTGGCTGGCCACACGTCCCATGGCTAACAGAATTATAGCCGAAATCTCAGATGGGTCCGGAGGGCTCTCCAGAACCCCTAGGGACATTGCACAGATCTTCGCTGCCCACTACGCGCGCCTGTACACAGAAGACCCACGGAAACAAGCAGAGAGGGACTCTCCCCTCCTAGACGAAATCACCCTTCCCAAGGTATCATCCACAGTCCAAGATGCGCTCAACGAGCCATTAACCCTAGAGGAAGTGACAACCGCAACAACCGCACTAGCCTCGGGTAAGACCCCCGGCCCAGACGGCTTACCAGTCGAATTATATAAAAGCTGCGGCAATGCAGTAGGACGACACCTCCTTAACATGTATGAGGAGGCCGAGAGCAGGGGCCATTTCCCAATAGGTATCGAGCAAGCCACAATTACCGTGATCCCTAAAACCCAACCACCATCACGGAACTGTGCAGACTATCGCCCTATCTCCCTTTTAAACGTCGAAGTTAAGATACTCTCTTCGATCCTCGCAGCAAGGCTAAAACCTGCCCTCTCAGCGCTGATCCATCCGGACCAATGCGGCTTTATGCCAACCAGGAGCACCAGGCATTGCATCAGACGCCTGCACCTGGCCCTGGCGCACCGTGATACCCTAACCGTCTCATCGAAAGCTCTTCTCCTCCTCGATTTTGAGAAGGCATTTGACACAGTGGATTGGTCATACCTACATCAGGTCCTGAGGGGCAATGGGATTGGCCCCAGATTTAGGAACCTCGTGAATGGAACGGTGTCGGTCTCTTTCCCCATAGGAAGAGGCACGCGTCAGGGCTGCCCCCTGTCCCCACTCCTTTTTCGCGCTGGTGATAGAACCGCTCGCCAAACTGCTCAGAGAGGACCATCTGATTGAGGGATGGTCCTGGCCCTCGGGCTCTGAAGACCGCGTGGCCCTCTATGCAGATGACGTTCTCATATATGTTGCGAACCCAGCCACGAGCGGTCCGCGTATTCTGCAGTTGCTTGATCTTTTCTCTGAAGCATCCGGCCTCACCCTGAATCACCGCAAGTCACTACTTGTTCCATTACACCCGGCGAGGGATTGCATAGATTGGCAGCAAACCATCCCCATTCGGCGAAACAATTTTAAATACCTGGGGATCTCAGTCTCCCTTGTACCAGAGCTAGCTTGGGAGCTAAATATGGCACCCCTTGTAGCTAAAGCCAAGACAGACCTTCTGCGTTGGCAAACCCTGCCCATTAACTTACTTGGGCGAGTTGCCCTCTTCAAAATGATGGTCCTCCCTAAATTTCTTTATCTGCTGCAAAACTTCCCATTCCGAATCCCCAAGAAATGGTTTAAAAACCTGGATTCAATGATCCGTCAATTTCTATGGAAAGACGCCCGCCCGCGGCTGGCACTCGCAACATGCCAGCGTGGCCTGTGTGAAGGGGGCCTCGCGATGTCAAACCTATACTATTACCACCTTGCGACGCAACTCATTGTGGTGAACGACTGGGTTAGTGGAGGCTGGTCAGATCCGGCCTATAGACTTGAGCTCAGCACGCTGCAATACGCGGGAGTATTCAACGCCCTTTACGGATGCCCAATTCCCAACTGCACCCCAGAGGTGACCAAGGTGACGCTCCTGGGATGGAGAGAGGCCCAGAGGGTCACCGGCTGGTGGAAAAGAATCACCGGTCAAACCCCAGTATGGCATGGTAGTCTCCTGGCCGAGGTCAGGAGACTGCAAGGATTCCGGAAATGGGATGAAATCGGAATCTCCACACTTGGAGATGTCTGGGAGGGCACACACATGAAATCCTTTGAAGGCCTCCAGAGCACCTTCTCCATGAACAAGTCACAGTTCTATAGATACCTTCAGATCTGTCACGCTCTTATGACGCACATGCGTATTGACGCACCCATGCCAGACCACTCACCAATGGAGGCCAAAGTACTGATGGGCAAACTGGGCAAGGGAGGAATCTCACAAACATACCGCTCGTTGATCTCCAACACCCTTAGTCCCATGACCAGACTTCACAACAAGTGGGAGGATTGGGTGGGTAAAATAGAAGAAGGGGACTGGAATGATGCCCTGGCAGCCCCTGGTACCCTAACTATATCCTCCAGGCTCCGCTTGATACAATCCTACTTCTTACACGCTGTATACATGTCACCCAAGAGACTATGCGAGGCGGGCCTCCGCTCCACAGCTGCCTGCCCCAGATGCTCCCAGCCGGGAGCAGATTTCTACCACATGACATGGTTATGTCCGATCATAGAGAAATACTGGAAAGAGATTGCAGCACAAATCTCTGGGGCCCTGCAAACAGACCTACCCCCCGAACCCCTCCTGTTCCTACTGGGGGTGGCGGGAGACACAGATTTAGGAAGAATGGAGAGAGCCTTTGTGGGAATAGCATGTCTGGTTGCCAAAAGGGATATCATGACCAAATGGATGTCAGAGGGAGCCCCATCCCTAAATAAATGGAAACGGGGGATGGATTGGTGTGCACAACAAGAGAGAGTGGTATACGAGGCCAGGGGGTGCCCGGGCAAGTACGATAAGATTTGGGGAGGTTGGGAGGCCCTGGGAGAGGGCTAGATTACATGGGTTCCCGATTTACACTTACGTTTCAAAACCAACTCCTTTGACTAATCCAAATACTAGTGGGCCTGGTCCTCCTGCTCAATCTCGTTCTGGGCCTAGGGAAGACCTACCCCGCATAACTGAGTGGGAT
The DNA here is from genome assembly GCF_031143425.1 of Pleurodeles waltl. Classification (NCBI taxonomy): domain Eukaryota; kingdom Metazoa; phylum Chordata; class Amphibia; order Caudata; family Salamandridae; genus Pleurodeles; species Pleurodeles waltl. The sequence goes on from NC_090445.1 coordinate 101,498,077, forward strand.
CGACTAACAGAGGGCAAACTCACTCGCGATCGAAACTAGCCGCTGGGCGCCAAGAATACCCCCAAAATTTATAACCCATACCATGAATCACACGTGGACAGGAGACATTCTTTTCACCCCTTTTCACTCCTTTCCCTCTTTCCCTTTATTCAACTCTCATGCCTTTCCCTTTGGGTTTATTTCTTCCGTATTGTTTTACCCATCTCAAGTGATCCTATTAAATCCGAAATAAGTTTCATGCGCACAGTAGGGAGTTATGCAATAATATATATGATGGTGTAGAACCCAATGCCACAGCTCCTGCGCCTGCGATCTTGTACCCTCTTGCTTGTTGAGGTAATGCATGACTGTGGTGTTGAGGAAGGTCTTGAGCCCCAGGAAAACTGCCTTTAATTCTAATATGTTGATCTGGAGCGCTGATTCCTGTATGGACCATCTCCCTCTCACTGTTAGGTCCTGTAAGTGTGCGCCCCATCCCTCTAGAGATGCATCCATTGTCAGAATAGGTACTGGTTTGTCCTTCAGAAAGGAGAGACCTTCCGAGATGAGAGGGGTGTTCTTTCACCAATTCAAGGCTTGTCTCGCTGGTGTGGTTATTTGGACAATATCGTTGAAAGATCCGCTTATTTGTTTCCACTTAATGTCCATTTGGTTTTTGAAGTGTTCTCATGTTAAGGCGACAGTTTGCTATAAACGGAATGCACAAAGAGAGCATCCCCAGAAAAGATTTGTAAGTCCAGACAGAAGTGGACCTTCTTCTGCTGAGACAGCACACTAGATTTTACATTTTCTTCCATCAGTTCTGAGAAGCAAAAGCTCTTGCTCGCTCCGTGTCCAAAACAGCCCATAGAAAGGTTATGTTGTTCGACGGATCTAGTTGAGACTTTGGGTAGTTGACTGTTAGTCCCAACGCTTTGAAGAGGGACAAGCATTTTTCTGTGTCTCTGGCCGCCTTGGAAGCCGTTCGTGCCTTTATTAGCCAATCGTCCAAGTACGGAAACACCTGGATTCCCAACTGCCTGAGGTAGGCTGCAACTGGGGCCAGAACATTGGAGAAAACTTGCGGGGCTGATCTGAGGCCAGCTAGTAACACTGTGAACTGGTAATGGGTGCCTGCAACCTTCAACCGTAAGAATTTCCTGTGACTGGGATGAAAAGGGATGTGGAAGTATGCATCCTGGAGATCCAAGGATGTCATGAAATCTGCTTGGTTGAGTAATCATAGCACATCTTGGAGGGTGATCATACGAAATGGCTTTTTTTCAGGAATTTGTTCAGGGACCCAAGGTCTAAAATAGGTCGCCAGTCTCCTGTCTTTTTCTGTATGAGGAAGAAGCGAGAGTAGAAGCCTGTTCCCCTCTGAGACTTCGGTACCATCTCTATTGCTCCCTTCCCTATCAAGATAGCAATTTGTACTAGGAGCTCACTTAGATGGGCAGGTGGGGGTCCTCCTGGTGGCACTTCTGGAGGAGATTGATGAAGCTCCAGTGTGTGTCCCTTGCTGACAATATCGAGGACCCATCTGTCTGATGTGATCTGGGACCATTGGTGGGAGAATTTGGAATTGGGGTTGGGTGCAGGCAACTGATGGAGGTCAGTGCTTATTGGCCACATCCTTGCCCTTATAAGAGAATTTGCCCCTTGTGGTGTGTTGGAAGGGTGCAGATGATAGTTGCTGATAAGTGTGCGGTTGTTGTTGACCAGTGGTGGTGCGAAATTGACTTTGGTAGGGTTGATACTGCCGATACTGATGTAGCCCCCCCTTGTAAGAGTAATGTCCCCTTCCTCCTGCCCCTTTAAAGGGCTGCCTTTTCAATTGTAGCATACCCAGGGATATAGCTGTTTCGGTGTCTGCCTTTATCGAATAACAGTTCTCCGTTGTAAGGTATATCTAGGATCTTTAGCTGCACTTCTGGGCGAAAGGATGTAGCTTTCAGCCTCCCCTGATGTCTCAATACTGCAGCCCCAGCCAACTGGCAGAAACCTGTAGATGAGACATCGATAGCACAGTCTATAATCTCGGTCTTCTCACCTTCTTGTAATATTTTACACGCTTCAGCTCTAGTATCTTCAGGCAGGAGGTCGATGAAATGGGATATATCCGACCACATCTGACGGTCGTATCTACCTAAGATTGCCAAGGAGTTTGCTGCTCTTACTGTGGTAGAAAACTTTGTTCCAATGGAATCTAATTGCCGCCCTTCTCTATCCGGGGGTGCAGCAAGTGGGGAGGACGGATTCCTGGACCTACGCTGGGCTGCCTGAGATATAGGGTGATCAATTAAGCAGGCTGGTGAGTTGTCTGATGCTTTGTATTTCTTGTCCAGCCTTGGAAGCACTGCTGGAACTGAAGATGGGGTCTGCATGATTTTAAGGCCATCCTCCCAGATAAAGTTAAGAATCTGTATTGATCGAACCGATTTCCTAGTGTCCTCCTTAAAATCTTAGAGGAAACAATCCGACTGCTTAGACATTATGGGCAGTTGGAACCTCTTCGCTGCTCTCTCCATCACACTATGGAAACCACCAATGTCTTGTGGTGGAGAATGAACCGGTGGTGGTATAGAAGGGGATGGCGTCTGAGTTTGGTACTCATCCCATTCCTGGAGAAGCGATTCTGTGTCCTGTATCTCGCCCTCTTCTTGTTCGTCATCCAATGAGGGCGGATCATTATCCTGACCTGACGATGGGACTGGAATAGGTCCTTGAGATTCTGATGGCTGATTGGGAGGGCTCAACGGTATTGGTGGAGGTTGTACAGGAGTGGTTGATCCCGGTGGAGGAAACCTAGAATAATAATCCTGCATTATATGTTGAAGGTTGGCAGTCAATGATTCTGGCATCTGGATCATCTGCTCTGCTTGCAACTCTTGAGCTCCTGGTTGCCTCTGCTCCTGCAATGAGTGTTGTATATATAGCTGTTCACTCTCTACCTCATCATCTTGGCATTTTATTCGCAGGTCTGAAGGGCTATGTGCGACCGGAAAAAGACCATCGTCTGAGTAGTTATCTCCCTCCTCCTCATCATCGCCCTCAAAAAGATGTTGTGGAGGTGCCGAAGATACCTTCCTAGGTGAAGTATGAGAGGGTAAAAGAGTCTGCTGACTGGACTTTCGTCTTATTGCCAGAATTCTAAAAGGTAAGAAAGAAGATTCTCCAGAATCTATAGGTGTGGATGCAGAAAATTGACCTGTCGACGGTGTGGTCATCGATGGCGTGGTCGTCAACGGCGTGGTCGTCGATGGTGATCTCGACGACGGTGAAGCAGATATTCTTGTCGTCGTCGACACTGCCGGCGGGGAAACCGTCATCGATGAGGTTCTATGCAGCTTACTCGTTGACGCTAATGTCGACAGTGTGCGCGTCAACGATAGAGATTTTAATTTCTTGTCCGTCAATGGTCTCTTTGAAATCTTTATAGCTTGGATAGCTGAAGAGCCATACTTTAGACTCACTGATGTTTAAGTTGTTGAAGACAACAGTGACAAAGTTATGATCATGGGCGACGATGGAGCTGTAAATGTTGCCGTAGACGATGCGAATCCTGCCGTCGACGAGCAGTCGACGATGTCGAAATCTTAGATGTCAACGGTGGCAGGGAGCTTTATGATCACTTAATCTTTTTGGAAGTGGTAGCTAGAGTGGACGGCTCAGAGCGAACCTTACCACCATGTTCCCTTGAAGTTGAGGGATATTCATCAGCCCTTTCCTTGAAAGAATATAGTCTATTGGCTGCCTTACTGGTTTTAGGAGAAAAACTCTCCACAGATCTCTTCCTCTTCTTTGAGGCCACTGATGTATTACTGTCCTCCTCATCAGAGAGAGACTCTCTGGACTTACGTTTCTGGAGCCAAAGAACAAGCCTAGCTTCTCTATCTCTGAGAGTCTTGCTGGGAAATGTTCTACAAATCTTGCAGTCCTTCACCTAATGGTCTGGGTGAAGACAGTAGATGCAGTCCTTGTGGGGGTCCTCACAGTGAAGCCTTAGCTTACCACAGGCGCTGCAAGGTTGAAATAAACCTTTCTTTGCTGTAGACATGTTGACAAAGTACAGCTGGCAATGTAGGAATGGAATATCTGGAAATATTTCCTGAGGAAAAGGTAAACTGAGCAAAGCTCAGGGAGACTCCCTTACACACGGCGTGCGTTAGAAAATCTGAGAGACTGAGCCTCTGTGCTGAGGGTTCTAAAGAGTGGTCTCGCCTGATTGGCTGGACTTTGGGTCTTTTCTAATAAGCTATGAAAGTGAATGTATTTTACCATTGACTACAATGATAAGGAATATATATATAGATTCTACTGCTTTCTATGTACCGTGAGACGAGGGGGAATGATTCAAGCATGTGAATCTATGAAAGATATCCCAATACTGGAGAATATAGGATTACTGAATATAGAGCTGGACAATAATGCTAGTAATTATCCTTCACCTGTTTCATTTTAACTAAGCCAGCGTGAGGGCAAAGAAAAATTCTGGGAAAATAAAGAGCCTTATTGAACTGGCCTCGCCATTAATGCTATTAAGATATGAACAGGCCAGCACTGCCACCCCACCCCTATTGTTCCACTAAAATATCAACTGCATGTTGTTAGAAGCTTCAGCAGAGGGCACACATACAGGAACTATTGGCTTCATGCTAAACTTCCTGTAATTAAAATTTCATCCATAGCTAAGATTGTATTACTCCACAATATCGAAGAAAAAATATTGTGAAACAAAAATGTTGTGTCAAAAACTCAAAAATATTCTCATACAAAACATAGAAGGTAAGAATATCATTTTTTTCCTAGCTAATATTGTTTTCATGGTCTGACTTGACAGGTCAGCTGTCGCAGACAGTTATGTAAAAATTACAAGGATAGGGACTTTGGCTCTCCCCCACGTGTTAGGAGCTAGGAGTACATGTTTTGATTGGGCAGAGCTTTTGTGCTTCCACAAAAAAGTGCTTGCTCTCTACATAGCTATGATCATTTTGTTTATTTATCCAGTTCCCTGAGCTTGAACATTCTGTGTCACATATAAGATTGTAAAGTTATTAAAGTGTATTAGATAACTAGATAATTTATGATGTTTTTCTCCGGCAGCAGCACAGATGGGAAGAGGGCAATCATTAACCTACATGGATTTAGAGGTCTGGCTTGACAGTGCAACTGCCACTTGACCTTTTAACCTACACCAACATCATTTTACAGTTCTTAGGTTCTACACAAATACATATCCATTTCCAGTGTTATCTAAACTTGTAATGCTTTACATTACAAAATTAACATTCTTTTAAAGCCAGACATATTGGCATTGCCAATGTTTGTTCAAATATTTTTTTTTATACAATATTGTTTTCTTTAATTTAGTTGCATGAAATATACTTTTTTATTAATTATTATATATTAGTTATTATATAAGTAGGTGTTTGTATTGTATTTTTTTTTTTTTTTTTTTTAGTTGTATTTGTAATTTTTAATGCAATTTTATTTTTTAATTTGTAACATTTCATAACTTTTACCCTGGGGTTGCTGGATTTGTAGAGGATTGTGACTGAAAGTTATTTAAAATATAAATTAATCCATTTTGTACTTATTTTTTATGTTATTTAGTTAATTGGTAATTAGTTGTCCAAATTAAGTAATAATTGTTATTTTGATTCTGTTACTATAGTTTATATTTTTAATATGTAATTGTATTGTTTTTTTATTTGATTAGTAATTTTTAACTTAGCAATAGGTTAGTCTGTTTGTCAGGGATTATGGTGGGAAGTTTTTTAAATACAAGTTATTATTTTTATTTGTAACGATTGTTTTATTCTAATTAAATTATTAACAGCTAATTAATTATGCAATTTATTTAGTTGATTAATTGTTGTTAACTTTTTTTGTTTTAATTGTTACTTCATTCATCAGCTTTAATATTATTATTTTTAATGTATGTATTATGTGTTTTACTTTTGTTTTATTTATTAACTAATTTCATATTATGGGAGTTTCATTTGCATATAAACATTATTAATTTTATTTGTTTGTTGGTGGGGATATTTGATACTAGGGAGAGAAGTGTATATATTTTGAATATTTTTAATTTCTTGTACTTTTTAAAATTAGTTTAGCAGTATGAAATTTGTATTTTACCACTAAATTTATTTTAATTTATCGATAAAGAACACATTTTTATTTTGAACATATTTCAATATTTTTATTTTGTTGTGTATACATTTTTTACAGTTTAGAATTGAAATGGTATATCTAACCCCTCCAATTTCAAAACTTTCCCTACTGTTGCTGAGATGGGAGTGGGAATAGTAGATTTAATCCCCCCAAAGTCCAACACTTTCCCTGCTTCGGTTTATGTTGGAATGTGAATTTAAACCTCATGGTGCAACATGAACTTTCCACTGAACTGAATTATTAAAAGTTATTTTGGTAGCTCTCTCTTTGTACAGTGCTGTAATCCTTAGCTCACTGATGTTGCCTGTGGGTCGTATTTTGTTGCTTTACTTGTACCTATATGAGCAGTCTGGCGGAAAGTTATGTCTGCCAGACTTTCCAAAAAAGAGAAACATCTATAAACAATCCAATAGGGTGCAAAGTGCAACAATGGATCTGGGCTTTGGCGGGAGCAGAGGGAAGAAGGGAAATCAATGCAGGAGCTAGGAGGGGGATGTTGATTTTTTTTATTTTTTTTTAAAGCTGATAGGGGAACCAAGAATAAAGGGGGAAGCAACAAACAGTATTAAGGGAGAGAAACACAAAGAGCCAGGAAGCAGGAAACGTCACAGAGATGGCAGCTGTTCAGCATGGCTAAAAGTCACGTAAAGGAGAGTGGCGTGGAGTGTAGTATCATAAAGTAGAGGGTTGTGGTGTAGCATGGAGTGTTATGGAGTAGCGTAGAGCGGCGCAGAGTGGTGTAGAGTAGTACTGGGTAACATGGAGTGGCATAGAGTGGAGTGGCACAGTGATGGGGAGGGAGCAGAATGTCATAGAGTGGAAGGGCGTAGAGCAGCGGTTCCTAACCTGTGGTCCCCGGCCTCTCACGGGTCCATGACACATTCCCAGAGGGTCCGCAGGCCTGGGCCGGCAGGAAGGCACTTCTCCAGCTGGGGCCTCTGATAGAAACAAGTGTGTTTTTATATTTATTACTTCCTTTGTTCAGCAGTTTTAAAAGCACTGCAAAGGTCCTTGTACATCCAGCAGCTTTGGACAAAAATAAAAGTATCAAGAGAACTCTGGTGATTAATGTACCTGCTAGAGAGAGAAGGGAGTTTTGACTAGTGGCAGTTTTGACTCATCTAATGTAGCTCTGATGGTTAAAATGCCTACTGCAAAGAACATGTCTCATGCAATGAACAGTATTTTATGTGCAAAGCACATTGAGTTACTTACTGCTTTTGTCATAGGGAATATTTTGTCACTGTGCAGTTCATAACTTACAATTGTAATCTAGCACAGTGAGCTGTGAACTGCCATTAAAGAGCTGTATGTTAATTGCATGTCACAAATTAGAAAGTAATTTTTTTCCCAGTTTTCATTTTCCTTATACTGCTAAAAAGGTTTGCTTGCGTATAAATAAATTCTTCTTATTAAAGTCAACGCTGACCACAGTATTATGTTCTGAATCCTGAGTTTGTGCTTCTACAGACCAAACACTCTTAAAAAAGGCCTACCAGTGTGGATGACGTGAATCCTACACCATGTAGTCCCCTGTAAAGTGCTCCAACTATACTGGTATGAGAGGTACTAGAAAACAAATGAATTATGTGTGACAGAGAGCCTATGGAGAGATGAAAGGCCCTTATGGTTTTACTTCCTTTCCCCACCACATACTTATGTGAAAAAGCTTTCGCAGATCCTATGTACCTAAAAAATAAAAACAGAAATCGCTTGGGAAATGTAGAATCTGACCTGAGGATTCAGCTTTCCTAAATAAAACTAAACATTGAAAAGTTAGTAGGTGAATTGCAGTGCCAACCTTCCCATTAATTTGTTTATATTTTTTAAATATAAAATAATTATATGTTTAGTAATTTGAGAATTTGTTTGATGTGTACTTGTTTGTGTACCTTTTGCGAATTACTGTTTTAATGTTTGAAATTCAGCAATTCTTTGGGGGTCCCCAGGAGTCAAAGCGTTTGGAACCACTGGCATAGAGTGTTGTAGAGCTGAGTGGAATAAAGTGTCAGAGTGGGGTGGCATAGGGTGTTGTTGAGTGGTATAGAGTGGAGTGGCGTAGAGGGCGAGACACAGAGTGGAGTAAAGTGCTATGGAGCAGAGTAGTGCAGAGCGGAGCAGATTGTCGTGGAGTGGAGTGAGGTAGTGTAGTAGAGTGGAATGGTATAGAGTGGTGTACACTGTTATAGAGTGGAGTGGCATAGAGTGCCAAATTGGAGTGGCATAGACTGGAGTGGAGTGGCTTAGAGTGGAATATAGTGTTGTAGAACAGAGTAGAGTAAAGTGGCATGGAGCTGCGTAGAGCGTCCTAGATTGGAGTAGTGTCGAAAAGTGGCAAAGAGTGGAGTAGAGTGTCAGAGTGAAGCAGAATTTAATGGAGTAAAGAGTCATAGAGTGAAGTGGTACAGAGTGGCCTAGAGTGAAGTGGTGTAAAGTACAGCAGTGCAGACTAGACTGGCATAGAACACAGTGGCTTAGGGTGCACTGGTTTTGAGTAAAGTGGCGTAGAGTACAGTGGTGCAGAGTAAGTAGAGTAGTGTAAAGTAATGGTGCAAAGTAGATTGGAGTGGCGCAAAGTGCAATGGCATAGAGTGGAGGGGCGCAAGTTGGAATAGAGTGGCATAGATTGTTTCACAGTAGAGTGAAGGGTAAAATGGAGAGGTGAGTGTAGAGTGCAGAGGTGTAGCGTGGAGTCACGTAGAGTGCAGTGAAGTGGAGGGCAGTGGTGCAGAGTAAATTGCAGTGCCATACAGTGCAGTGGTGTAGAATGCACTGTAGTGGAGATGAGTGGTGCAGGGAAGAGTGCAATGGCATAGAGTGCAGTGGTGCAGAGTAGCGTGGAGTTCAGGGGCAGACAGTGCAGTTTTGCAGAGTAGAGTGTCTTAGAGTGCAGTGGTGTAGAGTGCATTGGCGTAGAGTGCACTGGCATACATTGCAATAGTGTACAGTATTGCAGAGGAGAGTGCTGTAGAGAGCAGTGGCATACAGTACAGTGGTGCAGATTAGAATAGAGAGGTGTAGAGTGCAGTGTAGTAGTGCGCAATGGAGTAGAGTGGCATAGCATGCAGTAGCGTAGAGTGCAGTGGCGTAAGGTGTTGCAGAGTACAGTTGTTTAGAGTACAGTGGAGCAGAGTAGTTGGCATAGAGTGTAATGGTGTTGAGTGCATTGGTTTGTAGAGTACAGTGGGCAGAGTGCAGGGGTTTGGAGTAGACTGGCAAAGAGTGCAGTGGTGTAGAGTGATGTAGAGTGGTGCAGCATAGAGTAGAGTGGCATTGAGTGCAGTGGTGTAGAGCAGATTGTTTCAGAGTAGAGTGAAGTGGCATAGAATGACGTTCTGCAGGTAGAGGGGAGTGGAAAAGAGTAGTGGCATAAAATGCACTGGTGTAGAGTGGAATGGGGCAGTATAGAGTTGCCTTGACTGGGGTGGCGTAAAGTGCAGTGGCATAAAGTGCAGTGATGCTTAGTAACGTACAGTGGGTTGGCTCAGAGTACAGTGGTGCAGAGTAGAGTAAAGAGGAGTAAAGTGGCATAAAGTGCAGTGATGTACAGTAGATTAGAGTCATGTAGAGTGCACTGGCATAGAGTGGCATACAGTAGAGTGGTCGAGTAGCATTAAAGTGTAGTGGAGGAAAGTAGAGTGGTGCAGAGTAGAGTGACCGAGACTTCAGTGACAGAGAGTGCAGTGTTGCAGAGTAGAGTGTTGTAGAGTGCAGTGGCATAGAGTAGAGTGGAGCAGAGAGCAGTGGCATAGAGCACAGTGGCAAAGATATAGAGGAGGTGATATCCCTGTGTCCTGTAAAAACAAACTGAAATGGAAGCAGTAATTTGTTTTCAATATGTCCTTGATGCCAGTTAGTCCTTGTGCGACTGCACCTGTTGCACACTAGAAAGAGTGATATAAGTGTGTGTGCAAAAGATAGGGACTCAAGAAAGAGACGTCTACTAAAGTTTTATGAAATACTGCTGATGAGGATTTGTTGTTGTTTCAAAAGAACACACTGGCGTAGGTTAGAGGTAATAACATCAGTGGGTCAAATCTAGTTTACATAAAGGCCGAAGTTAAGGGGTCGTCAGCCCTCCTTTTGCTCCATTATGATCCTGGCTGGGTGTGGTCTGGAGGATCACACTTAGATGAAAATGAAAAGGAGAGGAAAGAAAGGCTCACAGCTTATAACTTCACAGGTACTTACGAGAGGCATGCTTTTGACTTTTCTCAGTCCCTGTTTATAAGAGAAATGCTCCACTGTAAGAATGTTAGATGTGTCGGTCCGTCCCATTATCTGCACAAATAACATACCACTATTTTATTTCTTTTATATTGCTACTAATCCCAGTGCAGGCTGTTAGAGCACTTTACGTAACAAAACATATTACCTATCAAGCTAAAAAATCTGTCATCCACATGTTACTTTATGTCCATAAATAGAGTGTAGGAGGGGCACGAGCACGCTCCATAGAAAGTAATCTGTATTCCTCTTTTCTATAAAAGAACTCACTTTGAAGTCAGCCAAAAGTAAAGTAAACACCAAGCTAGCTCCCTCAAAGACACAGCCTGACATTTGACCTTGAATTTGAATGTACAGCAAATGTGACATGGTAAGAATACAATTTAAATGCCTGTTTTCAGAAAGGGAGTTTGTGGAAGAATACAGTAAACATGGTTTAGGCAATGGGAGGGACAAACTCAACCTGGAAAGCCTAAAGCAAGTAAACCCAGCAAATAGAAAGCCAGAAAATGTAAGTTACAAACCACAAAGCCAATAGTAATCAGCAAGCAGCAATCTTTCTGAAACTCTCCAAGGTGTCTTTAGCAAACCAGACCGCTGCCCTGTCTGGTAGGATGCGACCTAAAAAGTAGTTCACTGATGTGGAACTGTGGAAGGATATGCGTCATCCAATTAAAATAATGGGAAAGAAGATTTGCTTGAGGAGAGGGGAAAACACAAGAAGAGGTAGGAAGGCCATAGAATCCGAATCATGCAAATGAGAATGAAATGAAAGCCAAACAATGGTAAGCAATGGATTGACCCAAAGGCCACTGTAAGTATTGGTAGTGTCTGCAATAGGTTTTCAATAACAGACACCAAAACCTTTGCATAGTTGACATAAAAAAACTGAATCCACAATTTATTTTTTTCATAAATGTGAATCATACAATTTCTGTTAATTCAGTCCGCTTCAATTCATATAACTGGAGGGATATTTTACACACTCTTGTACATGGGGTTTGCGGCTCTGATGAGACTTCCTTCATCACAAACCCCTGAGGGCAGTTTAATAGCCAAACAGCAGAATTATTTCCCTCTTGTTATTCGGGAATGATCTAACCCTCTCACATTCTGCAAGCTATTGAATACACAGTGCACCACTCAGTAACCTACTATCACCCACCAGGTTGCCCAGATGGGTATTTGTGTGCTTTAGATTTCTCATAAATCAATAAATAACTTTTGGCTATGCCTGGATGTTGAACATTTAGTAACCAATCAAAATACACTATTTAGGTACTGAACCACTGTCTAATAAGTGTCTACTACAGAATCTGCATTGTATATAAGCAATTACTTGCTCAGGAAAACATCTAGGACCTCATGTACAAAGCCATATTGCAGTCACAATCCCTGCGGGTAACAAAATCACAGGGTTTGCAGCCACAAAATTACTTTTTTTTTTATATATACTAACCCATTTTTATGGCTTGGAAAAGACTTACCAAATCACAAAAGGGGTTTGGTGACTCATCCCAATTTACAATTAGGAGGAGGATCAAAGAGGCATCCCCCTCCTAATTGCAAATCGCAATGAGATGTATAGATCACAAACTACTGAAAAAGTACTGGCAAGTCAACAGATGTGGTTAACTACGTTGGACAGCATCTCCTTTGGAACTGTGTTGATGGCTTCACGAGAAGGCAGTGAACCAAGAGACCACTGCACTCTTCCTCTGATGCCTTCCCAAATGGGAGACGTTTATTTTTAATGCAACACCTTGTCCTTTAACGCATAAAGGCTGCTTTAAAAAAGGGTATGCTGTTCATTGTAGACCACCATCCCGGTGCTGGAACCATATTGCAAACAATGGGCTGCCAAATAAAATGTCATTAGGCAAGTCATTCTATAGCCCTTTGCAATTTATCAATCTTCAACATGATCTGTTAGTACATAGATCTGTGGTGTTCTTCTATGTGTCACATGGCTCTGTCATCCGCTTATACAAAATAATGTATGTCAAAATAATGGCCATGGCTCTGGAAGACTGGCTGGGGGAAGTACTGCGAGGGACAGTTGAAGGGGCAGTTGAAGAAGGGAGACTTTGGAAAGGTGGAATAAAGTAGCACTGTCCTTGTACTTGCTTGTGCAGTGTACTTTTCATTTTACTGGTGACAAGCAGAGGGAAACCAATCCTGTCCACCTCAACATCGTGTGTGGAGGAGCTGCCTCTGGCTGAAGTAGCATGATGCCAACAGAGAAGAATAAAAGTGTGATAGAGGCCGTGTGAAGTCAGCATGTCTGCAGTGCCACACCACCAGAAAGGGGACATAGCCTTGTCCTCAGCTGGAGAGGTTGACTGGTCTCCTTAGCAATTAATTCCACGAGTAGGCATTCAGGGAAGGAGCTCACAATGGCCGGATGTGGTCATAGAGGAAATGTCATCAAGTGCAGCCAAGGTCCCGAAAGGATTCACAAAGGGAGTGTGGTGAAAGAAATTGGGGGTGAAGCTGTGTTGCACATGGGAGAGGGTACACCTGGCAACACGGCAGATACTGTTGTGGTAAATGAAGTGGGGTTCATCTTATTATTTGATTTGTGGCCCAGACTCATGATTATCTCAAATGATATTTTCAGAAAGCTATTTAGCCATGATATTGAGTTACGTTGCATGAACATCGGACCATGTAGCAACGTGAATCAGGAAGTTAAGGTGCAGGGTTACATTGTGGACACAAGTGATTATTGTAAGCAAGTGATTCCTAGGAAAAACTATGTAGCTGTAAAGTAGGCCGGCACACTGGGCTGGCCCTACAAAAAACAGCCTTAGTGTGTTTCTTAATCCCAACACTCAGACACTTGTGTGTGTGTGTGGCAGATAGTGGAAGGGTATCCAGATTTTGTAAAATTATTTTCAGATTTGTTAACTAAAGAGTTGGGGGGGTGAAGCAGTATTTTCACTGAATAAAGTTTAAACCAAGAGGCACTCCCTGCACTTCCCAAGCAAGGAGGGGCTTTTGATTGTGCAGGATACAGTGTTTATGGAGATGGAGAGATTAAACGTCAGGAATAATTTCACCAATGGAAGCAACAATCAGCGTCTGTTGTAATGGCTACAAATCCAATGGGGACACAGGTCTCTGTGTGGACCTATGAGTGCTCAACAAATACTTTGTGATAGACAGGTAAATGTTTCTCAGCATTTCTGGGACTATATTAGTCTTGGAGGGTGTGAGTTTCTTCACCACACTGGACTTTATATCTGCCTACCTTCAGATAAGACTACATCCTGATTCGAAAGCGCGTATGCATTTGTAACCCTGATGGGAATACAAGTACATTATAATGCCCTTTGGTGTGGTTCCAGAAACCTCATTGTTCCAGAAGTTATGGGGTCTTGAGGAATACGGTGGAAGTGCAGTCTTCTGAACAATGTGTTGGTCTTTTAAGAGACCTAGGAAGAGCATGATGGGAGGATGTGATAAGTAATGGAGAAATGTAAAGAAGAAGGGTAATCCCTGAATCTGGAAAAAATATTTTTGCCAAGGAGCAGATTTCATACTTGGTACATATAGTGACAAGGTTTGGTGTAAAACTCAAACCAGAGTTGACACTATATGTAGGCTAAGTTCTCCCTGAAGCAGTGAGAATGTGATTTCATTCTTCTCAATGGTGTAATTTTACAGTTGGCTTCTGATCAATTCATAAGGGATGAATATGAAACTCTGTCAGCTGTGCAAGAGAGGGGTGGAGGTGTGCACTGAGGAATTTGATCATGGTAAGGAGGAACTGAGAAGGACTCTCAATGTCCAGGCTTATGTACTGGGCAGGGAGAGACTACAGTGTTAACATATGCAGCTACTAAAAGTCAGGCACCAGTCCTTCTCCAACTAAAGGGTGGTATGGAAAGGACAACTGTGCTTTGAGAGCTCTCAAAGGAAAAAATAACTAGTTTGTCATGGAGAAGGTGGCATTGTCAATTAGTTGGGCTATAAAAAGTTTCAGATATTTCTTGTGGGGTAGTTTTTCCAGCCTGGATGGGCCATAAACACTTGAGTGAGATTTTCATGAAGTAGGGTTTGAATAGGGCGCCTGCTATGATTCAGAAATTGGTGGTGGAATTGCAGGAATATACTTTCTGTGTGGAATATATTCTAGGGCGCAAAACTGGCAGTTTATGGAGACAAGTCAGAAGAGGGATTGAGGATGGGATGAGGATGTGGTTTGGATGGATGAGAGTGTATGTATGTATGTGACCGCTGGGGCCACCTGAAGAGATGTAGAAGCAAGAGGTACGCCAGGATGATGTCAGCTGGTTCATCAGAGGGGAATGGCCTGGGGGAAATGGTTAGGAAGAGTGTCTCCATTTTAGATGGACAAAGAAGAGCTGTCATGTGTATGACTAGTTGGGTTTCAGAGACGATAGACTGGTAGCTATTGGTGGCGTGAATGACAGGCTCATTGATATGAATCACTAAGGACTTTTAGGGATGGTAAAGACTAAGGGAAGGAGCAGGTCAGATTTCTGGTGGCTTGGGCAGGACCTAGAGTTGGACAATAGGATCAGAGAGTGCTACAGTGCAGAGTGAGTGACAACGTACATAAGACTCAAACAATGCATATGGTTTGTAGGAAATTCCCCAGTGGGTTCTTGGCAAGAAATACCCCTGGACCTGGTGGACCAGTGAGAGATGAAAATGCAACATCTTATTTGTTGTTGTGGAACTGTTCTCTAACTGACCAGAAACTTCTGGTGTGAGTAACATTTCTTCTGGTGCAGTCATCTGTTTTCTCAAGAGTTTCTTCAGATGAAAAGCAGTCCCAAAAGATTTGTAGCCAGACAATGGTGCATTATTTGGTTCTCAGGAGTTTGAAGATCTTATGAATTATTTCATAAAAGGAAATCAGCTCTCTATCGCATAATTAAATGGGATGGTCAAGAAGTTTAACAAGACAATTAAAGAGAGTTGCCAACTAGCCAAGTGTAGTGGGCTGGATTGAAAGAAGTAGGTTCTGAAGTGCTTGGTCCATTATCTGTTTGAGCCTCATGGTACTACGGATACTTCCCTTTTTGAGTTATTTATGGAACAGAGGCCCGATCCTGGATTGATGGAAAGGAATAAAAACTGGGTGATTGTTTCAGTGGAAGGAAAATGGAGGGTTCATGAGTGCAAGAAGATGGCGGGAGTGTTGAGGGAGTAGGAAGTGAAAGTTGAAGACTGTAAAGATGCGAAATCCAGTGGGGGTCAAGCCATTAACAGTGATAACACTTTTCATAAATGCTGTCAAAACACAGGATGAAAGATATGGAATCATAACAGGGTGGTGGTTGCTCAGCCTGCATTGGATAAGCCCCTTCGTGAGGCTCGGGGTGACAGCTCTAGTGGAAGTACAACAGGAATGGGGACAGGTGTAACTTCCCTGTTCGCTCGAACCCCTGGATGATGTGTAGGAAACAAGGGGCTATATCCACCGGTTAATGCATGGCATTTAGAAGTGTTCTTAGTTACTGAATTTTGTTTCCTAGACATTGTATTCATGTATGTGTCTTACGGCGGGTTGGGTCTGGGGTTGTTTGGTTTTGATTTGGGGAAGATGTGCGTTCTTCTATGTGACAAACAGCTCTGTCATCGATGCAAGTATTCTACATTAACATAAGAGCCAAGGTTTTGAAAATGTGGTCTGGGGAGGTTCTGAGAAGGGTAATTAGAAGTCGAACGGCTATGGATGAGACTGGTCAAAGGAGAGCCTGTCTTTTCACTTGCCTGTGCACAGCGTCCGTGACATTATTCTAATGTCACATTGCAAAAAAAAGGACGGCAGGCAGGAATAAGGTCTATTTAGATATTGGTATACGTGATAGGAATATGTACTTTTTCATCTTAACGAGATTATGTTAGCAATAGCAGGTGACACTGTTACACAGGCCAAAGGTGCCCACTTTATAACCCTCTGAAAGATAAAGTACTACTTTGGATGGGAGCTCAAATGTGAAAGCTATGTTACCAAGTGCATCTGTTCAAGAAAAAACCTGCATGAAGGGTGTAGTCGTAATTCTTGCAGTCGGAGGCTCTTTGTTCACTGGAGCTTCGGTTTCAACGGCGCTGGGAGATGGGTGAGTGTTCTGCACATGCCCACTTTCACACTTGGTTTTTAATGTTATATTTTCAGAGGGTTCATATTGAATCAATTATAGAGGGCAAAGCCTATGTGCATGCATGTTTGTTGCTGGTCATGTGATGTCAGGCCCACCTGGAATGGCTAGAACCCGGGATTTATTTTAGCAAAATTGGACAATCGTTTGAGAAAATGTTTCCCCGCGTTCAAACGAATACCGAGTATCGGTTTAAAATAAGTGCTTCATTTGTTAATTCACTACACCTTAAGATAATGTGCATTACTGTAAAAATAGCATCATAAATCATTTGTTAACTCCATCCCTTAAGCAGGAAGGGAGCTCCTATTCTGGGGGAGAACGCGCAGATTTGATGTCTGTCAGCACATTAAAATGGCACGTTGCTGGAGCTCAGCCGCTGCCTTTTAATTTCAGTGATGGGTCCAGGGTGGGCATTTGTCTGCGCCCAGGACCCCCATGGGATGAGAAGCCCTGGGCCGAGCCCGGAGGCAAAACCCACTCAAGGCTCCCTGGCAAAGCCCCAAAACATGTTCACAGCCCCAGACTCCTGCATCTGATGACAGGCAGGGATGGGGGAGGGGACACGGGAATTCATACATCATAGTGGGGAAGAGGGGGACTCTATTGGGCACTAGAGCCTGTGCCAGGCGTAGGGCATCACGACAATATGCAAGAAAAACAGACACAAGCTATCCGGGCAAGGCAGAGGACATCTGGGTTAGGTTTCACAAGACACAGGGCACGCGGCCACATCACCAATGCCAGACACAGGACAGCCCATCCAGACACAAGACAATAGGAAAGCCAGTCACAGAGGGGTCGTGCACATGTCAACAGGGATAGGCACATAACACCTGGGCCTGGAAAAGCAAGACAAAGGGAAGCCAGGCACATGCAGCTTTGCCAGGCACAGGATAACGCGTCCAGGGTGTAGACAGTACGGAAAGAAAGCCAGGCACAGGAGAGTGGACCAAGCACGAACTCAGAACGGGAGAAGGGCATTCAGGTATAAAAGAGCCATGCTCAGAGTAATATGGCACAGAACAGTAAGACCGACGAGAGCCAGGCATGGGAGAGCGAGGCCAGGCACAGCACAGGACCGCAATACCAATGAAAGGCAGGTACAGGAGAGCTGGGACAGGCACAGAATAGCTCTGCCGCCAACAGACTGCCAGGTACGGATTCGGCAGGTCCTAACAAACATACAGGTACAGGATAACCAGGCTAGTCAAATACCCCAGCCAGACACCAGACAGTCAATATACAAGAGACATGCACAAAACATTAAGAATCAGGGCGGCCAGACAAGGGAGGCTCGTTATAGAACAGCCAGGAAAAACAGAGCTCACAGGCCAGCCTACTCGGGCACAATTGGGTCAAACAGAACAGCTCAACGTGACGTAGAATAGACAGTCAGACAAAGAGCAATAGGGCCATGCAGAGGACAAACCAGCCAGGCACAGGCGACCAGTGGTGCTGGAACAATTTTCATAAGGGGTGGGGGGGAATTGACGCTACATCACTGAAATCATAATTATTTGTGAAAAATCCAAGTGTCAAACAAAAAACAGGTTCCGCAAATGAGCCACTCCCATTCAGCAGGAGAGTAGTAAGGATACAGCATGCTGCCGACTGTGCAATTTGGAGCACAGTGTTGCAACTATATTATTAAAGCATGGCGTGGTGCCACACATTTACAGACAGCACACATTTTAATGATCAATGTCCGGCTGGGACAAGTTAATCAAGCATAGGGCCGCCCTGTCATGTACGTGACATTCAAGCTAGACACTGACCAGCCTGGCTAGACCCTTGACAGTGCAGGCAGACACTGGGCAAAGCAGTCAGGAACAGGATAGTGAAGTCAGGCACAGGACAGTCAAAGACAGGCACAGGACAGCCAAGCCAGGCAAAAGACAGCCAGGCACAGACCAGCCAGGAACCAGAACTGCGGATGCGCAACTAGCAACACTGGGCATGCCAGTCAAGAGCTGGCATATACAAGACGGTTTAAACCCGACACATGAACAACGAGGAGATACATGTCAGTCCGACCAGGCACAGAACACATGGCCAGGTACAGGGCACCCTGTCAAGCACTCCGTAATGAGGGTAGGCACTTGACAGGGAGATAGCTGGCAGGCAAAACAGAGACAAGAGCAAGGTGTGACCGCTTGGCCAGCACTGGTAATCCCATAGAGGCGCTGGACAGTCAGATCAGACACAGGGTAGCTCACAGGCGTAAGACAGCCAAACAACCGATATGTAATTGTACTTTTGTAGTTATATAGCGCTTACTACCCCTGATGAGGCTTTGGAGCGTTTTTCGGCAAGTAGCACGCTACTCCGGAATCCAAAAAGGATTAGGGGTGGATTCGTATAGGGAAATATTTGTTTATTTGGGTAGTGGACATGCAAGGCTGTTAGTTGGATTAAATAGGATAATGGAAGGATAGAAGAGGGTTGTGTCTAGAAAGTGCTATTTGGGAGATCATAGTAGTAAGATGAGGTTTGGGATGAGTAGGAGGAGAGATGGAGGAACAGGTTTCTAGAAATGGATTATGTAGCTCATAAAAATAAAATGAGGTTTGTGATGAGTCAAACAAGGGACACATGAGGGAAGAATTTAGAAAGGGTTGTTTGGGAGATCATAGTAGTAAAATGAGGTTTGGGGTGGTCCAAGGAGAAATAGCGAGGAAAGAGTCTAGAAAGGGTTGTTTTGGATATTACAGTAGTAGAATGAGGTTTGGGGTAACACATAGAGTGGAGGTAGAAGATATATTGAGAGAGGTATAAGGTGAGATATAAAGTAGTGCATTGGAGAGTGTCAAAGTTTTTTTTTATTTGCTTCTGTACTAGCCGTAAAAAAAATATATAGCTACATAAATACATAGAGAGGGTATACATGTATAAGGAAGATAATATATCAAGATTTAAAGTTGTATTTTTATAAACTCAGACTTTCAAGTGTTGCTGTACTTTAAGCTAATTTGTGTATTTTTATACTTTTTACAATTTTTAGTTTTTCTCAATATTTCATCAGTGCAGCACTTGTAGATAAAATAGTTATGATAATATTTACATATTGTGATAATCATCTGTTCATATAACGTATATGAAAACTATACAGTGACGTATTTATACATATAAATATACAGAACCATAAGTAATATATACATTTGCTAAGCAGACGTAAAAAATATCTATATATTTTAAAAACCATAAGTGTTATACACGTTTGTGCAAAGAAATACATGTATCTGGATACATACATATAATCACATTATAAATGTTTATATACACAGGGATATGGTGTACATTAGTGTTTGAGTATGGTGGTTATGTAGAAAAGAGCCAACTCTTGAGTAATTGTCTGAAGATAAGACAGTAATCCTTGGATCTTATGTTTGGGGGTGATGAATTGGCTGCTTGAACAGAGAAAGATGTACCACCTATGTTTTTTTCCTTGTATGGTGGGATTTTGAAATGATGTGCCAATCTGGAGTGCAGGTTTCTTTGTTGAATGCATTTGGTGATTTTACTCCTGATAAAAAGCAGTCCTGTTCCATGTGTTGCTTTGTGGGTGATACAAAGCAGCTTGAAGGTGAATCTTCTGGCAACTGGTTAGCAATGTAGGGCTCTCAATGAAGGGGAGATTTGGGCTTGTGGCTTTACATGTAGGAGTAGTCTGGCAGTAGAGATTAGAGTCTGTTGTAGTATTTTCATACTTGATGATCTGTGGTGAAGGCTATTGGCATTATCCAGTTTAGACAGTACAAGAGAGATAGTAGCCTGGACCTTGTGGCCCATTTACATGATAACCAAAACAGCCACAAAACAACAGGCAGGCACAAGGCTTTCAGGCAAGACAGACAACAGTCTGTGCCAGCTAGACACTGTGCAGTCCAGCCAGGAAAAGGGCAACACAGGGGCACAGGATGTCACAATCAGTTACAAGAATTTACAAACTATTAAACTCCAATCCTGGGTTCTAGAGTGGCGTGCCTCAGGTCGCAAACGGCTTCAACACCTCAGCAGGGAGGCAGCGCTATATAAATACAAATGACAAAACAGTCATGAAACAGACATCAATATCAGGGACATGGCAACACAATCAGGCACAGGGCGACCAGACCATGACCTGATAGCCTACCAAGCACAAGACAGGCCGGCTTACCACAGCCAGACAGACACAGGCTTTTCCAGCCAAGAACACAGCAGATCTAGACAGAGCATCTGGGAACCTGGTGCAGTGAAAACCAGACAAAGCTGCAACCGCACAGTCAATAACTGAGCATTTAAAGGGGTTTAGCAACTCTCAGGGATTGCTCATTACAAGGACAACAAACCAAAATAGATATAGAGTGGGTGGCAACGAGGGACAGGAAGGAATGACACAGGGTGAGTGTTAGACAGAGGGGGAGGGGGAGTGGGAAGATGAATACAGAGTAGGTTGAAGATTCAGTGGCAGAATAAAAGTGAAAACAAGTTAATACAGACAGATATAAGAAGATACATAGATAACGAGATATATTGGCCTCCGTAGATGGCCACAGAGAACTTAAGATACTCCACATAAAAGTATATGCATAAATAAAGAGAGAGAACAAGAGAGGGGTGTTGGACAGAGACACAGGGAAGAGGCAGGAGGGAGAGGCACTGGCAGATAGGAGGTGAGAGAGTGGTGAGTGCAGGGAAAGGTAGTGCAAGGATGTGTGTGCGCGTTTAAGAGAGGCAGCGGAAGTTGAGGAAAGACAGCTTAAGTCGGAGATAGACGAGGAGAGAAAAAAGCGAGAGAGAAAAGGAGAGAATGAGGCTGCATGGAGAAGCACAGAAAGGAAGAGTATCTCCGAGCGACGGCGTCAGAGAGTCAGGCGAGTCAGTCCGAGAAAGACAAAGGGCAACACCGAAAGTGAGAGAGTTACCAAGGCAGAGAGAGATAGGGAGGGAGTATGAGTGAATTAGAAAGAATGAGAGAGCCAGAAAGAAAGCCAGGGGAGAGGAGACTACGTGTCAGTCAGTGACTGTGACACAGTTAGAAACCCAACGCATCATATGTAACTAGAGCATCATACCAATAAACTGCAAAACGTAGGCAATAGTTGTGAAGCAGCACGTCATGACGATGAAGCGTTACTGAACTTAGCTGAATTAAGGAAGACAGTAAGAAATAGGGGGATATGAAAGAAGAAAGAGAGGAAGAGGAGAAGAGGGAGTGAACTAAAGGGACAACGATACAAAAACAAAAAGGAGATGTACTAGACTGTGAAAAGGGATGCACAGAGAAAGAGAGATAGACAGAGTAAAGAGAGAGAGAGACGAAAGAGGTAGAGGAAGACTGCTTCAAACAGAAAGTTGGAGAGAGAACAAATAGAGAAGAAGGGAGGATGAATGAAAAAAGGGACAGGGAGGTGATAGGTAGAGAGAACAAAAAAATAGAGGAAGAGGTTAGTGAGAAAGACTGAGAAAGAGAGAGAGAGAGATGAGGTTAGAGCTAGAAAGATTACCTGGAAGAGAGAACATGAGAGATCGAGAGATATTAAGATGGGAGTGTGTTGTAAATAATGCCAACAAGAGATGAATAACAGATGCCTTTATTCAACAGAACTCCTCACACGCCATCCGCCGCTTCTCCAAGAACCAACACCAACATTCCAAGGTAAGCTCCCGGCTGACCCATCAGTCTCTACATTCTAAGGAGACACCGGGAGTGTACCATTGATTGAATGTTAATGACCTGGTTTAGGGATTCCTCTTAAGTTAGCTCCCACTACAACATTATAATGTCTATAAACCATGAGACTGCCTATATACAAAAGTGAGGCATGACAGTTACAAATTACCTTCAGATTTATAACATTGCCTTATATTATGTACTTATAACAAGTGAGTGAGCGTGTCTCCAATTCTTTCTCTCTCCAATCTGGGGTCCCTCAAGGATCTTCACTTAGTCTGACCCTTTTTAATGTCACCCCTCTTGCCGAGCTGGCTTACTCCTTTGGCTTTACTTTAATATCATACGCCGACAATACCCAAATTGTCTTCTCATCAGCAAATGATGAGCCAAGCACAGGTTCCATGTTTTTTTAATGCATGCTGGCAGTTGACGGATGGGTGGGAAATGTCTGGAATCAAACTCTAATAAGACAGAGTTCATTCTTTTCGGTTCCGAGCCTGCCCTCTGGTACCCCTTTTGCTGGCCACAAGCCATAGCACCCTTACCCATAATGGTGAGGAAGGTACGCAACCTAGGCATTCTCACTGATGATAAACTATGTTATCAGGATCAAGTCAACGCAATAACATCCTCTGTTGTCTACATGGTGAGAATGTTAAAAAATATATTTTCTTACATCCCTATCCACCTGTAGAAGACCTTGGTTACCTCACTTGCACTGGCTAAACTAGACTTCTGTAATAGCCTCTATCTCAACGCCCACCAATTCATTCTCAACAAACTACAGACATTACAGAATGCAGCAGCTAGACTCATCTTAAAGCTCCCTAAATAGCACTCAGAGTCTGACTCAATTAGAGATCTCCACTGGTTGTCTATCAGAGGATCACTTTTAAACCTCTCTGTATTACATATAAAGCTCTTCATGGGACTGGACTGGAATTTTTACAAAACTTACTTGTTACTCCAAGATAGAATTCTATGCTCAACCAATACCAGGTGGGTTGTAGTCCCCAGGTTCAGGAGTTTTGTTGTAGGTGCCTCTAAGTTCTGGAATGCCCTGCCATTTATAATCAAGAATCTTCCTAACCTATCACATTTTTGGAAACTGTGAAAGACATGGCTTTTTATCTCTCACTAGGTTTCCGCTTTGCTCTTCACCTCACTTTCAGTGCCAAGACACTTCCGGGTATTCGCTGTGCTTTAGAAATTCTTATAATATAACATAAAATCTAACTGGCAGACATGCCCGCCATTCAGTTGGAGATCTCTGCCAGGTAGGTCAGAAATTTAATAACGTTTATTATGGTCATTCATTTAAAATATTTAGTATTAACCTGGAAATAACAAAATACAATTTATCTCCTCGAATTAAACTTGTATTAACTAAAAAAAATGGTTAAAAATCTATTAATTTAATCTATAAGTATTCATTTCAGAACAATAATTAAAAGAGATCACTCCTATATAAATCAATCCAAGGATCAGAGCCTAGGAGAGTAACTTAAAACATTTGAACGCCTTTCAATGACCGAAGCAGCCAAATGATGGTAAGCAATAACCCTTCAAAATTACACAGATATTGATAAGGTATCAAAAAGGCTACATACAGTTACTACCCCATCTTATGAAAAATCAAATAAGAAGGTGCTCTAAGAATGTGCAAAAAATGTGTTGGGATGCTTTAAAACCATAGTGAAAATATTAGTCAAATGTGCCTGGTGTGACAGAGAATAGGTTCTGAAGGAGGTAGCAGTGATTCTGATGTGGTTGAATGGCAGAGCAAAGAAAGAGACTGTAGATAAATTTCAAAGAGATGGAGCAAAGCTGGGCCAAATGGGTAGATGAAATCAAGCTGTGCAATCAAAGAAAATTTACAAAGGACTGTAAGGATGTGAGACCGGCTGGATTTTAACTTTCAACAAGAGATTTGATGGCATGCATAGTAAGGATAGAGAGGTACAAATACAGATACAATATGATACTACAGTCTCATATTTATGGACAGAGGAAAAGGGTGCATCAGAACACGGAGATGCAAGTACTGTGGTTGGAAATTCTGCAAAAAAGCCCCCCTTTTTTAGTCAAGTTTTGCTTGTTAAAAATGGGCAGGAACTCACAATAAGGATAAGTTACTTACCTGTAAATCCTAGTTCTCTTCCAGGGGTATCCTCATCAAAGTCATAAACATTGAATATTCCCGCCCTTGTGCCGGGACCCCGGAGCATATATAAAATATATATATATACACATTATACATGTGTAACAAACAGTCATGCAGGCTATCATGTTAAAAACAGGCAAAAATGCTTTATTTCTATGAAGTTTTTTTTTTTTTTTTTTAATACTACAATAGAGCATAAATATGTACCCAAGCTCCTAAAACTAGGCTTGGGGGAGTCAGCAGTAGCAAATTCTAGTGAAAAAATAGAGAAAACTGCATTGAAAAACAATGAAGCATTCTTAGCCAATAGGCTGCATGTAGGTTAACACAGGAGAAACATAAACACTTTGGCACTGTGCCTTTAAGACCCTGAGCACCTCCAGTATCCCACCATGCCTCAGGGGTGAAGGAAAGGTGACAGTTGGTTCACAGTTAGGTCAGTTCTTTTTACGGTGACAATTTGTATAATTGATTCAAAATACTGTCTGTCCTGCACTTCCAGTAGACGTG
The DNA here is from genome assembly GCF_031143425.1 of Pleurodeles waltl. NCBI lineage: Eukaryota > Metazoa > Chordata > Amphibia > Caudata > Salamandridae > Pleurodeles > Pleurodeles waltl. The sequence goes on from NC_090445.1 coordinate 101,522,933, forward strand.
CGTCCGGGGAGGAGGGTGGGTTGTTTATGACTTTGATGAGGATACCCCTGGAAGAGAACTAGGATTTACAGGTAAGTAACTTATCCTTCTCTTCCAGGGGATCCTCATCAATAGTCATAAACATTGAATAGATTAGCAAGCCCATCCCTAAACCCAGCGGACTGTCCGGTAGAAGTGCAGGAATAGACATGTCTTACGCAAATAAATTCCTTAGAGAGGCCTGCCCCACTTGGGCATCCGCTCTTGCATCTGAGTCTAAACAATAATGTCTTGTAAAAGTATGGACAGACTTCCATGTAGCAGCCTTACAAATCTCAGATATAGGAACATTGTTAAGGAGAGCAGCAGTAGCCGCTTTTCCCCTTGTGGAATGCGCTCTAGGCCGCGCTAGCAATTGTCTATTAGCTAGCTGGTAAGTATTAACAATACAAGAAACTATCCATCTTGATATTGTTCGCTTAGATGCTGCTTCTCCTGTCCTTAAATGACCATAGTTCACAAACAAGCGGTTAGAGTGTCTAATCGATTTTGTCTTGTCCAGATAAAATTTCAGCACTCTTTTCAAGTCTAATGAGTGCAATGCTTTCTCAGCCGGAGTTTTCGGATTGGGAAAGAACGTCGGTAAAGTTATGGTCTGATTAATATGGAATTCTGACACCACCTTCGGAAGGAAAGATGGGTGAGTTCGTAGAACTACTCTATTGTCATGAAAAACCGTGTATGGTTCTTTTGCAGACAAGGCCTGGATCTCACTGACCCTCCTCGCTGAAGTAATGGCCACCAGAAAAGCCGTTTTCCACGTAAGGTGTTGTAAGGAGGCCTTATGGATAGGCTCGAAAGGAGGGCCCATAAGTTTTGCTAGGACTATGTTCAGTTCCCACGGAGGAGAAGGCCGAATTGGTGGAAAAACTTTCTTCAAACCTTCTAAGAAATCCTTGACTACAGGTTTCGTAAAGAAGGATTCCTGAGAAGGTGACTTGCGATAGGCAGTAATAGCAGACAAATGTACCTTAATAGATGATACCTGCAGACCGGATTTCGCTAGGTGAAGCAAATAGGACAGTATGACGTCCTCCTGCGCTCGTATGGGATTATGGCCTTGCTGACAGCACCATATGTAGAATCTCTTCCACTTAAAAGCGTAGGAACGCCGCGTGGAAGGCCGTTTGGACTCTTTCAAGATGTTCATGCACTCCTGCGAGAGTCCTAGGTGCCCATACTGCAGGAATTCAGGAGCCATGCTGTTAAGCTCAGAGAGGGTAGGTTGGGATGCAGAATCCTGCCCTCCATTCTGCTCAGAAGATCCGGCCTGCACGGCAGCCTCCTGTGAGGTTTTTCCGACAGGTTGAGGAGATCCGTGTACCAGAATTGACGGGGCCATTTTGGCGCTATAAGAATCATTCTGGTCCTGGATCCGTAAAGTTTGCTGATCACTGCCGGAATGAGGGGAATCGGAGGAAAAGCGTAAAGAAATGTCCCTGACCAGTCGATCAACAGGGCATTCCCTCGAGATCCCGGACGGTAGAACCTGGATGCGAAGTCTGGGCATTTCCTGTTTACCTCGTCTGCGAAGAGGTCCAGTTGAGGCCGACCCCATTGCTCGAAGATGTATTCTGCGACTTCGTCGTGCAGGACCCAATCGTGAACGTCCTCCAGGTGTCTGCTTAGAAAGTCTGCTTCTGCGTTCTGCTGACCTGGCAGGTGAACTGCTGTGATTGACATTCCTCTGGCCAGGAGCCAATGCCATATCGCTTGGGACTCTCGCGAAAGGGGTAGGGATCTCGTTCCCCCTTGTTTGTTCAAGTAATACATCGTGGTTGTATTGTCCGTCTGTATCAATAGAGTTTTCCCCTGAATTAGCGGTGTGAAAGACTTGAGAGCCAGATGGACCGCTCTGAGTTCTAGCAGATTGATGTGGTACTGCTTCTCCTTGTCTGACCACAGACCCTGCGCTTGAAAAGGACCCAGATGAGCCCCCCATCCCTGAAGAGACGCATCCGTTACCAGAGTGTCGGATGGAAGTACCTGGTGAAACGGAGCGCCCACTGACAGGTGAGGTCTGTGCATCCACCATCTCAATGACTGAAGTGCTACCTCCGGTAGCCGCATTGTGTCCTCCCAGCGACCTGTTCTTTGGCTCCAATTGGCCTCCAATGCCTCTTGGAGGGGTCTCATGTGGAGTCTGGCATTTGGGACAATAAAGATGCACGATGCCATGGAGCCCAGTAGTGATGTCACCTGACGTGCCGTAGGTGCGCTGGCTCTCAACAGGTCCTGGCACTTCTTGTTTATTGAGGACAGTCATTCCTCCGAAGGATACACTTTTTGTAGTTCTGTGTTTATGATAGCTCCTAGGTAGTGAAGATTCTGCGTTGGAGTCAAGGTTGACTTCTGGTAATTGACCTGAAGACCTAGAGCTTCGCAAACTCCTAGTACAATGTCCCGATGGCTTCTCGCCTGCTCCGGAGAAGAAGCCTTTAGTAGCCAGTCGTCTAGGTATGGATATATGTATATCCTTTGTCTTCGTAGATGTGCCGCCACCACTGCCATGCATTTCGAGAAAACTCTTGGAGCAGATTTCAGGCCAAAGGGTAGAACCCTGAACTGGTAATGCTGTAACGCTACTCGAAAGCGCAGGAATTTTCGATGCTTTGGAGCTATTGGGATGTGGAAATACGCATCCTGCAGGTCGATAGAGCACATCCAGTCTCCCTGATGCAGTTGAGGGAAAATTTGGTGAAGCGCTAGCATTCTGAACTTCTGCTTTCTTATGTATTTGTTCAGCAGTCTTAGATCCAGGATTGGCCTGAAAACGCCCTCTTGACCCTTCTTTGCTACTAGAAAGTAACGGGAGTAGACCCCCTTTCCTCTGTGGGCAGGTGGAACCCTTTCTATGGCATTCTTTCTTAGGAGGGCGAGAGCCTCCTTGCGTAGCAAGGTGAGATGAGACGGATCGTGTTTGGTTGGTGGCAAGTGTGGTGGAGGCTGTTTGAAAAGAAGAGAATAGCCATGTTCGACAATATTGAGCACCCATTTGTCTCTTGTGATAGAGTGCCACTCGTGAAGATGAGCAGTAATACTTCCCCCCACCGGAGTGGTGTACAGTGTCGAGGGAAGCGAGACTTCATTGTTTAGTGGGTGCTTTTGGAGTGGACTGTTGAGATCTGCTTGACCCTCGCTCCCTTGTGTTTCTTTGCTGAAACAGAGGGCGTCCCTGTCGTTGCTGAGACCTCTGCGACCAATGAGGGGTTTGAACCCTCTGTTGGAAAGGGCGTCTATCGTACGGTCTGTACCTCCGCCTGAAATCTTTCCTTCTTTCGAGGCCTACCGCCTTCATGGTATCCACCTCGGTCTTCATGCGGGCCATCTCTTCGTCTGCATGGGCACCGAATAGAGAATTCCCAGCAAATGGTAGATTCAGGATACGTTGTTGTGCTTCCTGTTTCAAGCCAGTGAGCCTCAGCCAGGAAGATCTCCTCGCACAGATACCCTGTGCGTACCCATGAGCTGCCAAATCCACCCCATCCGCTGCCGCGCTGATAACTTGGTTAGACACCAGGCATCCTTCCTGTAGAATCTCTTGGAAATCTTGCCTGTCTTCTCTGGGCAGTTTTTCTGTAAATCTACTGAGGGAACCCCACAGAGAACGATCGTACCTGCCCAGGAGCGCAGACGCACTAGAGACCTTCATTGCTGAAGCCGCTGTCCCACACATCTTTCTTCCCAGAGAGTCTAAATGCCTGCTCTCTTTATTCGGGGGTACCGTGGATGAAGATGCCACCGAGTGGGTCTTTCGGGCGGCAGCTATGTTTACCGAGTCTGGTGGCGGATCCTTCCTAAGGAATAAAGGGTCTTGCTCTGGAGCCTTATACTTTTTAAGAATCCGAGCCGGGGCAGACTTAATCGAGGCTGGGGCCAGAAAAGTGTCCATGGTTGGCTGCAACAAACCAGGCACTAGAGGCAGCAACTTTTTCGACGCTGATCTCTGTTGTAGCGTCTCAAAGATGATTGATGAGGAGGTAGACGGTTCTGGCACCTCTATATTGAGTTTCTGCGCTCCTCTTAGCAACACCTCGTTGAATGTGGTTATGTCATCCACTGGTGAGACTCTAGCAGGTGGTGAATCTGTAAGAGTAGGTGAGTAACGCCCGACAGAAGAACCTGATGAAGACCAAGAGGGTGATCTTCTTGAGCGCGACCTGGATCTCCGTTGAGAGCGAGATCTGCTGCGGGACGCTGTAGCCGAGCGTCTAGGCCTTGCGGTCGGCTGTCGAGGAGCTGAACGAGCCCGTTCTGCCCCGGTTGTCGGCGATGGCGTTCTTGGCGGGGAGGCAGTGGGTGAATACATTCGCGAATATTGCGAATCTGGGGAGGCCGCTGGTCTGTTGAGGCTCTCCAGCCATCTCGGAGATAGGTTGATGGGCGAGACATGCCCAGGAGATGCCCTTGACCGAGAAGAGTCGCTCGGTATGGAGACCACTGGAGACGGCGCCTTGTCTGGCGTGGGGCGATGTTCTGCTCCCTGTTGGACAGGTAAAACCTGTGTCGACGTCAATGGCTGTTTTGACGTCGAAGGGCGCCCAGCCGGTTGGTCCTGCCTCGACGTTGAGTGTCTCGACGTTGAGTGTCTTGACGCCGAACGGCGTTCCTTGGACCTCGACCTGCTCGCCGTCGTGTGCCTCGACGTGGAGCGATGGGAGGTAGACGGCGGATGTTTTTCGTGCCGTCGTGGAGATCTCGACGCCGTGTGTCCT